>NC_051245.2:37716636-38019666 GCF_015237465.2 Chelonia mydas | reverse complement strand
TACACAAAAGGGGACTTGAAAAAACATCACCAAGAATACAGTGACTACTTTTGAAAATACAGAAGTATGAATTCATAGATTCCAAGGTCAGAAGGAACCTTAGCGATCGCTTAGTCTGACTTCCTGTAGAACATAGGTCACAGAGCTTCCCCAAAATAATTCCTAGAGCATATTTTTAAATCAAGAATGGATGTTTTTCTAAAAATTGTCTGTGATGAAGAATTCACTATGACCCTTGGTAAACTGTTCCAATGATTAATTACCCTCACTGTTAAAAATGTACGCCTTATTTCCAGTCTGAAGTGATCTAGCTTCAACTTCCTGCCACTGCAAAAAGAAAAGGAGTACTAGTGGCACCTTAGAGACTAACCAATTTATTTGAGCATAAGCTTTCGTGTCACGAAAGCTTTTGCTCAAATAAATTGGTTAGTCTCTAAGGTGCCACTAGTACTCCTTTTCTTTTTGCGAATACAGACTAACACGGCTGCCACTCTGATTCCTGCCACTGGAGTGTTAAGCAAAATAGACAGACTCAAGGAGATCAATCACTATCAGGAATCCTTTAATCGTTCTTGTGGCTCTTCTCTGAACTCTCTCCAATGTATTAACATCCTTCTTGAATTGCGGGCACCAGAACTAGACACAGTATTCCAGCAGCAGTCACACCAGTGCCAAATTCATGGAGGAAAAATAACCTCTCTAGTCCTACTCAGGATTCCCTTGCTCATGAATCTCAAGATTGCATTAACTTTTTTGGCCACAGCATCACACTGGGAGCTCACAATCAGCTGACTAGCCATCACGACCCCCAAACCTTTTTCAGAGTCACTGCTCTCAGGAGAGAATCCCTCATCTTGTAAGTATGCCCTATATTCTTTGTTCCTAGATGCACACATTTATATTTAGCCTATTAAAATGCATATTTTGCTTACTCCCAGTTTACCAAGCAATCCAGATCACTCTGAATCAGTGATCAATCCTTTTCATTATTTATCACTCCCCAACTTTTGTGTCATCTGCAAACTTTATCAGTGATGGTTTGCAGCAGACACTAATACTCCTCTTGTGCTTTATCTGTTAAGACATTGAACCATAAGCATTCAATAGCATTTTCTTTTGAGTTATCAGTGACTCAGAAACAAGTATTGTGATGTTCTACATACTGTGTCACTACCCTTCCCCTTTTGCCTACTTGATCCTTCCTAAATAGGTTATAACCATTAATTTTAACTTTATAATTGTGCAAATCATCCTACCAGGTTTGAGAAATACCAGTTAGACCAAATTTATGTTCATAAATGAGCAATTCCAATTCCTCATTTGTTACACAGGCTCCTAGTGTTGGCATATAGGATAGTCAAGAATTTCTTCTCTTCATGTCCTTTGGTTCCTTGATTACTTCTGTTCTCAACATCTCAATTTTGTGCTGAGTGCTCATATCATCCCTCTTTTTACCCTTCCATTTTGTTATTACTTTTACTACCACCTGATTACTCTAGCCAGTCTGTCCTCAAGGAGATTGGTCCCTCTTATAATTAGGTGGAGGCCATCCAAACTACAGTCCCCTCTCTCCACAGCAAAGTGGACCAATGTTCCACAAAACCAAAACCCCTTACCCTACACCAATTTTAGCGAGTGGTTCATTTCTATAATCTTTTACCTTCTGTCTTCCTTTGCTCATGTGAGAGGAAGGGTCTCAGAAGATCATTTGGACATTCTTCTTCAGCACACTTCTGAGTTCCCTGAAGTCATCTGCTATCTACAAGATATCCCACGCTGCAGTATCATTAGTGCCAATATGAACCATCACCACTGGATCCTTGCCCAATGACTTGAGAAGTTACTTTAAGATTGGATAGACTTCTGGTGTCGTGGCTCTGGAAAGCAGCATACTGTTCTGTTGTCCATCTGCCTCTTGCAGAATGTTCTTTCTAGTCTTCTGAGTATTGAATCTTCAACAAGCATAGTCTGTCTTCCTTGGATGACTAGAGAACTCTTTGTGGGCAAGCTTGATTTTCTTACAGGTTGAGCTGAGCTGCCATCCACATGTGTCCCCCCCATAGATCTCTTTGTTCCCTTCAACCTGCTGCATTGTGAGAAGTACCTTGCGAAGTTTCCATGTTCAGGACTTGGTATGAATTTGCAACTTCTAGTTATATGGAATCCCTCCCGTCTTCTTCCCTCTGGTAGCAACAGCCTGACCATCCTCATCTATCTCCAGCTGTGTAGAATGCCACAATGACCTCTTGCCTCTGGTGGTTATGAACTGCCAGGCCTGACTTCCTCACTCTCCAATTCCGTGGTAGCCAGCTCCTTTCTTCCAGGAACCTGGGGTACTAGGTGGTGTTTTCCCAACCTGACAGTCTAGGAACTCCTCAGCTTCTCCGATTCTCAGTAGCATCTCAACTTGCCCCTCCATCCAATAATCTTTTTCTCCAGCACAGAAACCAATTTCCATTTCATGCACATAAAATCCCTTCTATCATCAGGTAGGAAAGAGAAGATGGCACATCCGCTGCAGGTCATCCCCACTGTTCTATTGCTGGCCATCTTGATATCACATGTAGTGAGGAACCTGAAAGCAAAGCCTCTCACCCTGCCCCTCTAAACTTCCTTGGAAACTCCCTTGTTAGCTGCCTGTTTGCAGCTCTTGGATTTGCCGAGCAAGTGACTTTTTATACCAAGTCTTCCCTGCTTAACTCAGCTCTGTTCCTCACCATTAGGGAGCAATTAACCAGTCAGAGACTTCAAACATGTGGGCTGACGAAAGGTCCAAGGGCTAGCGCCTCATGGGCTTTACAGGGTACCCTGCTTACTCAGGGGCCCAGGGCCCATCTACAGTCCTTTTACAAAAAACAGTCAACCAAACCACCAACAGATGGACCAGACACACCACTCACTGAGTCCCGCTACCTCAAAGCACAGAGTCTGCAGGTACTCCCTCCAAAACTCCCCTGGTTGCTGCCTCTGTTCAAAGTTGTAACCCTGGAGTTCCAACCTGTATCCTATTTAGTAATAGCAGACACAGTCTCAAGAGGTTATGCTCCATTAGACAG
The DNA here is from genome assembly GCF_015237465.2 of Chelonia mydas. NCBI lineage: Eukaryota > Metazoa > Chordata > Testudines > Cheloniidae > Chelonia > Chelonia mydas. Next base: position 38,016,610 of record NC_051245.2, on the reverse strand, counting down.
TACATAGCCTGATAATCTGAAACAAGCAGTAATCATACATGTGAATGTTATAAAATGATCACATGCTGTATTTCCAAGCTTATGGGATGAACAGGAGACAAATAGCTAAAAGTGAAATCCTGCAAGCAGTGATAAGCTATAAGTATAGGAGGGAAAAAATGCAACACTTCCTACCTGCCTATTCCCTCAATAAAAGTTAGCTTTTAGTGATCTCAGGAGTGCTCTTAAAGGGGACACATATTGTGGTTCTCACAATGATGAGAAAGAAAACATTGGAAAGAATATACAAAGGGCAGTTGGGAATGACCAAATCAAAGAGGAGAGCTAGAAAAATTGTATTCTGGTCACTAGTGATATTGAAGGAATGGGGAACAGGTGAGGAATATGTCAGAAGTACAGAAATTCCCAGCAGAAAGAAGCAATGGTACCATATGAAAAAATGCTCAGTTCCATAGAACAAAGTTAGAATTGATATGTTCAGTTTGAGAAGACATGATCACCTGGTTACAATAGACTACTTTACTAATTTCCCAGAAGTAGTCATATTTGAAGATCCCACTGCAGCAACAGGCACATTAAGTTTGTATTTGTACATCATGAAATGCCAAGAACAGTAATAACTGACAAACAGAGAACAGTTCAAGAATAGGGCATTCCTGGATTTTGCTAAAATGTACAAACTTTCATCACAAGACAGCTAGTCCTAGATATCCTCAAAGCCAATGCTGTATGTGGAATATGTACAGTGAAGAACTTGCTAAAATCCATCTATATATAAAAAAAGATTTATATTTAGCACTACTCAGCTATAGAGCTACAATGTGAAAAACATCACCTGTTGAACTCCTTTACAAGAACAAATGGATATAAACTGGCCATCAATAAGTTTAGGCTTAAAATTAGACAAAGCTTTCTAACCATCATAGGAGTGAAGTTCTGGAACAATTTCCCAAGAGGAGTAGAGGTGGCAAAAACCTAACTGGTCTGAAGACTGAGATTGGAAGATTCTGGAGGGGATGGTATGATGAGATTGCCTATAATGTCATATGGCCCATCCGTGACTGCTATTAGCAAATATTTCCAATGGCTGGAAATGGGACACTAGATGGGGAGGGCCCTGAGTTACTACAGACAATTCTTTCCCAGGTGTCTTGCTGATGGGTCTCGCCCACATGTTCAGGGTCTAATTGACTGTCATATTTGGAATTGGGAAAGAATTTTCCTCCAGGTCACATTGGCAGACATCCTGGAGGGTTGTCTACTTCCTCTGCAGCATGGGGGACAGGTCACTTGCTACTTTGAACTAGAGTAAATGATGGATTTTCTGTAACCTTGAAGTCTTTAAATCAAGATCTGAGGACTTCAGGAACTCAGCAGAGGTCATGGGTCTATCACAGGAGTGGATGGGTGAGGTTCCGTGGCCTATGATGTGCAGGTCGGACTAGATGATCATGATGGTCCCTTCTGGCCTTAAAGTCTATGAAATGTATAAAGACTCAATTACCAGATATGGGGAAAAAATAAAGGATGACCAAGGGGTCTGCAATAGTGGGGAAAAGACTAGGAAAGTACAATGAGACAAAATATTACAATAAAGGAACAAGACATTTTCCACAGTTAAAAAACAAAAAAGACTGAGAATTTGGCAAGATGGGCACTGGTCAGTCAAAACTACAGCAACCAAAGATGAAGGCAAAAATCTTATGAAGGAATCCTAAGCATCTACTCAAGATACCTGAAAATACGGCTGTGACAAGTGAAGTGAGAGCAGACACTTTTTGAAAACAATACACAAAACTGACCCTGTAATTGACTATGAGACTGAATGGTCTTTTACAAATAAGGATTTGCCTTAAGAGGGTTTACAAAACAGAAAATTGGGCACATTGCTGAAATGCTGAATGAGACTGACTGAAACATGTTAAGGTCGTGTTAAAGGAACCTGAAGGGTTGTGAAGTCAGGTATTGTATTTATTACAGTTTGTAAATTTCATAGTGTTATGGTAATTCCTCCTGGAAGTGAAGAGATGCCACACTTCTAGATACTGTCATTGGTTTCCTATGACAGTTCCAGCTGGGGCAGAAACAAAAGCAGCTCAGGACAGGCAGACTGGAGCATGATGCCTCTGTTGTTGTTTTTTTCAAATTTCTGCCCCAGATGGGATTCAGACTCAGAGTGCCTGGGCTGGTGTTCAGATTCAATGATCATAACATACCAGGGGAGCCACACAGGTCCTATAAGACCAGGACAAGGCTGTTGCAAGCTGCAGCTACACAGGATAGTAGGAAGTGTTATCTTATTCTGTACTTAGTTTCTGTTCATAATAAATGGTTTATCTTGACAACTCTGATTGTCATGAAAATACTGTACCTCCCACCAGGTCCTTTTCCACCAGGTCTTTCCTCCCCTCCCCCCCAGCCCCGCCCAACCACCATCCCTCAATCCTCTCCAGGTCCCTGTTTCCTTCTTCTTCTACCTCCACTCCCTACCAACAGTGCTGCATCCCTCCAGTGCCTGCTGCTTCCCTGTCTCTCCTACCCCGTTCCTTGCTCCACGTGCACAGGCGCACACTTCCTGTAAGGCTCTCTTATTTTTGTTAGTGTGCAGGATACAATGTCCACTCAAGTTAACTCAAGTTAAACTGCTGCTTCTAATATGTGCGCACAGCAGCAGGGGGCAGTAGTTGAGATTTCTCCGCCTGCAGCACCAGAAAATCTGGGGGCCCTGATATTCCTGTCAATCAGGCATTCCCAGTATTCCCATTTGCACCAATCTCAACAGGTTTTGGCTCACGGGTGTCGAGAACGCTCCCAGAAATGTTGGTATTGATCAGACGGGCTGTTCCAAAGTTACTGCATTACAGACAAATGCCAAGTTCCATGTTAGACCTCACTTCACTTGGCTAATGAATTATTAAAAAGACCACTTGAAATCCATCACAGATACCACACAAATATATATCTCTGGTACTGTCCATATATACATCAATATTTGTCAGCATTTAGAAGCACCAGTGCACTAGCATTTAGCTTATTTGAGCTTTCAACGTATAGAAATGAGGCGTGTATGACTGCAAATATTCTGTCTCTCCCACTATAATTTTTCAAATGAAGCAGCAGCAGAAACACATGCGGCCGGTAGTGAGCATCAGGACAGATGTAAGGACAACCACTTCCACATACATATATATAGCAAAATGTTCTCCTATGTGTCTGTAGAATTAAGACACTTGCTACTGTGTTTGAAAATAGAGAAAAAGTGACATTCAATGAAATATGTTTGAATTCATAGTATGAGTTGTGGGCATCTATAAAAATTCCAGGGTGGTTTGTGGAGCACTTCATGACAACCTTCACCATTTCTAATACAGTACTATTTTACATTTGCACAGCACTTCCATAGAAAGACGAAGAGCACTCTGCAAACTGCATAGATAGAGATTGTTTCACTTCACCACTGAAATGAAACATGGCAGCCAATCTGCTCCAGCAACACCATGAAATAGCTGGTAGGAGGAACTAGTCTCCAATTAAAATGAGAGCGGTATTATGAAGATTGGGCAATTTCATTTTGCCTATCTGGAATTTAGCCAGGACTCCAAAGTTAACAGCCTTAACTCAAGGATAATACTAAGGTATCTTTAATGTAGAGTGGCCAGGTGCCCAGTTTTCAACCGGAAAGTCTGGTCGAAAAGGGGACCTGACAGTGTCCGGTCACTGCGAGCGGGAGAGATGGGGAGGCACTGGGACATCACTCGCTCCAGCCCCTACTAAGCCGGGGCTGCCTCCTACCTTTGTCAGGCAGCTGCAGCTCCCAGCCCTGGCTCCACAGGCAAGTCCCTCCTGACTCAGGTGGGGGGTTGGGGGTGGGAAGGAAAAAGCACTGAGTGACATGGGGAGGGGGTAAGAGAAGCAGATGGGGTGGGGCCTCAGGGAATAGGTGGGACGGGGTGGGGCTTTGGGGGGAAATAGGCGGGGCAGGGGAGGTTTTTAAAATATTACCAAGCTGGCAACCCTCCTTTAATGACACGTAGACAGGACCTCAATTTTTGCCTCTAGTCTACAAGATGGCACCCTCAAAGCAGCATTTCTTCTTTACACCATACTGCTGCTTTTCTTCCATGACAGAGAACACCAATTCACTTACCAACCCTACTCCTGTGGTGTATTGAGGACTGTGTTGGAATTGCAAGCTATCACTTTCGGGGCAGATGGGGCTTTTGGGTCTTGCTTTCAGGCTACAGGGATCAGCCTGTTTCTCTTTCTGTTTGGGTTCTGGGGCGTTCTGAATTCTAAGAAATAACATTGTGTTAACATGGCAACCTTCCAGCAAGAGTATTTATGTTTTTATGTAACTTCTTGGTTTATATGCCATGAAACATATAAATTTCCTGATGTGTCTGGGTTTCCTTGGAGGTCCTTCAATCCTGATACTCAAGAGGCCAAAGCTTGCCCTTATGGAGACGTCTTTCAGAACTGAATAGGCAACACTAACCTGTCTACAGAGTTTTCACACCATCAATCAGAAAACAATAAGAAAATGGTATTCCATTCTATAGGTTGGTTAAGTAGATAAAGTGATTTTCTATTAAATTCTACAGAACTCTATTTGTTTCAGTGCTTACATTTTATAGGATTTTCCCATTGCAATATCTGGCAAGATCATAGCCTAAATTGGTATGGCTATCAAACTGTCACACTTTTCAGCTGATGGCACTGAATGTGGTAGAGATTAAAGTTGTATTGTACAACTGTAAAAACACCAGAAAGACTAAAGAAGGAAGTGACTCATGATTGTTAATAAGGGAACAAGTGTGAGCCTTGTGGTACACAAGTCTTCTCTTCTATCAGATGGTCTATCTCTTCAGACCATCACCAGCAGCAGTTCTGGTGCTCTAGGGAAAACAGTAGGGTTGCCAGGTGTCTGATTGTCGACCGGAACACCCTGTCAAAAAGGGACCCTGGTGGCTCTGACCGGATCATTAAAAGTCCAGTCAGCAGAGCAGCGGGGCAGGCAGGCTGCCTGCCCGGCTCCAAGCAATTCCTGGAAGTGGCCAGCACATTTGGCTCCTAGGCACAGGGGCAACCAGGGAGGCTCCACAAGCTGCGCCCAAACGCCAGCTCTGCAGCTCCCATTGGCTGGGAAAGCAGCCAATGGGAGCTGCAGGGGCGGTGCCTGGAGATGGGGGCAGTGCCTGGAGCCTCCTGGCCGCCCCTGCACCTAGGACCCGGAGGGACATCCAGGCCACTTCTGCCTGATGTCAGCACTGCCAGGAGTCCCCACCCCCTACCCCAGCCCTGGACCCCCTTCACCCCAAACCCCTCATCTCCAGCCCTACTCCAGAGCCCGCACTCCCAGCTGGAGCCTTCACCCCCACTCCCTGTACCCAACCCCCCTGCTCCAGCCCAGAGCCCCCTCCCACATATTTCTGGCTCCACTCCAGAGCCTGCACCCCCAGCCCAGAGCCCGTACCCCCTCCCACACCCCAACTCCCTGCCCCAGTCCAGTGAAAATGAGAGAGGTGGAGAAGAGTGAGCGACCGGGGGCAGGGGGGTAGAATGAGTGGGGGGGGCGAGGCCTTGGAGAAGGGGGGCAGAACAAGGGTGTTCAGTTTCCTGCAAATAGAAAGTTGGAAACCCTAAAAAAGGGGTAAAGCAGCGGACATGTTAGAAGCATAATGAAAGGTGTAAAAAAAAAAAAAAGGAGTACTTGTGACACCTTAGAGACTAACCAATTTATCTGAGCATAAGCTTTCGTGAGCTACAGCTCACTTCATCAGATGCATGAAAGGTGTGCAACGGACACAAAACAGGCAGGAAGGCAGCAGGAAAGCAGAAGGCAGTTTTAATGTTTAATAAAGAGGGCAGTTTTTAAACTCACATCATGTAGGTGATTATTTTCTACGGTCTCTCTATGAATGGTTTTATTACAGCACAGTCAGTTTTATTCCTCAATTCTCAACATCTATAACTTGCTTTCCATTTTGGGAAAATTGCTATTATTTTCTTAAAATGCTAGTATCTTCACAGCTGTATTTCAGCTTCAGCTTACCACCAATTCACGGTTCTGTACAAACGGATCTTTGAAATCATACCAAGTTTAAGCTGCAGCTGCAAGTGATTGCAGAAATACAAGCATTTCAATTATCAGAGCGGTAGCCGTGTTGGCCGCTTTTACAGATCCAGACTAAGAGTCCTGTGGCACCTTATAGACTAACAGACGTATTGGAGCATAAGCTTTCGTGGGTGAATTCACTCATGAAAGCTTATGCTCCAATACATCTGTTAGTCTATAAGGTGCCACAGGACTCTTTGAAGCATTTCAATGGCTGCCTTCCCCTTCCTGCCACCCCCCACTGCCATCTTGGATTCTGAACCAATGATTTGATTAGAGATTTGCAGTTGAATGGAGTGTTTGTATGAAGTGATATTTATTTAATTGCCTCAGCTCAACACTCCACACACAGGACATTGCAAGTATTTTAACTTTATCTTTAAAGAATTAAATAAATAAAATTAAATAAATTTTATGAGCAAAATATATGAAGTGAGAAATATGTTATTCAAAATATTTTTACTCGTTAGAGATGACCCTCAGTTTGCTGCACTCATGGAGTGATAAAATGTCATCCCTCATTTATGAAGTTATTTCTCATATCAAACCTTCCATCATCATATTACTCCTGTCTACACACATAGATAATGCATTTATGATGGTATGCTTTTTTTCGCTCTCCATCTACAAAAAAACCCAAAACTTTGAATTTATAGTTTTATAGATGGTTCCACCCTGCTTTCCTTGGACTAAACGCCAGAACCACAAGATCTCATAACTGAACCTTAAAAATAACTTGTTGATCCAAACACAGCACTAGATACTACTTTTCCGAACAGTTACAGCTGAATTCAGTTTAGTATTTGTAATAAGCTACAGTAGAAAATAATGAATTTGTGACACAAGTGTTCCTTTACTGCCTGATACAAGTGTCTCCTGTGCAGCAGAGTACACCTCTAGTGTTTTACAAGGTGAACATTCCCCTACCCGCCCCACAAAAACAAAGCCATTCTCTGAACCGACAGTCTTTAATATAGCTTTATCAGTCTTTCAAAAACAACTCTCAGATTTTCTAAAACCCAGATCATTCTTCTATCTTTGGGGAGAAGGATGAGGAGATTCTCATATATTTTCCCCCATTAGGCTTCAGGACATTTTATTTCAAATGCAAAATTATGAAGTCTTCATGAGTTCAGGCAGTACAAATAAAATTTTGTGTATCTGACATGACACTGCCTGTGAACAAATGCTTATGCACGTGTGAAACTTTCCTCACATCAGTACAATTAGGCAGGTACGTAAGTGTTTGCAGGGTAAGAGCCATAATCATGGACTATGATGAGAAAAACCAGCAGCAGCTAAAATGCAAAAAAAAAAAAAAATGACTAGCAATTATCTAATTTAAGAAAAACCAACTGACTAAATCATATAACTGAGATAGAAGAGATGTAGTATTTTATATTCTCTATCTGAACACACGTACACACCAAAATTTAGAGATAGAAAAGATCATGGAGACCAGTGGTTTTCAAATTTTTTTCATTTGCGGACCCCTAAAAAATTTCAAATGCAGGTCTGGACCTTTATGGAATTCTTAGACATAGTCTGCAGACCCCATGTTGAAAACCACTGATCTCTAGTCCATCCCCTTTGTGCCTGCAATATACTCCTCTAGTGTTTTGTCCAATCCAGTTTTAAACGACTGAAGCAATGAGATTTCTAGCATAGTTAAATATTATTGTTGAAGGGAACAATAAGATAGATGCTTTAATGTGTGTTATTTGAAAGGTGCTCCTTTACTTTTTTAATTAAAAAAAATGCATCCAGTGAAGGCTATGTCTGGAAATATTTCCACTTGAACACTCCCCTACCCCGATCCCAAAAAAGCAAAATACCTTCACACAGCCAAGACCCATTAGGTTTAGCAAAGCAAAGGAGGTGGTGATACAGGTCTGTGACCAAAACAGGAGGGTTTTTCTGCAAAGCTTTTGAAAATGAATAGATTGCCTGCATTTCAAATTGTCTAATCATGTTGCTGTTGCTATTTATATCTATATGGTACTTTCTGCATTCTGTGCTTATTATTCTGCTATCTTTGTCCGTGTGCAAATTTGCAAGATAACTGGACTTTTCATACCTTGAGACCCTGGCATTCTTTCATCAGTGCTCATTTGCATTCTCATTAGTATGCATGAGATTTTCATTGAACGTTAGTAACTCCTACTGGCACATAATGCACTGTAACAAGCGTAAAAGTGAGCATGCAAATTAAGACTCCCATTAATCACTAAATGTTACCAATCCAAAAAAAAAACCCCACAAGAACAGGCAGGCAGTAAAATGCTGCATGAAGCATGCAATTCCTTGAATCTCTACAGGCATTGAAAATGACTGATATCCTTTCAGGAGCACTGTTGACATGAGCTGAGGAGGTAACTGAGGTATTCTATCACTAGATAGTGTAGGTGACCATCCAAAATTACAGTTACAGAAAGATTATCAGTTGTCTGCATCCACGAGATACTGCCATAGAAAAAAATGTATCATTTATTTTATTTTCTTATTTAAAGGGGAAGTGTAGTATAACAGGAGGGCTTTATCTAATCACAAAGTTATCTATGTTTATACTGTCAACATGGATTCTTTTAATACCAACATTAAATGAATTCAAAACAATAATACAAAGGAAAATATACAATAAAGGCTTCATTTTGTAACAAAACTTATCTATACAAACAAATTAGAGTCAACTAATACTGGACTCAGGGGAATGGAGGGATTATGATTTTACTTTTGTAATATCAAGCAAGTCTCACTTTTACTTAGAGCTCGAAGGACATTCAAATCCTTTGTAAAAATCATGGCTTTGAGCAGCTGGGAGATTTAGTCCTGGGGAGCTTTTAAATTAAACTAAGAACCGCAGGAAAAGAGAATTGCAGAGGAACTCAGCAGGAGTAAAGCTTCAGCCTTGCAGAGTTACGTAACCCCTCAGGACTGGAACATAAAGCCCCACTCCAGAATGTGGAAAAGTGATTTGCACTGTACATTTAGAAGTATATTGATAACTGTGGAGAATATGGGAAATTTTTATGAAAATTATGTGACTCAGTTTACCCACTCACTGTTGTACTGCTACCCACTTGGTCTTAAAGAGGTAACTTTTTTCCAGAGACCTTCCTTGTGCTAAGCAGAGGGGGAAGGATGCTTGAATGTGTGTCTTCAAAGGAGACCATCCTTAAGGATTAACAACAAGTGAAAAGGTTGGGTCCTGGCCAGTGTTCCCTCTAATTTTTGACAGGCTGTGTGTGCAAAAAATGACTTCTGTGCAAATTTTTGTGCGCGCAATGTTTTGCTGTGTGCACGGGGTTTAGGATCTGTGCGCGCGTGCACACGCACAGAGCTTAGAGGGAACAGTGGTCCTGGCAGAACAAAGGGAGAGCTGCAACCTAGATGAAGCCAGCTCTCTCCAGATTTCCAGAGAAGAAAATCCCCAAAAGAGGATAAGAGAGACTGAGGTGTTGGAACGGCTCTTTAAAACCACAGAGGTGAGAAGTTTGGCAATTGGAACAAAAGCGCAGGCTTCCTTAGTGAGGGGAAAACTCTGGTTACCAGAGCAATCAAAGCTGAAGGAAATGGGCAGAAAGAACACTCCATGATATGGAGGAGAAGTCATAAGTTGGATAAGTTAGGTTCAGCAGAGGGGACCCAAAACCCTGAAAGAACAACCCAGTTCCCAAAGACCACTCATGAGGAAACTAGGGCAGGGAATTGTGCTTCGGTGTTTATTGTTTTGGCTAGATCTGTATGTCTCTAATGACGTCTAAAGTAAAGAGCAATTGTTCTTAGAAATCCTTCTGCAGTATCAATGTTTATTTGCTTCAACTATCACAGGGTCCTAAAGGGGTAAAGTATAAACCAGAGTGCCCACAAGGGAGAGAGCGTGTTCTTAAGCTACTACTGGAGAGTCTTTGGGAGAGGTTGGGAGGAGGGACAGGTTCCAGCACTGGTCTTGTGGCTTGTGGGATCCCATTTTCAGAAAGGGAACCACACAGAGAGTCAGTGCCCAGGAAGTGTGCCAGAAAGGCCAGAACCAGAGATGGTGGCTGGAGCCCGCCAAGTGACAAAGGAGAGCTAAAAAGCACCAAGTGCTCAGTGTGTGGGGCCCAAACATACCAGCCTGGTGAATGTCCAACAAGGGGAGTTTGACCAGAGCTGAGATAAAAACTGTATCTAAAAATATTCAACGTTTTAGACTCATTTCTATATTTGCATCCTCAAATATTTCAAGTGTGTTTTCAGACACAGTTGTTAACCACTAAATTACTAGATATTTCCTAAACAAGAATGTAACCAAACTGAAAGAACTTTACTAAATTCTACCCCTTAAAACTGTACAGGAGTTCAAGCACTTAAGTCTACTGGGTTCCCAAATAGAGCTGGTCGGAAAAACGCCAATGGAACATTTTTTTTGTCAAAATGTGATGATTTGTGTAAAACAAAATGTTTCATGGAGACTGCTCTATTTTGACAAAGATCTGATAGAACCCTGCTTGTCAGGCAGATTTTGATATGCCAACTCGCCCACCTGGCTTATTGTCAGCCCGCCTGTTGGACTGCCTTGGAGACAGGGACCTCAGAGCTTCCAGGATCTGCGGACTGGGCCAGGGCTCCACTCCCTTTTGCAGAAGATTGACATTTTGGAGGTTTGTTCCAAATTGGAATTAAAAGAATTTTCAAAATAGCAAAATCCTCCATGAAACAAAATTATCTTTCTTCACACAGCTCTAGGCCCAAACTTTGCTTAACTGCTGGCTATATTGGCTGCTTACCAGAAGACTACGACTTGCACCTGGTTCGTAACTGCAATACATTGCAGTTGCCTTCATCTTTAACACAGAGATGCAATTCACAGAGATTACAGGTCCCAGCATGGAATACAGCTTGGTTGCTCAGATAGAGAGAGAAAGCATTTCATGCTGGCACCAACGGCCTCTGTGGATCGCATGTTCACATAAAAGATGGCTGTTGGCTGCATTTGACCTACAGGCCACACTTTGGCACTGGTTGTGTGCTGCATGGTTCAGATGTGGCCATAGTAATAGCAGAATGAATCCTTAAAACTGTTTACACATCATTCTAAGCATAACGTTTTTTCATCACATGCCCTGTTCTTTTAGATCCTCTATCAATACACAGCCCAAGCCAGCAGGCTCTGCAATGTGGAAACCCCTGGGACAAGGTGAGGGGACAGAAATCTTCCATCTTGGGACCAAATTAAGGTTTAGTCACCAAAGGGCGGTGCTTAAGGCCCAGCTCCATAAGTCACATAATTACATCAGCATCTCAGCTTTTATTTTAAAAGCTCTTTGGGGAAGGGACTGTTTTTGTTCTGTTTGTACAGAACTTATGTAACAAGATGGCTTGCTCTGTCAGCGCTGTGGCCTAGCCAGCCCTGGTTACAGAATGAAGCACATCTGGGTTGAATCAGGTATTTCCCTATGAAATTCAGCAGCTGGCTGCAGTGAAGGGGGAAGCTGTGGCAAGTCTGCATTAAGTGAGGAAAGGCTCCTGCCAGGAATATCCTGAGACCAGGGGATTTTCCCCAGCAAGGGAGAGCTGGGAAAGACCTACACCAAACAGGGGAGAGACTGCAATGGCTCCAGGCAGGAAGGTCTGGGAAGAGGAAGAGAACCCTTGTCTTGTGTGGACTTAGGAATGGACTTTGTTTTATTTGCAGTTTATTTTATACCAATAAACCAAGTCCCTAGGGAGGGGTTGGTTTTGATCAAGAAAAAACCTGAAGGGATGATTTATTTGAACAGTCCAAGGAGGAGAAAGGGAGGCAGGCTGCCAGTAGCGTGACCAGTGGTGAGCTGGAGCCGGTTCGCACCGGTTCGCTAGAACCGGTTGTTAAATTTAGAAGCTCTTTTAGAACCAGTTGTTCCACGAGGGATCCAGTGAATCAGCTGTTCGCGCGGGAAGCTGGGGCAGGCTGAGAAGCAGGGGGCAGGCTGAGAAGCAGGCCGCGGCTTCCTGCTCAGGCCCAGGGAGGTGGAGGTGAGCTGGGGGAGGGCGGCGCGCGAGGAGGGCCACCCTACCACAGCAGGTAACCCGGGGCAGGCTGAGAAGCAGGCTGTGGCTTCCCACTCAGGCCCAGGGAGGCAGAGGTGAGCTTGGGCGGGGGGGAGCGAGGAGGGCCGCCCGCGCCACAGCAGGTAACCCCAGGTTACCTGCTGAGGCGCGGGGTTACCTGCTGCGGCGCAGGCGGCCCTCCTCCGCCACCCTTGGCCTGAGTGTGAAGCTGACGCCTGCTTCTCTCCCCCGCCCCCCCCCCCCGGCTTCCCGCCGAACAGCTGATTCTTGGGAAGCGGGGGCGCGGAGAAGCAGGGAAAAGGAGGAGGCGGAGCAGAGGTGAGGTGATCTAGGGCCAGGCGTGGGGTGGGGAGCTGCCGGTGGGTGCTCTGCACCCACCAAATTTTCCCCGTGGGTGCTCCAGGCCCGGAGCACCCACAGAGTCGGTGCCTAAGGACCACTCCTCCTGCTCCCCCCCAGCTACGCTCCCCCCGCCCCTAGGAGCCATCGGGACCTGCCGGATGCTTCCTGGGAGCTGCCCCAGGTAAGCACCTCCAGGACTCCCCACCTCGCCCTCTGGCAGGTGCCTCTGGCTCTTGGGGAGGGATGGGCACCCACTACGGTGGCCCTCCTGCCCGGTTCTGGGGGCAGTCAAGGACAGGGGAGGGGGGTGGATGGGGCAGGGGTCCTGTGAGTGGGCGTCAAGGAACGCAGGGGGGTTGGATGGGGCAGGAGTCCCGGGGGGCGGGGGTGGGCAACAACCCCCTCATGGGGTGAGGAGGGAACCCCCGTTAAGATTTTGGCAGCTCATCACTGAGCGTGACCCTAAGCGAAGAGGGGGTGCATGGGAGGCAGCTGGCCCAGTTACAATTTAGCATAATGGGGTCCTGGTCCATGACAAATACAATATTGTTAGTTCTGGTGGTAGTGAAGAAAATTTTGAAAAGATGAACAAATGCCTGCCTGAGCATTGTAACCCAGGGATCTCTTGGTGCCAACTGGCAGAAGGCACAGGGGATACACATGGTTTTACAGGGACCCCGAGTCACATATGTGCATAGTAATTCATTAAAGGGTGGCATGTGAGGTCTCTACCAAAAGTCAGTAGCCCACAGGTCATTATAATCACTGCAAAATGCATGTATGGTTAATGTTTAAGGAGTTATGTGTATACTAAAAAGTAAGTGACAAGTCTCAGGTTCCTTTCAAGCAGGAAGAAACAGACACTTATCCCTGTGTCTGGTCATGTGTGTATCGGGCACTGTATGTCTCACAATAAATACCTGTTGCACACTGAACTAAATGATAGCCAGAAGATTGTGGAATCTTCAACAGATGAAGTTTACAGGAAGAAATAAACAGCAGGAGGGTATCCAGTTTATGAGTAAAGACAAAGGATTGTTGGGGCATAATTGGGGATTGCAGAGGTATCCCATGGATCTTCACTAAGAAAGCAAGCTGACAGAATGATTGTCTCATGAATGGACCATCACAACCAAGCCTGATTATAAAAACAGTGGAAGGACTTTGGGTCAGCATTGCTCTATAAGACATGAAAGTATCTACAGTAGAACCTCAGAGTTATAAACAGCAGAGTTACAGACTGACCAGTCAACCACACACCTAATTTGGAACGGTAAGTACGCAATCAGGCAGCAGAGCAGAGAAAAAAGAAAAAAAGAAAGAAAAGCAAATACAGTACAGTACTGTGTTAAACGTAAACTACTAAAAAAAATAAAGGGAAAGCAACATTTTTTTCTGCACAGTAAAGTTTCAAAGCTGTATTAAGTCAACATTCAGCTGTAAACTTTTGAAAGAACCACCATAATGTTTTGTTCAATTATAAACATTTCAGAGTTACGAACAACCTCCATTCCCAAGATGTTCATAACTCTGAGGTTCTACTGTAGTTACATAAGTCTAGGCTCTAGAATATATGTTATGATTTTGTTTTACATGTAATCATTTGTTTCCAATAATTCTACTTGCTATCACTTGAATCTATATACTTCATTAAATAAACTTTTACTTGTTTTCACTATAAACACATCTGAGTGCGGTGTGTGAAGAGGAGTGGTGATCTGAGGTGAAAAGGGTAAGCTGCAGTGTTCTGCTTCTTTGGAAGCAGCGAATCTGAAATCTGCAAAACGTCCAGTGGAACAGAGGCTGGACGCTCCAGGGAGATGCTCGGAAGCTGGAACGTGCCTATAGCTCATCTGTAGAGAGATAGCTGGGCCTGCGTGGGCCCAGAGAGGAGTGGTCATGCTGCATGTGGCAGGTGGAATTGGGGAGCTGACCACAGCAGGCACAAACGAGGCTTCCTCCCGCCAAAGACAGGTGGTAGTGAGGTACCTCACAGCCCTGGGTACCACGCATGCAGATGGCTTGAAATGACAGTTCAAACCATGTGACATGCCCCCTCATTTTAACTCTTAAGCTTGCTGCTCTGGGGATCCCTTACCAACACCACCTTAGCACAGATCTCTCTGATATGGTTCTTACTGTCGCTCTTCATCATGGCTCTGATGGAATGGTGTCAACTGGGGCCCTCTGCTTGGGTGGGTAGGGACTGAGATCTCCCTTCTCTGAAATAGACCCCCACCCTCCTGAAGACAGGGAGCAGTGGGCCATGGAACTGAGGGGAGAGCCCAGACTACACAAAGGAGTGATAGATTCCCCCACCAACCCAGCTGCTGTGTGCGGGTCCCCTGTTATCATCACCCCAAGGTGGAAAAATACATTTAAATGGGGTAATAGGATTTAGGATGCCACCATAATCAAGCTCTGCTTCACTTTGGGAATTCACTAGCTTCCATTAGGCCACTTAATGTAGAAAGACTAACCAGAATCCATATAGGGCTGATCCACCAGCCTGTACCCCTGTTCACCCTACACACAATCCTTGCTATGCACAGATACACATGAAGTCACCGAGGAACTGAACTCCATGGCTTCCTGAAGTGGCTTCCCAAATCTGGCCCCTCCAATGCAGCAAAACCACGCTGATCCTGCTGTGGTACGGGCCCTCTGAACCAATGCTAGAGGAGCCAGGATTTGGCCCTTTCCATTTATTTCAGTCATCCATAATTCCATAACACAACATTTCAGCTGTTAACATTTCAACTGACACAGCACTGAAAAATCCACTTAGCATCATTGTTAATATTTCCGGCTCTTTGAACTATTTTGCACTTTTTCTGTCATAAACAAACAAGGTGCACTGCACACCTCTTCTGTTCAAATAATGGATGGGAAACAACGCAGTTGGAATCTGGTCTTCCTATTCCCTGAAAGGCTCTGTATTTAAAAAGAAAATAACAATTACCTATTTATTTTTTCCCATTTCCCTGACCTTCATGCATCCTTCCAATTCAGTGCTGCCATAGTCGCAAAGAATTTTTTATGGTAATTACAAGGATGAACAAGTGTGGTGTTAAAAGTGCAAATGCAAGTAATAAAAATGTGGTTGGCCACGCACTTTTCTTCTTTGAGCTGGAAAGCTAAACACACACCCTTGGTTTGACAATGTTGGAAGTTCTCTCTAATTATATATCTTCACCGCAGAGTTAACTCAGGCTCCCATTCAAGTGTTGTCCCTCACCTGGCTTCTCCCCACACAAAAACTTCTGACCCAAGTTTAGATGGTGCTTTCAATGCAAACTAGCAGGCCAATCTTGGGTACAGGCAAAAGCCCAAGTGCTGCTTTCATTCCGGCTGGTAACCTGCCTCCTTTGCTGTGAGGTGCAGGCTAAGCAACTCGAAAGCTGGTAGTCCTCCAATGCCTTCCCACAATTCCCACTGTGTGCACAGAAGGATAGACAAGTGGTCCCACAATTAACTGGGAAAGAATCATACAGCATCAACTTATTGCAGCACTAAGCAATAGGGACATGTCCCCAGAAGTCCTAGCCGCATACCTGAGCGAGTGCAGACCCAGGAATTTGAGTGTGGCCACTCAGACATGGGCACCAAACACCTGCAGCGAGGACATGCCCTGAAAAGGTTTTAGCCCACATATATTTCTTTCAGGGTCATTCGGTCAGATCGCTCCCTCACTCTCAAATATTTTCACAACTGGTTAGAGGAAATCAAAATCATGGTCATGCAAACTATACACACATTTTCATGTACTGACCCATTTCTTAAAGGTAAGCACATCATTTTACTTGTGCTTAAAAGTGGATACTTTCAGAATTCGCAATAGCTGGATAGGATTACTTTAGTCTTCATGCCTCAAAATGAAAAGATCTCAGAAAAGAGCAAATAAGTGTGTAGAGTCAGGTATTCCACTGAATTCAATCTTCAGCATTTTGTACTTTCCAGGTTACATGAAAATAAAAACAAAACCCCAAACATTTACCTTCCCATTCTGTTGGCAAGTCGCCCACTTCATACTTATACTCCTCTTGATTTACAGCTTCTATTATTCTTTTCTCTGGAATGGTCTGTCCTATTAACACAAAAAAAGATTACATTTAAAGTATACAGCCAGGTAACATTAACAGCCAAGCAGACTACGCTATGACAAAGTTGCTGCCCCAACATACCCCCTTCTTGACTAGCTGTGGCGTTGCAGCGCCCTTGGTTCAGTTTCCCTCTATTATTCTTTTGCCTTCCCTGTTCGGACCACTTTAGAGTCCTGTGCCCTTTCTGGGGCCACACTTCAGGGTTTTGATGAAGGACTGCAATGTATACAAAACACAAACCTTCATCCCCCCTGGGCTCAACTGGCAGCTACCTCATCATAGGTGTGCCTCTGCTGCTTTATACGGTCCTTCTGTGCCTCAATCCATGGCATAATCCAGGAGCTGGCACCCTCCTCCCCTTATCCAGTACATTGGACAGGCTCCAGTTAGGTCTCTAGCTCTATCCTTGCAAAGCCTGACTGGTTTTCCCCCTTTTTCCTTCACGGCCTTCCATCAGGCTGCTTCTCAGACAAAGGGAAGTTCCCTAACTCCTCTTCTCTGGAGTTTTCCTCTCCCCAAGTGGGCTCACCCAGCTCTTTATGGAAACAAGCCCTGTTCTCCCTGGGCTTTCTTTCTAATCAGGCCTGGCCCACCCTCCAGGTGCAAGGTTAATTGGCTTCTCAGGCCCATATTAACCCTTTCATAGCATATGTGGGGTAAGCATCCAATCACATTTGCTTTCATTTGAACGAATGTTACTTTTTATGTTCACAAATATAAATCAGCCCCACAGACTAAAATAAAGGATCATCGTGCAGAGGGAAAAGATGGCCATTTAGACATTACAATTCAAACTGCTAAACTTTTTATATGTATTTTTAAAAGTTTAAGATCCCAAGTCATTCACAGATTATGCAACAATTAATCTGAAAACACAGTATTTCAATATCAGTTCATTGTGCAGTTTTTTGCATTAAGAATGTCACATGGAGGACTGTCTGCTGAAGCTTTCCCATAAACTGTATCTGCCACACTCAAAATATTATTAAGGCCCTTAATGGCCAAGGACCAGAATCTTGAAGTGGTTCCATAATCAGATGGGAAGCCAGCGTAGAATGCAGGTGTGATGTGCTCTGACTCGTCAGATTTGCCTAGAAGGCAGGCCATAGCATGTTGTACAAGAGGTAACTTCCATGTTCCTTTCATCAGCTGCAGAAAAAGCACTTTGCTAAGTATATTTCCCCATATAAAATAAATGGAGCAGTAAGTCCAATTGTGGGGAAATGAGAGAGGAGGAAAGCCATCATGAGCCTCTGAAGGTTGAGTATAAGCAGGAATTCCACATATAATGACAAATGCAATTAGTTTGACTAAAATGGGGCCTGTGGGAAGAAGCAAGTTTGTGAAAGGAGTTCTGAAAATACAGCATCTGCATGGAGACAGAGCTAAGGTTTTAACATGTTGTCTAGTGTTTGGTGGTTATTCTATGTAGTGATACATGCCATTGGGTGGAGGTGAGTATTAATTTCCTTGTTTTTGTGGTAGGTATATTATGAGTAGAGCAACCTTCACGGATATAAAGCACAGGGTGTCTTTTTGTTTCCTCTTGAAAAGATATTAGCCCTGAGTCAGTATATGTCTGAGGATTGAAGATATTTTCTTCCACTTCCTTGAAGGTGGTGGTGATTTGTTGTAGTTAAAAGGACAGCTTTTTAAAGAACAGCTGCTCAGACATGTTGCAGTCTTGGCAGAGATAGAATAGTGGGCTGGGTTTAGAGGACATAGTCAAAGGTGCATACTGAATGTAATTCAGCACATGGCTATCACCAGCCCGTATGTGATCCATGTATATTACATAGCTATATAAAGTTTACATACATGACAAATTATACATTTTGAACTAAACATGTTTCTTCTATTAGATAATCCTGATCCATGCTTTCATAAAACAAATAAAAGTAATGGAATACTGAGGCTCCTTCCTCCAATATTCATCCTTTGTACAACACAGGCTAGTCTTGTAAGAATCAGAGCCTGGTGCCAAACTCTGAAAATTACTTCTTGTCAGGGTTCCCTCCCCACTCTGAACTCTAGGGTACAGATGTGGGGACCCGCATGAAAGACCCCCTAAGCTTATTTCTACCAACTTAGGTTAAAACTTCCCCAAGGTACAAATTCTTTGCCCTTGGACAGTACTCTGCCACCACCAAGTGATTTAACAAAGAATCAGGGAAAGGACCACTTGGAGTTCCTATTCCCCCAAAATATTCCCCCAAGCTCTTACACCCCCTTTCCCGGGGAGGCTTGAGAATACTATCCTAACCAATTGGTTACAAAGTGACCACAGACCCAAACCCCTGGGTCTTGGGACAATAGAGAAATCAGTCAGGTTCTTAAAAGAAGGATTTTATTTTAAAAAAAGGTAAAAATCACCTCTGTAAAGTCAGGATGGAAAATAACTTTACAGGGTAACAAAAGATTCAAAAACACAGCAGAACTTCCCCTAGGCTTAGTTTCAAAGTTACAAAAAACAGGAATAAACCTCCCTCTAGCAAAGGAAAAATTCACAAGCAGAACAAAAGATAAACTAACACACCTTGCCTGGCTTTTACTTACAATTTTTGTAATATGAGAGACTTTTAGGATGGTTTATAGCAGAAGGAGTTTTCTGACCTGATGTTTCTCTGCTTCCCAAGAGAACACACAAAGCAAAGCCTTCCCCCTGCCCCCCCAAAGATTTGAAAGTATCTTCTTTCCCCATTGGTCCTTTTGGTCAGGTGCCAACCAGGTTATTTGAGCTTCTTAACCCCTTACAGGTAAGGGAGGAATTCTAGGCTACCCTTAGCTATATGTTTATGACACTTCTCAAAGTCATTGTTTTGAGGAATCACCATGCCATTGGGTTGGTGGCTTTTACATCTTTTCTGCATCTGTGACGTGGATAGGATTGCTACTCAACGACAAAAACTGTCTGGTTTGCTTTGTCTCTTGGTTTTCTTTCAGCGGACTTTTGCTTACAAGTAATTCACATATTTATCTACTGAAGAAAGATCATACAGAAGGCTTTTGGGATTTAAAATTAAGGCCTTTTATAGGTTAGAGGTACTTCTTAATAATCCAATACTGATTTTTTGGGGCAGAAATTGCCTTTAAGCTATTCCATTTCCTAATATAAAGCCTGCTTGCACAAATTTGTAGTTATTTTTTTAAATGAATCAGAAATAACCTGTCAGTAATAACTATATCCGCTTTGCTGTGCATGAAACTGTGCATTTATTGTAAAGTGCTTTCACATAAATTTTGTAATGAGGACATCATTACAGTACTACAAGAAACTTCCCTTGCAAGGGTACATATGTGAAGCAAACATAAGTACCTACTCAAGTGTCACAGTTTAATATGCTATAGTTTAAATTTCAAAATGAACCCAATCTTCATGTGACATTAAAGATCTTAAACACAAATGACATGGGCTGCTAATCGCATGAATTAACTGCGATTAATTTACACAAAACAAATTAACTAGATAAAAAATAGTCACGATTAATCACAGTTTTAATCGCACTGTTAAACAATAATGGAACACCAATTTAAATTTATCATAAATAAATTTGGATTTTTTTACATATTCAAATATATTTATTTCAATAACAAAGTGTACAGTGCTCACTTTATACTATTTCTAGTACAAAGATTTGCACTGTAAAAAAGATGAACAAAAGAGACAGTATTTATCAATTCACCCCATATGAGTACACTCAGTTTTACTTCTTGTTCAGCCAATCACTAAGACAACCAAGTTTGTTTACATTTATGGGAGATAATGTTGCCCCTGCTTCTTATTTACAATGTCACCTGAAAGTTAGAACAAGCGTTTGCATGGCACTATTGTAGCCAGCGTTGCAAGGTATTTACGTGCCAGATATGCTAAACATTAATATGCCCCTTCATGCTTCGTCTTGTAGTTCCAAAGTTTTACGTTGTTTTGTTTTTGAGCATGGTTATGTAAAAAATAATAATTCTGCATTTGTAAGTTGCAATTTCACAGTAAAGAAATTGCACTATAGTACTTGTATGACGTAGCTCAAAACAGAATGGCTCAACTATTGCAAAAAAACTCATGCTACTGGTTTATTCTTCTGGGAGCCAATAAAAATCCTCTTTGCATATAGTTTTAAGAACTCAATATCACCTTGTTCTTAAGGTTTTATTGACTAGTCAAGACAGTGTTTTAATTTTTCCAATACATTTTTACTCACTGTTTATAAAGTAATCATTTGAAAAAGAGAGATTTTGGTGCCAAGCTTCTAAGTACATATACTAGACTTAATCATGAAAGGTGTACTGAACCATGGCTACATAAAGTGACACAAGGAGTGAGGGCAGAAATCTGGGACCCTTCAGCAGTCACCATCAAAATCACAAGCTTCTGCTACTTGAGCTTTCAGTGGCTGTGAAATATCAGCAGGTTATGTAACCACTGAAACCAGCCACTAGAGAGACAAATCAAACATTAGGCCAATTCATTATACTGAGTCTCTGCAACTGCCATCCACACCAAAGGGAACTGAAGTGCTCATCTGACCTCAGATCAGACTTCTTGTTTGTTATTATAGGGAAGTTAATGAGCCCTGCTAATACTTTATTAATTTTATTTTTTTGGAAAAAGTAGCCGGGAAAAAACAAAATCTTGACCTTTCTAACAGATAAGAAAAGAGAAGTTAGACTGTATTTAGTGGCTATTAACTTATCCAATATTTCAGAACACACTGGAATAAAGTTCAAGCAGAAATTTTAAAAAAGTGTTCCAATTAACTGGATGTTATGTTATCTGAAAGGAAGTCAGAAAGTCAGCTATATTCACTAATAAATCATATCATCAGAGGTTGTTAAAATCATAACTAGTGCATCACAACTTTCAACAGTTCCTTCTTACCACCCATAGCTAGAGAGAGAGAGAGAGCGAGAGAGAGAGAGAGCGAGCTGTGCAGTTCTTAACCTCACAATTCTTCAAAATCCTTGGACTTTGTGGTTCTAGTTGAATATAGTTAGTAGTACCCTAGTATTAGTGTTAGTTAGCTTAGTTAAGTGTTCTTCCCTGGTGATGCCCTCACCAGGGTTGAAAATGGCCGTTGTGTGTAGGGGGGCTATCCCCAATGACACTCTCACAAGACGCTTGCTCTGCTTAGGTGTGGCTCATGTCAAAGAGCAGTTTCAATCTATAAATCATTCACAAAACCGACTCAGGTGGCTAAAGACCTTCACCTGAAGTAGCACCTGCTCAAGCAGGCCCTGAGGCCTGCCTCATATCAGAGGTTGCCCTCGACTTCGGTGAGTGCTGCTGGCTCACGCTCTGCAGCCTCTCCAAAGAAGTGCAGAAATCACTCTCCTTCGAGTATGCCAAAAAAAAGGTCTCATATAACCAACCGGGACCACTGTAGGCCTCGTGGAGACACTTCTTCCTCCAAGAGTATAGCTGCTGCTGCCACGTGGGATGTAACAGGTCCTTTCAACCGCCCCCTGTTACTGTGCAGATACCTCCTCCCCACCTTCCCTCATGTCCCTCCTCATGAAATATTGCTCTTAAAGCAGGTCCACTCTTCATTGGCTTTGGAGTGGTGGAGAAGGTTCCTGTGGAGCACTGGGGTCAAAGTTTTTATTCCCGGTACTTTCTGGTTCCCAAATTCAAAGGAGGTGTAAGGCCTATTCTTGACCTCTGCAACCTTAACAAATGTGCTAGGTACCTGAGGTTCTGTATGGTCACCTTACCAGCTATTATCCCCGCACAGACTTAGAATGACTAGTTTACTGCACTAGGAAGTCAATGTTGGTCCCCACTCAGAAAATCGAGGTCATTGATGCCTCTACAAGTTCCAGAGTGGTTTTGCCAACTGACCGTTTCCAGACAATTTGCCACCTTTATCTTGGTCTCCAGTCTAAATCTTCCACAACAGTTCCGATGTGCCTGAGGTCTTGGGCCACATGTCTGAATGCAAAAAGGTGGTTCAATTTGCCAGGTTGTGCCTTCACCATTTTCAAATGTGGCTTATGACAGTTGCCTGTCCTACCCTATGCCCCTTTTAAACAGGTTGGTCCGCCTCCTTCCATTGATCCTGGACTTCTCACACTGGTGGGTGGTTCAGGGGAATGTATGTCAGGCTATTCACTTTGTGTGGCTCTCATCAACCAGGACTGTTGTCACCACTGGCATCCTGATAGGTTGGGGGCACATCTGCGGTTGCTGAAGGTTCA
Source organism: Chelonia mydas (assembly GCF_015237465.2). Lineage (NCBI taxonomy): Eukaryota > Metazoa > Chordata > Testudines > Cheloniidae > Chelonia > Chelonia mydas. The sequence goes on along the minus strand of NC_051245.2, from coordinate 37,993,825 downwards.
GGGTCTGTGGTCAAAGCAGGAAGCTTCATTGCGTATCATTGTGCTGGAGCTCTAGGTTATCTACAATGCCTGTCATGCTTTCCTAGATCATATCAAGGGTTCAGTGGTTCACATACTTATCAACAATACCACCACAATGTATTACGTGAACACGCAAGGGGCACACACTCCAGCGTGCTCAGCCAAGAGGCAATCAGGCTGTGGCAGTTCTGTATTGAAGCGTTTCACTCAGATAGCTCATCACTTGTCCGGGTTTCAGAATCTTTTCATGGACAATCTCAGCCGAAATTTTTCCATGAGTCACGAGTGGTCCCTGCAGTCCACTGTTCTATGAGTCATCTTCACATCTTGGGGCATCTCAATGATCGACTGGTTCACTACAAGGCACAACAGGAAATATCATCTGTTCTGGTCTCAAGGGGGGTCTCAGTCCAGGCTCCCTGATTGATGCCTTCCACCTGAGCTGGCAATTGACTCTCCTGTATGCTTTTCCTCCAATCCTTATCATTTCACAAGTCATCCTCAAACTGAAAATGGATCAAACCAAGCTCATCCTCATTGTCCTGCATAGCTGAGGCAGTGCTGGTTTTCCAACCTTCTCGTACTGTTGATTCAGCCTCTTCCTATACCCTTTCCTCTCCACCCGACCTGCTCACGCAGAATCATGGTTGCGCTTTGTATTGGCCACTCAGCAACCAGCATTTTATGGCATGGCTGCTCTGTGGTTAAATGCAGAGGAAGAGCAATGTTTGGTGGCTGTTCAAGAGACTCTACTTAGCAGTAGAAAAACCTCTACCAGAATGGCCTATTTGGCAAAATGGACGTGGTTTTCAACATGGTCATTGGCCTGCAGAGGTCAGCCAATGCTGGCTTGTATCCAGGACATCTTGGAGTATTTGCTGCATCTTCAGTCATCAGACATTATGCTTAACTCATCCGGAGGTTCTCTCAAACTTCCATCTGTCCATTCACAAAAGATTGGTGTTTTCCAACGTGATGGTTTAGGGAGTCTTAAAAGGAATTCTTCACCTCTATCTCCTGGTGCGGGACCTGTTTCCCGTGTGAAATTTTAGAACACACTTGGCAGTTCTGATGGGACCTCCATTCGAGCCTCTGACATTCTGTCTCTTTCCTCTCATGTCAAAAAACTGCATTGCTTGTAATAACATATGCAAGGAGAGTGAGAGAGTTGCAGGCTTTGATGGCACAGCCTCCTTACCTGCAGTTCTCCAAAAACAAAGAGACATTGCAGCCACACCTAAAATTCATGTTTAAAGTGGGGTCTCAGTTTCATTTGAATCAGGCGGGATATTTCTCTGGGTTTTTTCCTATGCTGAATTCATCCTTGGAGGAACAGTGCCTTCACACATTAGATGTCAGTGTCTGAACTTCTACATGGACAGCACTAAACCCTTTCAGGCTTTGCCGCATCTGTTTGCAGGGCCATCCCTAGCTATTCTGGTGCCCTACGCAGGTCCCCCCCACCGGGGTGGCATGTGGGGCCCCAGGCCTCTGCGGAGGGGAGCGGGGGAGGAGCAGGCCCCAGGCCTCCACGGGGGAGGGAGCAGAGGGGCTGGCCCCAGGCCTCCGTGGGGGGAAAGCAGGGGGGCTGGAGCAGCATGCAGCTCCTGGTGCCCTACGCAGCTGCGTACTTTGCAAACGGGTAAGGACGGCCCTGCCTGTTTGTGTTCTATGCGGACCATATGAAGGGACAGGCAGTCTCCTCACAATCTCTAACTGGATAACTTCCTGCATCAAGACTGCATAAGAAACAGCTTCAGCCTCTCTATGGGTGTGAGCTCATTCAAAAGGATACTGCTTGTGAGTGACCTGAGCTGAATACACGGCTGCATCTACTCAAAGAAGAAGAACAAACAGTTACTTACTGTCACTGTTTTACTTCAAGATATGATGCAGACATTCATTCTATGACCCACCCTCCATCCCCTCTGCTTCGTAGTCTAATCTCTGGGAGTTGGGTGAGAAAGAACTGAGGGGGATCATGGTGCTGCCTCATATAGCGAGGAGGGGCTAGGGCCGCGAGGTGCGAGTGCTGCCCCTCAACGGGTACTGCCAGGCAAAATTCTTCAGGTTCAGCGTGCTGGGTGCACACACTCCTAAGTGGAATACATGTTTGCATCAGATCTTGAAGAACCACAATTACTGTAAGTAACTGTTCCTTAGTGATTTACTCAGCTTCCTAAAAAAAAAAAAAAAACTAATGCCTGTACCATAACTAACAACTATATTCCCTCCCAATGATTGAACTGCCTTTACTTTCAACTAAACAAATGTGTAAAACTACCTGTAACAGAAGTAGTTTGGAGACATAACATACATTGCAGAGCCCATACAGTGTATTTTACTCCCTTTTCTTTGCTTATAAAATCAGCCATTCATATCATGAATAAAGTTTTCTAGCTTGCCACAAACTCCACAGAATTTATGATTTAGGGGAGTGTTGTTTATGCAGGGCTGTAGTTCAGGTGCCTTAGATATTCCCTTTTATTTATCTATTAAATTATTTAAGCCTTTATGTTTAATATATCAAATCCTACTATTTAATCAAGCTTCTGGCACATACACAGTACCCCTTACTGCAATGTTTCATAATAAATAAGCCTGAGCTCCCAGCCAGGGAGGCTAACCCCCAGCTCCTCCCCTGCTGTCCCCCATCCCCTGCAGCCTCAGTACGCTGCGCTGCCGGCGCTCTGGCCTGCAACTCCTGCCAGGCAGAGCGGCGGTGTGGCTGTGAGCTCCTGCCACTCTGAGCAGCATGGTAAGGGGGCCAGGAGGGGATGGATAAGGGGCAGGGGGTCCTGGGGGGCAGTCAGGGGAGAGGGAGCGGGGGAGAGTTGGATGGGGCGGAGGTTCGGGGGGGGCGGTCAGGGTACAGGGAGCAGGGGGGTTAGATAAGGGGTGGGGTCCCAGGGGGCGGGGTCCAGGCTGTTTGCAGGAGGCACAGCCTTCCCAACCCAGCCCTCCGTAAAGTTTTGCAACCCTGATGTGGCCCTCAGGCCAAAAAGTTTGCCCACCCCTGCTCTGAAGGGTTGGGTAGTTAAGAATTGATGTGAATCGGTGAGGGATTGGGGGAACATAATTAAGGACTAAACCAGAAGAGAGGGGGAAATATTAAATAAACTATTTACCATAATTAAATACAAATAGTGAGTTAAAAAAGAAAATAGTAAATTTATTTATTATTTTAATCGAGCTGCTTCCTTTTGCCTGCTTGTGCATGTTGTCTCTTTAGATCACTAGCTCTTTGCACAGGGACCTGTCTTCTTACATTTCCACTAAGCACTCAGAATATGGGTGATGCATGTAAAACTCTATATGTATGATTTACGTAAGTACTGTCATTGAACAGAGCCATTGCACTAATTTGGACTGCAAGAATCACTGACACTGGTGATAGAGTAAACAGGCTCTGACATTGATGCAACCAATTAGCTAGGAAGAGAAGAATCAAAGATGACCAAAACATATAAATTTGTTTAGTAATGTGTTCTCTAATCTTCTGAGGTGCTAAACACCTGCAACTCCAACTGAAATCAATCAGAGCTGTGGGTTCTCAGCACTTCAGGGTCAATTCTTTAGGCCTCTGCTCCAGCAATGGAGTTTGCCATTGACTTTAATGAGAAGATCTGATCCTGGTAAAAAACTGCATACTCTTAAGGTCAGTGGGGCTGAGGTCACTCAGCTTTACAGGTTATGCTCAGCACTTCTTAGGATTGGGCCCCGTATGAAGTGGTTGAGCAGTACTCTGACTTTGAGCTAGTTAACACAGTTTCCATTATTAGGAACTACAATCCCAGCAAGTTATTTTAGATTGATGAATGCAGAGTCAAGCACTTGGAAATGCTAATGTAATGTGTGTGCCACTTCGCTTTCCATTGCTGGTCTGTAATTTACAAAACATATTTCTGACTGATTGAACAATCAAGTATTCTAAAGTGAAACCACCAAAAATTTAACAATTTCAGTCAGAATTATGACAGTTGTGTTTTAATGTCTCTGAATTGTTCTTTTAAAAGCAGACAAGCATCTTGTCTAAAATTAAACAAGCTTAGAGATGGGTGATATGGAAAACTCATGTTTTCAGATGTATTTACAATACATTTGAGATTTGAATACTGTAATTAACTCACTGTATTTTACAGTGAAATATTCAACAAAAACTAAGCATCTCCTGGTCTATGGAATGATTAGAGGAAGAGAGAAAACTCTGTATTTTCCCCTTTTTACAGAAAAGCATAGGGCCAAAACTCCCCAACATTTAAGTCAATGAGAGTTTTGCCACAGAATTAAATGGGATCAAAATAAAGAAGATCAGGCCACAACCTGAAATCTGGAGCACAAGAAGCCTCCTAAGCAAAGGATTAGTGTTAGGATTATTATTTATTGAGTTATAAACAAAGTTTTGCAAGCTTCAGAATACTCTATAGAAACATGCATTGACATTTCTTCCATCACTGAAATGGAGTCAACTCTTGGGTGAAATATAACAGCCATTATAACAGCACCAGCAATGTTACACAGTCATTTAGAAACCTGAAAAGTCATGTCTTATTTGACAGAAAGCTAGCTATAGAAACAAGTATATTAGAGCATCTGTGTTCTGGGGCATGATCGAAAACTTCATCGTTCTGTGGATGTAGAGACCCCTGGACTGTACGGCAGACTTCACAGATGAATTCTGAGTTGGTATCTCACCATTGCTGTTGGGAGTTCTTGAAAGTGTGAAGAACAAGAATCTTCAATGTGAATGTGCACACCAGCTTGATGGGCTTCAAGTTTTACCTAGTAGCTCAAGAAGTGCTCTTACAGGGCTGGCTATATGCTTGTCCTTGGCTTTGGGTTGACTATATCAATAGTATAATCAGTCTTGTTGAACAGATCACCCATCCCCTTTGGTATTTCAGTAGAGGGGCTATTCCACATCTATATCAATGCCACTGTCCATTTTCTCATACCCTCAGCAAGTACGAGGAATCTCGTGGATTTTTAGGGTTTTCTTATTGGCACGTCTAATCGCCTCATTTTGAACCAGAGTAAATTCACTCACCAGCAGGTACTTTAGGCTTTTAAGGGGCTCTCAACTCCCTACTCCCTGGCTGTCTGCTGTGCATGGAGTCCATGATCATTTAATAGTGACCTCAGAGTTAAAAAAAAGTAGCTGGGGCCAGAGCCTGGAGAGGAGGTAGCTTGGAAGCTGCCTGTTATCCTTAATACAAGGATTTTATGTGGACAAAAGATAAAAGCTATAATATTCAAAGATGTTACTTCTGTTGTTCTCAGCCATGGCCTCAGAGTAGAACAGCCCAGCAGACATCATGTGGGCAGCAAGTGTTCTGATTAATCTTAAGTGCCCTATTAGTGACCTTGACTGACTACTGTGTTGAGTTTGTTAATTATTTACAAATGAGATGTATAGGATTTGGGCCCATCTCCAGGAATTTGATTACAAGAGCCACAAGTTCCAAAATTATGTCCTTTTGGTGGGTGGGGCTCAAAATAGTTTCTGAAGAGATGGATGTCCATGACCATCTGTCACTGAGATAGAAATCAGGCTATTTTTCTGGGAGACAATCTGGAAGATACAGACTCTTCTCTAAGGAAATGTTCCACATGCCATCAACAATCTGTCAAATTATTTTGGGCCATGGAGATCAAAGAATTTAAATGTAGATATTCACTCTGAGACTTACATTATTTCTGAGTTGCTAGTCATGTCTAACTACTAGATATGCTACTAGGAGATAGACAAGCCATAGAATTCTCAGCATCCAAAGGTTCTTCCAGTCTTTCCACCTAAATATAAGGGCAAAGAAGGAGGAACTGGGGAGTCACACTTGGTCCTGACCAAAGGGAATTAGGAACACAAGTCCTGAAGAAGTTTTGTTCTTTTTTTGTTTTTTACCCTCCACTTCTGCCCAGATTCTACGTCAAATGGAGCTTGAATTCCAGGATCTATGGAGGCATTCACTAATCTTTAAACAAACCTATTTTTACAACTCTTGAAATGTCTTCAGCCTATAAAGCCACTGAGCCATTTAAAATTCAAAACAAGCTAAAAGCCACATTTGGTAACTTTGAAGGCCTCTGAAAGGATGCCTGTGACTGGATGTATGCTTGTATTCACACCCTAAACATATTGTAAAAATGTTTGTACAAAATATGCCTTGTGAGGCTGTGACAGTCTATACTATTATCGTCACCACTTTTACAAGACTCTGATAAAATTTTGTACAAAGTATGCCCTGTGTGAGCTGTCATTTGAAAACTCAATCTGCTGAACATTATTGTTCTGGAAAAAAAAAATGTGTATCAACATTGTGTGTAAAGTTATAAGTTTCTACTGTACAACATTGCTAGAGTTAGAAAGGCAGGCTCAAACCAGTTCTGCAGAGACAAAGACACACTGGCTCCCCCAGCCACGTAGAAACATAATTAACTGGACAATCACCTAGTTACAACGGGTATTCTTGGCAGGAAGGAAGGTGTGCATAAGAAATTTACATTGCATCACATGAATATTTCAAACCTCACATCTACAAGAGGTGGCTTGTTACCTACACCCCAGTTGGGGGTAATCCTCGAAGCAAGGAGAGGGATATAAATAGGAGAGACCGTGACCTCCAACTCATCTCTCCCCCTCCCATCTCTCTGCTCATTACATTAACGACTATCAAAGAGCTGAACTAAGAGAGAGTGGTCCCCAGGTTGGAAGGAGACCCAGTCTGTGAAATTTACAGCAGCGTATGGTGAGACAAAACCTTTGCTGTTAAAGCTAAGTTAGATATTAGCTTGTGTATTACTCTTATTTTCTTTTGTAACCAATCCTGACTTTTACACATCAATACTTCTAATCACTTAAAATCTATCTTTCTGTAGTTAATAAACTTATTTTATTGTTTTATCTTAACTGGTGTGTTTGGATTAAAGTATATGAGGAAACAATTTAGGATAACAAGACCGGTGCATGTATCATGTCCATTGATGAAATGGACTTTCTACAAGTGTGCATTGTTCAGTAGCATAATGGACAGTTCAAGATACACATTTCTGGGGGAAGAAAGATGGAACTGAGAATTTCTGGATGTTGTCCTGTATGTAATTCATGAGTAACTAGTCAGAGTGCTCATGTATTTAGCTGAGAGTAAATTTGTATGCTGAAGGCTGTGTGAGTAGGCCAGGTGTGACTGTTCTGACTGCAAAACTGTGTAAAAGGCATCCCAGGTTATAGAGTTAAGGGGGCACCACTGTTCAACAGTGAAGATTGTATCCTGGGGAATGTCACAGAGCTATTATTTGAAAACTAATAACTCACTGGTCAATAATATTATGGTGAAATGTATGTAGTAACGTTGTGTGTAAAATTATGAAATCCCTCCTAAATATAATATTAATAGGGCATGTTCAAACTCACGTAGCAACAATTAAGCCAAATGGGTCAAGCAGGTCTTAAAACAAACGGATGTGTGTTTACCTCAAATTTACATATACATTGTAAACAGAGTCCTCAGACAATGGAAGGGGAAGGCAGGGGACAAAGGGAATCTGCATTTCAGCAAACAGGGCCGAGAAAAAACACCACAAGACTTTTCACCAGAAGACTTAATGCTGCCTGGCTCTCAGAACTTTTACCTAGAAATCACACCGAAGAACTTGCATTTGAAAGGGGGGAAATGAACTATAAAAGTGAGGGGGAAAACACCCCAAGACACCCCCCTCTCTCTCTCTCCCTGTCCATCTCCCCCTTTACACCTAAGACAACAAAGCTACTGGACTTCGGGGGAAGGCTCCTGACCTGAAAAGTTTGGTCAGTAATGCTGTTGGAAGGATATGGTAAGGATTTTACTTTAAAAAAAGTCTAGTTTGTTCAGCACTAGGAAGCATTTTACCTTTATTTTTCTTGTAACCATTTCTGACTTTTTATACCTAATTACTTGTATTCACTCAAAACCTCTTTTTAGTTAAATAAACTTGTTTTATTCTTTAACTGAAATGAAGTTAAATTGTTTGGGTAACTCCATTTAAGGTGGCAAGTTGTTGAGAACTGCAGTGGGAAGCCAATCCAGAGTTTGGTGCAATAAAATTAATTCATAAAATGAGTAGCAAGCAGACACATAGGCAGACCCATCAATAAACTGAACCTGGTGTAGTATCCATATATGAGCAGGCTTTTAAGATTTTTGGTGTGGCTATTCCCTATTCTTATTTCCCTAGAAGACAACAATCATAATGTGTTGGTTGAATCACTGGCTGAAATATATATAGCATCTATGAAGAGTAGGCAGAGGACTGTTACACATTCCATTTTGAATAGCAATTTCTTTTGAGCATAAGGTAAGAACAATAAATACTTTTGATATCAATATCAAACCTGTGCTCTCTCGGTGCCAGGAGAGCCTGGGAGGATGACGGTGCTGGCAGGGGGTTGGGTCCCATACCGCTCCTGAGAGTCAGTGGTGGACCTTTTAAGGGGCTAGAGGCCCCAGCCGGGGAGGAATGAACACATGGCTCCAGAGTAGCCTGGCCCAGGTCCCTTATTAGATGACCCTTGGGCCTTCTTGCTCGGTGCCGAGGAGCTGTGCTTTTTCGTTTTCTTAGGCACCGGCAATGGGGAGCAGTGCCAGGTAGAGCCTGGTGCCAGTGGCACGCCCTGGTGGGATGGCTCAGAAGCTGGGCGAAGGGCAGACTCCATAAGGAGAGCCCTCAAAAATGAATGTCATGCTCCCTCTGGGTTCTGGGCCGGAGGTTCTTACAGATCTAGCACCAATCCTTGATGTGTGATTCCCCCAAGAACTGAAGGCAGCTGCTATGGGGGTCACTCACAGGCAAAGGCCTGTTGCAGTCCATGCAGGGCTTAAACCAGTGAGACCAGGGCATGCCCCGCCCGGGGCGAAGTCCCTGCTGGGACTAACTTCTAATTATCAACTATACTTAACTAATTACTATGAACAAAACTATTTACAAAGGCCCTAAGGCTCGAAGTCAGTAAGACAAGAAAAGCCGCTAGCCCTTGCTAAGCAAGAAAAGGCGGTCCACCTAACCACCAGGGGCGCTAAGAAGGAACTGAGAGGGCATAGCGTCGGTGGCGCCTCATATACCACCTCATGAGTGTGGCTGTCCAGAGGGCGCCACAGCCGACCTCCGGATACAGCTAAGGCAAAAATCTCCAACGACCGCGCATGTGGGCGTGCGCACACCTAGAATGGAACTGACATGAGCAAGCCCTCGAAGAAGAATGTTATCTGCTTTGAAACTCATTTCAGATCTCACCCATTACATGAGTGGGATGTGAAAGTTGTCCTGCGCACACCATACCTTTGGAAACTGCACAGATTTAGGTTTACCATGCAAATATACACAACTGACCTAAACACAATTCTCAATTTAGAAAGGGTTGTTACTTTCCCTATCAGCCCAGATTGGAGCTTGGCACTTTGCTTCTAGATATATAGTGTTTGTCATCATTTTTAGTACATATACATGATCAGAAAAGAGCCCAAGTACTTCTGTTTTCCTACTGAACAGATTAAGTGATTATAATACATTTACAATGCTGCAAATAATTATATCACAAAACATTAACCAGTCAAAACAAAGAATTAGCCAATTGCATTCCATAACTTTTTTCACACCAATTATATGTTTAATATTCTGTGCTTTTTGAATGTGAATTTAATGCCTGTAAAAAAATGAATGAGTGACTGCAGTGAGGACTGAAGTCCTTGGCTTTTATGTAGGCACACAGAAATAGTGCTTTTCAGGAAGTTTGCTGTACATCAGAGGCACTGAAGTGTTAAACTGAAGTAATAATTCTGTTTATTGTATTTTGTTTTGAGACACAGATTCCCTCAGTGGACAATGAGATCTAAAACCTCTTTGTTAAGACTGCTTGTCTTTCTAGTCTCAACTATGCTCTTGTTTGGAATGCAGTAAGAGCTACTCAAATCCAGTTTTCAAACATGTAAGTCACAGTGTTTGCTATTTTCTGCTCTTTGAAAAGCTTCTGACACTATTCCGCCTCAGCAAAAACAATGTTGCGCCTAATAGATACTACACTTTTAACATAAAAATCACTGTTAAGTAAATGAATTCCATAATGTGCTTACTACAAACACACAGTACTGCAATTCCTTTTTCAACAGAGGTTTAAATAATGTAAGTACACTTTTTAAAATCCTGATGGATCCTCAGCACTCTGGCATGTGGTAGCTTTATCCTAACTGCCTTTTTTATTTTTTTTTTTTTGGCTTGCCTATCCACTGCAAGAAACGGTTTTCTACCAATTACTGTCACAGTATGAATAAATCCAAGACAAAACTACTGAATATTTTCTGTAAATTTATCAAAAACCTGCATAAAATGGGGATTTAGCATGTATAAAGGAAATTTAGAAAGCAGAGAGGAGGTTTACAATACCTTGTAGTCTATAAATAAAGACACAATGTATGAAGATAAACAAAAAGGCAATCATGCAAGGAACAGAAATGGGCAAATGACAGTGAGAGTATGAATTGCAAATGAAATGAAAAGGAAGTTACAGCTGGAGAGAACATCAATTAAGCAATATGACCCAACACAGCAGTGTTATGGTCTGGTTTGGATGATGAATTGCATTTCAATTATAAATAATTTGCAAAGACTCATTTAACAATTTACTTTTTCAGAATAAAGTCAATTATTAAAGCTGGTTGTACAAATATTCAAGGAGCTAAACCTATTTCTGCTTTTACAACAAGTCTAAATACGTTTTATAAAAAGTAGTTTATTGGTTTGAGATTTGTAAAGAAATTCAGTAGTGTTCAGATCTTACACATTTACAGCTACAAATGTACAATATTTTAGTACTAACTAACTGAGGGCAGAATTTAAATTTTTTTAGTTCACCTCTTTCAGATATACAATGTAAAGAACAGTTTTGGGGGGAAATAATATTTTTCCCATGAAGTTACTAAAGAATTTCTTATATATAAATTTCTTTAATATAAATTAAAATAATTGTAATAAGATTAAATCTAAAATATTTTGAAAGTTTCCTTTTCCCAACAACAGGTTTTTTTGTTTGTTTTTTTCCGGTCTGGAGTGAAATTTGACCATTTAAAAGCAGTCACTATCAAACTAAAATATAGCATGCCTTTTCATTGGTCTTTAGACAATCACATCATTAAGCAAACATCACTTCCAGAAAAAAATACTAGTAACTGAAAATGCTGAATTAACTAAAAATATTGTGTCCTAATATGACACCTTAAAGTGCAATCCTAGATAAACAAAAAAAGTAGCAAGTACATATTAAGGGTACATATTAACTTTCAAGAAAATTAAAAAGCCATGCATTAGTTATTCATGTTATAAAGCCATGAATTAGTAATTAAGGTTGAACTTCTCAAATAAAGGTTTTGGGTTTTTTCATTTAAAACAATACATCTATCTGAGTTCTGGATGGGAAAAAGTTTCCCCACAATGGAGAGATGCTAGACCAGGGGTCTCAAACTCAGTTTACCTTAGGGACAGTGCCAGTCCTCAAATCCTCCCAGAGGGCCAATAATGTCACTGAAGATGGCGTTCAAAAAAGAAAACGTTTATACTGTATTTTTTATTTCTAAGAAATTCAAAATAAAAAAAATATGTCATACAACTTTATACAATTCTTTGACTGCCAGAGAGTTTTTAACTTTTGCCAAACACCAGGCAATGCTTCAGTTCTGCCAGTTTGTTGACGTTTGGCCTCAGTGACTTAGCCGTTGAAACCTTCAGGATTGCAGCAAGATGTGCATCAGATAGTTGTGTTCGGTATTTTGACTCGTTTATATTCATTGTGGAAAAAAAAGTGATGCTACCTCCATGGCTGACTCTGCCCAGCAACTAGTGATGGTATCTCTGTCCCTCTCCCCCAGCCAATGGGAGCTGCGGGGGGCGGCGCCTGCAGCAGACATTGCTGGCAGCATGTCTGCGGCCCATGGAGGAGAGACTCACGCAGCGCTGGGGTTCTCGGGCCGCAGATGGCCCACGGGCCGGGACTTGGAGACCCCTGTGCTAGACTCTTCCATAGATGGCAGCTAGCCTTCGATTATAAAACCAGTTTTGACCTCTATATACTGTATAACTACAACCAATCCACCTGGAATTTCCAATCCTTAAATATTTAATGCCAGGATAATTACTTCCTGGAAAAATTAGACAAAATATTGGAGAGACATGGCAGCGTGCTTTTTGTTTTAAATATAAAATGAGACAATTTTTTTTTGGCTATTATCCAGACATTTTTCCCTCATGTACAAAAACTTGATTTAGAAGGTTTTTTGTTTTTTTTTTTAAATCTGATTCATAGATTCCAAGGCTAGAAGAGACCACTGTGATCATCTGGCCTGACTTCCTGTACAACACAGGCCATAGAACTTCCCCCAAAGGATTCCTAGACCATGTCTTTTAGAAATATATCCCATCTTGATTTTAAAATTGCCTGTGATGGAAAATTCACCATTATCCTTGGTAAATTATTCCAGTGGTTAATTACCCTCACTGTTAAAAAATGTACCCCTTATTTCCAGTCTGAATTTGTCTAGCTTCAGCTTCCAGACATTAGATCATGTTCCATCTTTCTCTGCTAGCAAGAAGAGCCCATTGTCAAATATTTGTTCCCCATGTAGGTTCTTACCGACTGTGATAAAGTCATCCCTTCACCTTGTCTTTGTTAAGCTAAATATTTTGGGCTCCTTAAGTCTATTGCTGTAAGGCATGTTTTCCAGTCCTTTAATTATTCTCACTGCTCTTCTCTGAAGCCTGTTCAATTTATCAATCTCTTTCTCGAATTTTGGACACTAGAAGTGGACACTTTATTCCAACAGCGGTTGCACCAGTGCCAAATAACCTTTTTACTCCTACTCGAGACTCCCGTTTATGCATCTGAGGACTGCACTTGCCCTTTTGGCCACAGTGTTGCATTGGGAGTTCATGTTCAGCTGATTATCCACCACAACCCCCAAACCTTTTTCAGAGTTACTACTTCACAGGATAAAGTCCCCCATCCTGTAAGCATGGCCTAAATTCTTTATTCCTAGGTGTATACATTTAGCCATATTAAAATGCATATTGTTTGCTTGCACTCATCTTATTAAGTGATTCAGATCTCTCTGATTCAGTGACCTGTGCTCTTTATTAAGCTCTGCACTCCCCCAATTTTTGGGTCATCAGTGATGATTTTATGTTTTCTTCCAGGCCACTGATAAAAATCTTAAATAGCATAGTGCCAAGAACCAATCCCCAAGGGATCCCACTCAAAATACCCGCTCAGTAATGATCCTCAATTTACAATTACATTTTGAGAGCTCTCAGTTGGCCAGCTTTTAACATGTGCCATGTTAAGTTTATATTGTTCTAGTGTTTTAATAAAAGTGTCAAGAGATATGGCCATGTTTTGGGTCAGATCAGTGATAGGTTGTGTCACCACCTGTCCTGTAAGCACAAGAATCTTAGTATGCTCTGTTCTTGTAGTTCCCTGTCTCTATGCCCCCAGCCAGCATACAAGCTTGCCCTGAGTGTCAGGGTGTCAAGCTGCCCTGGTTCAGCAACTCTGAACCAAACAGCCTGCTTGTTGCACCACATCCACACTCTGGCTTCCACCAGCCTCGGGGACTATTACCAAATGACCACACCACATCTCCAGTCCCAAACTTCCCCAAAACTGTCTGCCTGGAAATGTCCAGCCCTCTCTTGGAAGATTTAGGGAAGTAATAAAGGTCCATAAGAGACAACAGCTCTATTTATTACTTTAACTGGAGTTAATCACTTTAATTCAAACACAGCACTGGGTTGTTTTAGATTAAAACTCAAACAAATTTATTAGCAGAAGAACATGGATTAAGTTGACACCAAGTAAAAGGAATAAAGAAAGTGGTTACAAGCAAAGAAAAGTAAAAATACGCTTTCTAATGCAGTGGTCCCCAAACTGTGGGGCATGACCCCAAGGGGGGCATGGAGGAACATTTGGGGGGTGCAGCGGGTCCCGGGCCACCCCCTATGGGGGGGGGAGCTGGGGAGGGAACACCATCCAGCCCTGCACTGTCGCCTGCTACTGAACATGGCTCCACTCCCGGCCCCGGCCCCGCCCCCAGCCACACAGTCCCACTGCCGGCCCTTGCCCCCCTGTTTGGGGAGCGGGGAGGGCAGGTGGACAGGGGAAAGGGGGGGCACCAGTTAAAAAGTTTCAGAACCACTATTCTAATGGCTAAGATTAACTGAAGCTACAGCCTTAGTTCAAGGTAGATTTCTTTCCAATCTTTTTCCTTTCCAGACATGGCTGACTTCCTCCCATTCAGAAACTTCCACAGAAATGCAAGTCACTGGTCTCCTTTGTCTTCCTAGGTGAAGGAGCTTTGCCTAAGCAGGTTTCTTAAAGACTCAGTTTCCAGACACTGCAGCTTCCTTGTCTGAAGGATCCATCTTTCTCATCTTGCAGAAAGCTCTGGCCCCCGGTGTCTGTCTAGTGATGGATACCAAGATGGCTTCTTCTCTCTATCTTTCCAAACTCACTGTTTTGGTCCACAACGCAGGATAACTTCATGCTGTTCTGCCCTTCCTGGAGATGTCCCATCCCCCTGCGGATTTATACATAAATGGGGTTTCCATTGTTTTTGATCACGCCTTGCTTAATTTCACTGTAGACAGGTAGATAGCTGCCTTTCCTCCTGTCTGGGAGGAAACCTGTTTCTTCCTTTTTTTGGTCACAGACTTTAAACGTAGTATCAGTGAATATTCATAATTCCTCACATAGTATTAGTATATACATTTTGCAATAATATTAATCACCAGTGTGCCATTAGTTTTCAAAAAAGACCTTATTTGATACACTTTTATAATTCAGTAATACTGTATACAATCAGCTGATTCAATTATCATTTGAGGCTTGAAGAACAGTTGAAGAGCAACTGGCAAGAGACAAAAAAGTTTGCTATTAGTTTTTAAATATACCAGAAGCAGGAAGCATGCCAAACAATGAGTGGGGGGCCACTGGACAATCTGAAATAGCAGAACTATTAACTATAGTATGTAACCCATCACTTAAATCAACCTCTGTACCAAATGACTGACTGATAACTAATGTGACACCGATTTTTAAAGAAGGCTCCAAAAGCGATCCTGGCAATTACAGCCTAACTTCAGTATCACGCAAACTGTTTGAAATGATAATAAAGAACACAATTATCAAGCACACAGATGAACACTATATGCTGAGGAAAAGTCAACATGGCTTTTGTAAAAGGAAATCATGTCTCACCAATCAGAATTCTTTGTGCGGGGGTCAACAAGCATGTGGACAAGGGTGAGCCAGTTGATGTAGTGAACTTAGAGTTTCAGAAAGCCTTTGAAAAGGACCCTCACCAAAGGCTCTAAGCAAAGTAGGCAGTCATGGGATAAGAGGGAAGGATCTCTCTCATTGATCAGTAACTGGTTAAATGGTAGGAAACAAAGGGTAGGAATAAATGGTCAGTTTTCACAGTGGAGAGAGGTCCTCCAAGGATTTGTACTGGGGCCAGTGCTGTTCAACATATTAATAAATGATCTGGAAAAATGTGTCAGTGAGGTGACAAAGTTTACAGATGATACAAATGACACAAGATAGTTAAGCCCAAAACTGACTGCGAAGAGTTACAAAGGGATCTCACAAAATTCGGTGACCAGGCAACAAAATGGCAGCTGAAATTCAGTGTTGACAAGTGCAAAGTAAAGCACATTGGAAAACATAATCCCAACTCTACATACAAAATGGTGGGGTATAAATTAGCTGTTACCAGTACAGAAAGATCTTGGAGTCATCATGGATAGTTCTTTGAAAATATCCGCTTAAAATGCAGTAGCAGTATAAAAAGCCTATGTTAGGAACAATTAGGAAAGGGATAGATAAAATGACAAAAATCATAATTTCACTATATAAATCCATGGTACTCCCACACCTTGAATATTGCATGCAGTTCTGGTTGCCCCATCTCAGAAAAGGATATATTAGAAGTGGAAAAAATACCAAAAAGGGTAAGAAAAATGATGAGGGATATGGAGGAAACATTAAAAAGACTGGGATTGTTCAATTTAGAAAAAAAGACAACTACTAAGCGGGGGCGGGAAATATGAAAGAAGTCTGTAAAATCATGAATGGTGTGGAGATAGCGAATAGGGAAGTGTTACTTACCACTTTACAACAAAACCAGGGGTCATCCAATGAAATTAATAAGCGGCAGGTATAAAACAAACAAAAAGAAGTACTTCTTCACACAATGCACAATCCACATGTGGAACTTGTTGCCAGGGGATGTTGTGAAGGGCAAAAGTATAACTGGGTTCAAAAAAGAATTAGATATGTTCATGGAGGATAGGTCCATCAATGGCTATTAGCCAAGATGGTTAGGGATGCAACCCCATGCTCTGGGTGTCCTAGACCTCTGACTGCCAGAAGCTGGGACTGGACGACTGGGGATGGATCACTTGATAAATTGCCCTGTTCTGTTCATTTTCTCTGAAGCATCTGGCACCAGCCACTGTCAAAAGACAGGATACTCGGCTAGATGGACCATTGGTGGGACTTACTATGGCCATTCGTATTTTCTTATGAGGTTCAGACTCCCTATCTTTATAGCCCTGATAAAGTTTCTCTTTCTTGCTGGGGTGAAGACCCACATGCTGTCTTCTCTTCTGCTTGCTAGCTTTGTTTACCTGATATACAGATGGACCTTCATTGTCTCTGCCTGATGGACAGAAAAACAAATACACATTCCTTTGTCTAGGGTACACTGTGCTTATTCACCGCTTGCAAAACAATTGTAGCGCATATCCATAACTCTTTTTACATATCCTGTACATACATCACAGAAGATTATTAGTGATCAGTGAGTTATCAGTTTTCCAATGACATATCACATTATACCTTTTAGATAAAATTATACCACAGCGAGTTGGTCTGACAAGAGTTTCTGAGAGAGTAACGAACTACCACTGTGTCACAGATATCAAGTCAAATGTTTTACAGACGTCTACTACATGAACGCTATTACTGTTATCAACCAAACTTGTAATCTGATCAAAACAAGGTAGTATGATAAGTTTGACAGGATCTATCTTCCATAAACCCACGTAGATTGGAATTAACTACATTACCCTTCTTTAATTATTTATTTTTCAAGTCCTGTATCAACAGCTCCATTATCTTGCCCAGAATCAATGTCAGACTGATAGGCCAGTGTGGCAGGGTGTACTGGGCCCTCTGAGGCCCCCTGCTCAAGGCCTTGCAGTCCTACCACACCACAGAAAAGGAACAGCGAAGGTAAGTCCCTCAGGCCTGCCTAGAAAGGCTGCAGGGAAACAGCCAATCAGTGCCCAGCAGGCTCAGTTAAAGGAGATCCAGGGCTTGAGCAGGTCGGTTCCTGGCTGGGACCAGAAGAGTAATGAAGAGTGCTCCTAGCTGAAGCTCAAGGGAGAACCAGAAGATGGGTTCTGGTGGCATTGGCATTTGGGGAGGAAGAAGAGGAGTGGAGAACTTCAGCCCTGAGGTAAGGGTGAAGAGAAAGTGGTTACATGGGAAGTGACCCAGGGAATAGTAGCAGTAACTATAAAAGGAAGCAGCACATGGCTGCTACTTGTAGGGTCCTGGGTTGGGACCCGGAGTGGTGGGTGGGGCCGGGTCCCCTCACCAGCCACCGGCAAAGTGGCCAAAGCCCTAAGAAGGGAACACATTGTTAGAAGCCCAAGCACAGGACTGGAATTTAAAGGGCTCAAGGACAGGGCTGAAGACCCTGCAGAGGGCTAACCATTTGTTGCATTTTGTTACCCTCTGGAAGAGGGCTGAACTTGAAGAAGTGACCTGGCTGGAGAGCTGTGGCAATAAGAACTGATAAGGCAAAGTCTCCAAGGAGAAAGCCCTGGGGGCATTGCTCTATATCAGGACAGGCACGGACTTAAAGCTAGTCCAGAAGGGGCTAAAGATTGAGCCCAGAGACAGCACTAAAGACTTTAGCAAGGGCACTAGGACAGACCCAGTTGAACCTGTCACCCCAGAAGAGGTTTGTTGCATTCATATTGACTGTGTGTGACTTGGCTGGAGGGCTGGCCCCATTGAAGCCCCACCTGATGCGGTTAACAGTGGACAGGGGGTGCTGGAAGCGCACGCACATGCACAGGGAGAGCATGCGCACAGGTTTGCACCCAACCGACAGGAGGCGCTCACAAGAGGTGAGTGTGCCCCATCACAACTTGTAATTACCTCGGACATCCCATTTACCCTTTTAGAAGACTGGCACTTCAAACCACCACCCAGCGGGGATGAACTTGTAACCAAAAGGAATCATAGCCTCAGCTTAAAACTAGCACCCTCATAACATGGTCAGACCACCACCTCCTTCCCACCCCCACCATTACCATTCACGCCTTTTGAGTTTAGTGATAGCGGGGGGAAGGATAGCTCAGGGGTTCGAGCATTGGCCTGCTAAACCCAAGGTTGTGAGTTCAATCTTGGGGGGGAGGGATAGCTCAGTGGTTTGAGCGTTGGCCTGCTAGGTTGCGAGTTCAATCCTTGAGGGAGCCACTTAGGGATCTGGGACAAAAATGGGAGATTGGTCCTGCTTTGAGCAGGGGGTTGGACTAGATGACCTCCTGAGGTCCCTTTCAACCTTGATGTTCTACGATTCTGTGACAGTTAATGAAAGATTTAAAATACCAGTTAAACATCAAGATTTAGAAACCCAAGAACTGTGTACCAAAATCTTGATATTATATACTGAACACTTATTATACTGATGAACTAAAGTGTATTTGCTCCTTATAGTCAGCTTTTCAAACTTCAAAGTTTACATTTCTGTTCAATATAGTCACTTTCAACTTGGGTATCTCCCACCCTGCAATTATTGCCAGTAAGCCACAGATGTTCACCACATCAAAAAGAAAAACATAATTGTGAGGGGTTCCAAGACAGTTCTGGATAGTAATTCCAGGGTATGATGCATTTGTGCCTCTAATAAATTTAGATTTTTTCCTGGTGTCAACTCAAATAGACCACTCATGTATT
This sequence comes from Chelonia mydas, assembly GCF_015237465.2. Taxonomy (NCBI): domain Eukaryota; kingdom Metazoa; phylum Chordata; order Testudines; family Cheloniidae; genus Chelonia; species Chelonia mydas. The sequence goes on along the minus strand of NC_051245.2, from coordinate 37,974,759 downwards.
CCTCCACAGTTAATATAATTACGGTACAGTACTCAGTGCATTTCAGTGATTCCTTTGAAGGCCCCGGGTAGGCAGCTTCAAACATAAGCGAAAACCAAAACAATTTAACACTTTCACCACATTTTAAGCCTATAGTATAGGGCAGTGGCTCTCAACCTTTCCAGACCACTGTACTCCTTTCAAGAGTCTGATTTGTTTTGTGTACCCCCAAGTTTCACCTCACTTAAAAAACTTATAAAATCAGACAAAAATACGAAAGTATCACAGCACACTATTACTGAAAAATTGCTTATTTTGTCATTTTTACTATGTAATTATAAAATAAATCAATTGGAATATGAATATTTACATTTCAGTGTATAGTATACAGAGCAGTATAAACAAATCATTGTCTATGAAATTATAGTTTGTACTGACTTTGCTAGTGCTTTTTACGTAGCCTGTTGTAACACTAGGCAAATATCTAGATGAGTTGATTTACCCCTTGATATACCCCTGGTTGAGAATCACTGGTATAGGGGAAATAAACAGTAGAAAAGATTCAGTAATAACTATTCAAATTTTGGATTTCTGCTTTACCAATATTTTATTCAGTCCTGGATATGAAGATGGATTTTTAACCTCATTTTTCCCTGAGAAACAACTGCTATAATGTTAGCATACTCTATACCTCAAAGTGTTATATATAATTAGGCTTGGCAGAATTCACTTTAAATTGATGTCGGTAAACATCGATTTCAGCTGAAACACCGAAATAGATGAAAAATCTTGATCAGTAACAGTCAGACTGTAGCCTCTGTGGGCCTTGCTGGAGCTCCAGGCATAACAAACAGTGTGAACCAAAGGCTTTGAACAAGAGTAGGCTGGGCCTTGGCACACCACCACCACACTGGGCATTAGCTAACACCAAGAAAGCACAATCCTGACTGGAGAGGAGGATACAAAAACACACATCTCTCAAGTACACCTCTACCCTGATATAACACAAATTCGGATTTAACGCGGTAAAGCAGCGCTCGGGGGGGTGGGCAGGGCTGCGCGCTCCGGTGGATCAAAGCAAGTTCGATATAATGCAGTTTCATCTATAAGGTAAGATTTATTGCGGTAAGATTTTTTGGCTCCCGAGGACAGTGTTATATCAGGGTAGAGGTGAAACTGTGTAAACAAATTTCTAAGAGATGGTAAAAGAACACACCAACACCAAGGATAGGATGACAGGATAATGAATGAGGATGTTTGCTTTGTACAAGCAGGTACAAGGATAAAGGCATGAGCAGCTTGTGAACCTCTGGCTGGTGGAGGCTAGCTCCAAGCACTACCCCTTCTGCATGATGCCCTGCCCCATTCATGTGCCCCACAGCCCTCCCACCATCCAGCCTCCCCCAGCCCGCCACCCATGTATAAGGGTTGTAACTGACAACTTCTGGAGTGTAATACATAACTGGTTTGTATCAATGTATAAAAAGGAGAAGTCACAGGAGGGGCATCTTTGTGCTAGCCTAGGGGACAGAATCCTGGTATCCTGACTGAACTGGTACCATTGTCGTGGACATACATGTGTTGGTGTACCTGTAGCATTTACGGGGCACGAGTACTGTGCTTTGTCAACAATAAACCTGGCTAAGCACCTTCAACCACCAAACTGAGCCTGCGGTCTTTGTGAACAACATCGAGGTCTGCTGAATTAACATGCTGCACTGCGTGCTAGTGTAGCTGACATCGGCGCTCCTAGAACCGCAACACTACAGCATCAGCAACAACATTCCACAGCACTAACAGCCTCGCCTGCTTGAAGCTGCAGGGATCAGGTGTCACCTGGATCCTTTTGAAACCCCACTCACGGCCCTGCTCACTCATTCCCATGAGAAGTGGGGCTGCAGAAGGCTTCCTGTGCTGCTTCAGGGCTGGTGACACCCAATACCAAGGCTCAAGGTGTGGGGAAGGTTGAGATCCTAACAGGTCAGAGAGAGACACCCAGCCAGGTTTGCAAGGAGGAGTACAAGTCCTGGGCCGTATGGTAGGCCACCCAACTACCGTATGGCTCCTCACTGGGGACAGCAGTTCAGCAGTAGGGTAGCCTCCACTGCAACTGGAAACTCGTCTTTGTCTTGCTTACCAGGCCTGTGGGGGATGTCTACTTTCCCCCCACCAGGATCGTAGCCTTCCCCACATCAATGACTCTGCGGCTGTGCAGGGAACCATCTGCAGCTCCACTGTAAACATCCCCACTCACCCCACCAGTCAGGAGTGCAGGAACTATCCCTGGGCAGGAACTGTTCAGCAAGCTCCACACAGCCAGTGACTGTCCTCCCCCTTGCAGCCCTGCTGTCAGTGATGGAACCCCACTGTCAGTGCTGCAATAGCCCTATCCCTCCCACCCCTAATTTCTAACAACTGTAAAAATAATAGTTAAAAATATCTTTAAAATAAAAATTGACAGTAATCTTCAAAATTAGAAACAAACTGAATTTTGCCAACCTTAAACAAAATATCAGAGTACTCCACAGCTCACTATAGCTATATATTAGTTATGGTGCAAATAGAGTATATTGTTGTGTCACTGATTTGACATTGAACACACTATCTGAAAAAAACAACCAAACAGTTCATACTATCTGCAAGTACAATAAAAATTCCCTAGCATAATCATTCACTATAAATTTTGATTTCTTTTGGAATTTGCACACAATATACACATTTATATATACACACAAATATTTCTGGTCTGATCTTTTTGCTTAATGACTCCTGAAATTAATTACAATTCTAGTTTTATTGGTACTAGGAAACAGATTTAAAGTATGATAAATGGCATGCAATATTACTGTTTATATAAGTTTAATGAATGTTATTGTTGTATGGATTAGCAAACTATTTAGTAATTCTGAATTAGTAGTTTGCAGGAGTCATGATTAATAGACATCAACTGGGTACAGATTATGTAATGACTGGTAATCATGAGATATATTTAAGAAATGAAAGTCTTCAGCTGTTTGAGCTCAAAGAAAAGCAGATTTTTCAAGGCAACCCATAATTATTTTATTTTCTGAATCATAACACGAATCAAAAATAATAAGTTAGTGGTTCAGGGCTAACAGGATTTAACTTTAATTTTCAAGAAGCTGAGAAGTCTTGCCAGATCTCATTTTAATCTTAAATTATTTAAAAGAAACGTTTAAAGTAAGGTTTGCATTCTTAAACTGAGTTGTGTCCCACCTATTATTTAGGGCTTGTTCCAACAAAGCTGAGACCAGCAAAACTACAGTACGTCTGAAGGTTTACATGGAGGTTTAAACCAGATCAAATTGAGTTAATCTGGTTTGAAAATGCTTGCGTATACACAATGCAATCCATCACTGCTCACTAACTTTGCATTTATTATTAAGTCTTGAGTCCTTTTCAAAGTGATCTAGGTTTGTTCCAAATTTAATTAGTTCAGTCTATCGCTCATGTGGATGCAACCGCTGCACACCACTTTTTGCATGCTTCCAATGGCTGTCCCACAATGCTTTTGCAGGTCAACTATTACAAGTGTGTGCCTGCCGCTGTTCTGGTATCAAGTTCCCAGGATGATAACCCCTTCCCCTGTTAAAAGCTGACATGAAGCCAGATTTTGCCCATTTGCTCCTGGATCCCAAATACAACCACAATATTATTCCAGAAGCCCCACAAAATGCGTCACCCAGCCGCCTAAAGCCATGCAGAAACCCTGGATCTCATTGCTATCTGGGTTAAGGTAAGGAAGCGCTTGTGGCCAACCATTGGAGTGAAGATCTTTTTGTAGACGCTGCAAAGGCTAATAAAGTGGGGGATGCATCAGGCAAGGTATTTCCAGTAGAGACATGGAAGTGTTAGTACCATTATACAAGGCACTGGTGAGACCTCTTCTGGAATACTGTATGCAATTCTGGTCTCCCATGTTTAAGAAAGATGAATTAAAACTAGACCAGGTGCAGAGAAGAAGAGCTACTAGGATGATCCGAGGGATGGAAAACCTACCTTATGAGAGGAGACTCAAAGAGGTTGGTTTGTTTAGCCTAACCAAAAGAAGGCTGAGAGGAGATATCACTGCTTTCTACAAATACATCAGAAGGATAAATACCAGGGAGAGAGTTATTTAAGTTAAGCGCCAATGTGGACACAAGAATAAATGGCTATAAACTGGCTATCAACAAGTTTAGGCTCAAAATAAGGCAAAGGTTTCTAAGCATCAGAGGAGTGAAGTTCTGGAACAGCCTTCCAAGGGGAGCAGTGGGAGCAAAAAGCCAAATTGGCTTCAGGACTGAGCTTTATAAGCTTATTGGGGGGGGGGGGGGGAGGAGAATGATGGGACTGCCTATAATGGCATGTGACCCATTGGTGACTGCCAGTAGCAAAAATCGCCAACCACTGGAGACGGGTCACTAGATGGGGAGGGCTCTGAGTTACTGCAGAAAATTCTTTCCCAGGTATCTGCCTGGTGGGTCTTGCCCACATGCTCAAGGTCTAACTGACTGCCATATTTGGAGCTGGGAAGGAATTTTCCACACATCAGATTGTCAGAGATCCTGGGTAGGGTTTCGCCTTCCTCTGCAGCATGGGACATGAGTCACTTGCCGGTTTAAACAAGTGTAAATGGTGAATTCTCTGTAACTTGAAGTCTTTAAATCAGTAACTCAGCCAGAAGTTAGTGGTCTGTTACAGAAGTGGATGGGTGAAATTCTGTGGCCTGCAATGTACAGGAGGTCAGACTAGATAATCATGATGGTCCATTATGACCCTAAAGTCTATGAGGGGTCACAACCTGGATATGAACCAGTGCTGGAAAAACAGCAAGCAGCTTACAAAAAAATGCATTGAAACAAGGGATAAAAGGAGCCAGTCTGCCAGGGGGCATGTGACCTGTCCATGACTGATGAATTGGATACAAGTCTACACAACTATAGTACAACCCATTCCAGACACCTTGTGGAGCTTGCTGCCTGCACATTATCTCCCCACAGAGGGCAACTGACTAAACCTACTGGACGATGAGCAGGATGCCAGAGAGAAGCTGTCCCCCAAGAGCCAGGATCTTTTGGGGACTCAGGATCCTGATTCTAGCCAGCTGGAAAGCCAGCCCTTGTGGCATCAGTCCCCGATTCCTGCCCTGCACTGGCTGAGTCTGAGTCCCAGCCAGAAACCCAGGCTGGGTCCAAAGAAGCAGATCTCCTGGAGACAGCTTCCACGTGTATGTTCTATCTTTACAATTTATTTATTATTGTGTTATACTGTGGTTCCGGCTTTGGTTCCAAGTGCCTTGTGGCTGCAGCCATTGTAGGCAGATGTGAGATAGGAGCCCTTCTGAGTATCCAGCCTCTGCCTCCCTCCGTTGTCCCCTACTTTCCTTTCACTCCCCTGTACATTTCCAAAATGGCAGCTGCATCATCCAGGCCATTAGCCTACATGACATGCTGAAGCCTACAGTTGCCAGGTGTCCGGTTTTCGAATGGAATGCCCAGTCGAAAAGGGACCCTGGCAGCTCCAGTCAGCATTGCTGACCGGGCCGTTAAAAGTCCAGTCAGCAGCGCAGGGGGGATAAGACAGGCTCCCTGCCTGTTCTGGCTCCCCACTGTGCCCCGGAAGTGGCCAGCAGGTCCAGCTCCTAGGTAAAGGGGCCACGGAGCTCTGTACGCTGCCCCCGCCCCAAGCACCAGCTCCGCGATCCCATTGGCCGGAAACTGCAGCCAATGGGAGATGGGGGGCAGTGCCTGTGGGCAAGAGCAGCACACAGAGCCTCCTGGCCCCCCGCACTCAGGAGCCGGAACTCCTGGCCGCTTCCAGGGAGCAACGTGGAGCCAGGACAAGCAGGGAGCCTGCCTTAGCCCCGCTGACTGGGAGCTGCCTGAGGTAAGCCTGTGCCCCAATCCTCTGCCCCAGCCCTGAGCCCCCCCCAACCCAGAGCCCCCTCCTGCACCCCCAGCCCCCCCATCACCTATCCCATGCCCCACCCCAGAGCCTGCATCCCCAGCCAGAGCCCTCACCCCCCACCCGCACCCCAAGCCCTTGCTCCATCCCAGAGCCCCCACACACACCCTGAATCCCTCATCCCCGGCCCTACTGCAGAACCTGCATCCCCAGCCCAGAGCCCATACCTCCATCTGCACCCCAACCCTCTGCTTCAGCCCACAGCCCCCCTCCAGCACTCCGATTCCCTCAGCCCCAGCCCGGAGCCCCCTCCTGCACCCCAAACCCCTCATCCCCAGCCCCACCCCAGAGCCTGCACCCCCAGCCAGAGCCCTAACCCCCTCCTGCACCCCAACTCCATGCCCCAGCCCGGAGCCCCCTCCCACGCCCCTCATTTCTCCTACACTGCAGAGCCCCCCTCCCACACCTTGGAGCCCACCCCCTCCCCCACCCCAACCCCCTGCCCCAGTCCAATGAAAGTGAATGAGGGTGGGGGAGAGTGATCCACTGAGGGAGGGGGAGAGAGAGACTGTAGTGAGCGGTGGGCGGAGCCTCGAGGAAGGAGCAGGGCAAGGGTGTTCACTTTTGTATGATTAGCTAGTTGGCAACCCTACTGAAGGCGCGACTATCAACTGTTCTCAGGACCACTGCCCATCTGCCTATTTTCCTTCTCCTTCCCTCATCTGTCCTGCCTAGCAACTCCTCCCCTTGTCTTTAACATCTCAAAATGGAGGATGCCAGCATGGCGCAGCCACACTTGTCCCCATCCCTCTCCTGTAGGAGATTTAAACAAAACCATTCATTTGTGCAAAGTTGAACATTTACTGAGACAGTGGTTACAGGAAAAAAAAATGTTTAGCTAGTTTCATAGTTTACAGGAGGTATAAATGCTGGTAAAGGTACAAACTATACTGCTCCCTGCTTAGGTACAAATGCCCTGCACATTCTAACAGCCAATCATTGCAGGAGCCGATCTGTTTTTCCTCTGCACTTCTCCATATCTCTGCAGGAGATGTACCAGAACTTAAGACTGATAAATTGCTGTATTTTGTTTTGATCATCATAGGGAATGCCGCACACCCATCCCACAGTTACAACTTGCTAGCTCCTTCCACTCTGAAGAGCTTCTCAGGGAGACTATCCTGGGGAACAGTTTTATAGTGTATCTCGCTGGTGTGCCTTTTGCCTTTTTGAATAACACCATTTTCTGCCTTTTAGGTCACCCGTCTCAGCGCAATCTCAGAGAGTGAGGACAGCCTAAAGGAAATGTAGAGATGATTACTATCTGGCTCAACTCCTGGTGCCCCCATAATCCTCGTTAACCCCTAATACACCACAGAAGCACCTTCACCACACAAATAAAATTGCAAAACCAAAATGGGAACATAATTTCAACCCTTCCCCCGCCACCCACCTTACAAACAGCATAACGGTATCAATAGGAGACAGAAATCCCAGCGTACCCAGCACCTCCTCACACTCAGACTACTTATCTGAGATTCCCCCAAGATTGGGAAGAGTCTCAGGGAGGTAAAGTCACACACACACACACTTTTATATAAATAAAAAATGTTATGGCCTGCCTGGAATATGAACAATAAGTGGGTTTTTTTCTTCCATCCCCCACAGCTATAGCACCTGCAACAGCCAGACTGTCAAGGACATAGCTTCTATCAACCACTAGGAAACTAGCCAACCTGAAGGGCAAAAAAAGACCACTCAGAATGAAATGTTTGCAGAACTCATGGCAGAGTCTCAGAGGAAAACCAGCCTGGCTGAGAGGCAGAGGAAGTACATGAGGATGCAGAGGGAGAAAGAAATGCAGATCTCCCAGGACATCGTAACATTGGCCAAGGATGGTATTGCAGTGGTCAGGAACAGCATCGCTATAGCCGAGGCAACTCAAGGACGCTTTCCTGAACCAGAATGCTCTCCTTCAAAACATGCTCCTGTTATGCCAGAAGTCCCCTACTTTGGTTCCCAGCCACGTCCTTCAGCCCCTGGACAACACTGGCTCCTGGACCAGCAGGAACTCCTCTCTCCTGTACCCCCACAGCAGTGCTACCAATGGCACTTCCCCTCTCAGAATCAACCTCTTGGCACCAGGAACACCGGCTCTTGCAGCACACCCAACAATTCTGACAAGAGGCAGCAGAGGGAAGATGGATACTCACCTGTGACATTAAGCCCCTCTCCCCCACATACACACATCTTGTTCTGTTTGTACGGTTTCACTTTGTTTGGGTGTGCGGGGGGTTTTCGTGCTGTTGCTTTAATTAAAGGTTTGCTTTACAGAAATACTGTTATTTTTCCATTGGTTTGATTAAAGCTTTATTTTTGGTTTTGTTATTGTCACAGAGGTATGTTGATGAGGCTTTCCGGGACACTGTAGATTTGTTCCACCTCCCGTCAGACAGCCCCTGCACTGTTAAGGAGGATGAAAGGCCCAGAGAAGGAGAGCAGCCAACAGGAACAGAGGGAAACCTTCCTATAGTTGGGACCCTCCTTCCAGATGATGTTGGGATATCCTCTCGCACTGAGGTTACCTCTGCGGGGGAGCGAACTCCAGTCATTAGGAAAAGGCAGGTGTTAGTAATGGGAGATTCGATCATTAGGAACATAGATAGCTGGGTTTGTGATGACCGGGAGAACTATATGGTGACTTGCCTGCCTGGTGCGAAGGTCGCGGATCTCTCGAGGCATCTAGATAGACCTATGTGTAGTGGTGGGGAGGAGCCGGTGGTCGTGGTACATGTAGGTACCAATGACATAGGGAAGGGTAGGAGAGACGTCTTGGAGGCCAAATTTAGGCTGCTAGGAAAGAGACTGAAATCCAGGACCTTTATGATGGCATTCTCAGAAATGCTACCAATTCCACGCACAGGGCCAGGTAGGCAGGCAGAGCTTCAGAGTCTCAATGCGTGGATGAGACGATGGTGTAGAGAGGAGGGGTTTAGATTTATTAGGAACTGGGGAAACTTTTGGGATAGGGGGAGCCTATACAGGAAGGATGGGATCCACCTAAACCAAAGTGGATCCAGACTGCTGGCACTTAACATTAAAAAGGTTACAGAGCAATTTTTAAACTAAAAGATGGGGGCAGCCAATTGCTGCAGAGGCGCATGTGGATCAGACAGACTTCTCTTTGAGGAGAGTCTATTGATTGAGATTCTCTAGGTTTTAGTCAGGAGGAGGGGATGAAAGAGGACAAAGTATGGGCCAGATCAGATGAGAAACATTCACATAAGGAATCTGACACATCAGAAAAGGGCAGGCAAATAAACAAACAGTGACAAGTTTTTCAAGTGCTTGTACACAAATGCTAGAAGTCTAAATAATATGGGTGAACTAGAGTGCCTTGTGTTAAAAGAGATTGTAAAATTGATATAATAGCCATCACAGAAACCTGGTGGAGTGAGTCAATCAATGGGACACAATCCGGAGTACAAAATATATTGGAAGGACAGAACAGGTTGTGGGGGGGGGGGGGGAAGGGGGGAAGAAGAGGGTGGCACTATATGTGAAAGAAAATGTAGAAGCAAATGAAATAAAAAAATCTTACATGAATCCATATGTTCCATTGAATCTCTATGGATAGTAATTCCATGCTCTAATAGGAATATAACAGTAGGTATCTATTATTGACCACCTGACCAGGACAGTGATAGTGACTATGAAATGCTAAGGGAGATTAGAGAGGCTATCAAAATAAAGAACTCAATAATACTGGGGGATTTCAATTATCCCCATATTGACTGGATACATGTCACCTCAGGATGAAATGCAGAGACAAAATTTCTTGATACTTTAAATGACTGCTTCTTGGCGCAGCTGGTACAGGAACCCACAAGGGGAGAGGCAACTCTCGATCTAGTCCTGAGTGGAGGGCAGGATCTGGTCCAAGAAGCAACTATAACAGGACCGCTTGGAAATAGTGACCATAATATAACATTTAACATTGCTGTAGTGGGAAGAACACCTCAACAGCCCAACACTGTGGCATTTAATTTCAGAAAGGGGAACTATGCAAAAATTAGGAGGTTAGTTAAACAGAAATTAAAAGGTACAGTGACTAGAGTGAAATCCCTGAAAGCTGCATGGACACTTTTCAAAGACACCATAATAGAGGCTCAACTTAAATGTACACCCCAAATTAAAAAAAACACAGTAAAAGAACTAAAAAAGAGCCACTGTGGCTTAACAACCATGTAAAAGAAGCAGTGGGAGATAAAAAGGCATCCTTTAAAAAGTGGAAGCCAAATCCTAGTGAAGTAAACAGAAAGGCGCATAAACACTGCCAACTTAAATGTAAAAATGTAACAAGAAAAGCGAAAAAGGAGTTCGAAGGACAGCTAGCCAAAAACTCAGAAGGTAATAAAATGTTTAACTACATCAGAAGCAGGAAGCCTGCTAAACAACCAGTGGGGCCCTGGACGATCGAGATTCAAAAGGAGCACTCAAAGACAATAAAGTCATCATGGAGAAATTAAATGAATTCTTTGCTTCAGTCTTCAAGGCTGACGACGTGAGGGAGATTCCCAAACCTGAGCCATCTTTTGTAGGTGACAAATCTGAGGAATTGTCACAGATTGAAGTGTCACTGGAGGAGGTTTTGGAATTAATTGAGAAACTTAACAGTAACAAGTCACCGGGACCAGATGGCATTCACCCAAGAGTTTTGAAAGAACTTAAATGTGAAATTGTGGCACTATTAACTATGGTTTGTAACCTGCCCTTTAAATCAGCTACTGTACCCAATGACTGGAAGATAGCTAATGTAACGCCAATATTTAAAAAGGGCTCTAGAGGTGATCCTGGCAATTACAGACTGGTATGTCTAACGTCAGTACCGGGCAAATTAGTTGAAACAATAGTAAAGAATAAAATTGTCAGACACATGGAAGAACACAAATTGTCGTGCAAAAGTCAACATGGTTTCTGTAAAGGGAAATCATGTCTTACTAATCTATTAGAGTTCTCTGAAGGGGTCAACAAACATGTGGACAAGGGGGATCCAGTGGATATAGTGTACTTAGATTTCCAGAAAGCCTTTGACAAGGTCCCTCACCGAAGGCTCTTACATAAATTAAGTTGTCATGGGATAAAAGGGAAGATCCTTTCATGGACTGAGAACTGGTTAAAAGACAGGGAACAAAGGGTAGGAATAAATGGTAAATTTTCAGAATGGAGAGGGGTAACTAGTGGTGTTCCCCAAGGGTCAGTCCTAGGAAATTTAATGTGGATAAACGTAAAGTAATGGACATTGGAAAAAATAACTCCAATTATACATACAATATGATGGGGGCTAATTTAGCTACAACTAATAGAATCATAGAATATCAGGGTTGGATGGGACCTCAGGAGGTCATCGAGTCCAACCCCTGCTCAAAGCAGGGCCAATCTCCAATTTTTGCCCCAGATACCTAAATGGCCCCCTCAAGGATTGAACTCACAACCCTGGGTTTAGCAGGCCAATGCTCAAACCACTGAGCTATCCCTCCCCCATCAGGAGAAAGATCTTGGAGTCATCGTAGATAGTTCTCTGAAGATGTCCACACAGTGTGCAGCAGCACTCACAAAAGCAAATGGGATGTTAGGAATCATTAAAAAAGGGATAGAGAATAAAACAGAGAATATCTTATTGCCCTTAAATAAATCCATAGTACGCCCACATCTTGAATACTGCGTACACGTGATTCCCTCATCTCAAAAAAGATATACTGGCATTAGAAAAGGTTCAGAAAAAGGCAACTAAAATTATTAGGGGTTTGGAAGGGGTCCCCTATGAGGAGAGATTAAAGAGGCTAGGACTTTTCAGCTTGGAAAAGAGGAGACTAAGGGAGGATATGATAGAGGTATATAAAATCATGAGTGGTGTGGAGAAAGTGAATAAGGAAAAGTTATTTACTTGTTCCCATAATATAAGAACTAGGGACCACCAAACGAAATTAATGGGTAGCAGGTTTAAAACAAATAAAAGGAAGTTCTTCTTCACTCAGCACACAGTCAACCTGTGGAACTCCTTGCCTGAGGAGGTTGTGAAGGCTAGGACTATAACAGGCTTTAAAAGAGAACTGGATAAATTCATGGAGGTTAAGTCCATTAATGGCTATTAGCCAGGATGGGTAAGGAATGGTGTCCCAAGCCTCTGTTTGTTGGAGGGTGGAGATGGATGGCAGGGGAGAGATCACTAAATCATTACTGGTTAGGTTCACTCCCTCTGGGGCACCTGACATTGGCCACTGTTGACAGGATACTGGGCTGGATGGACCTTTGGTCTGATCCAGTAATGGCCATTCTTATGTTCTTGTGTTGTTTCATAATAAAAAATTAAAATCCATTCATTATGAGTCATTGTTGCATTTAACTCACAAAATCCTTTAAATAAAGCTTTAAACATATTCATAGCATTTTACAAAAGTACATTGGAAATGTTCCATTTCCACCACCCTTACACAACACTTCAGTGCTTACAACGTACCTATCCCCCTCCACGGGTTCAAAATACGTGGCATCCCTCACAATATTCCCCTGGGTGTCAGGTTTTTTCTGTGGGACACCTTGCTGGCTGCTGAAATTGCTGAGCAAGTCTCTGCACCTTAGCCTCCCACGCATTAAGGCTTTCTCCCTTGCTTGAAAAACACCACGCAGAACACAGCATGCAATTATAGTGGTCGGAATGTTTTTTTCTGCTGTTTCCAATCTATTTCATAAACAGGAACACTTGCCTTTCAAACATCCAAATGCTCACTTGACTGCCATTCTGCAACTGTTCAGGTGACAGTTAAAACGTTCCTGCCTTCTGTCCAAGCAGCCTGCATACGGCTTCATTAACCAGGACTTTAGGGGATAAGACGGTTCTCCAATAATAACCAGTCCAACCACTGCACCATTAACATTCACAATGGTCCTGGAGGCAAACAGTCCTTTTTTCATTAATTTAAACACAACTAAGTACCAAAAGATTCTGCGGTTATATCTATAAACCTGCTGTGGTGGTCTACCAGTCCTTGCAACACCATGGAGTAACCCTTTGTGTTCATAAAAATCTGCACCCTGGCAGGGGTGGGGGAGGGGAAGGAGGAGGAGGAGGAAATGATAGTCACATGGGTTCCAGCAACTGCCCCAGTACAGTCTGGGAACCCCATGCGTGCAATGGAATCAATTATCTCCTGAGTACTACACAGCTCTGTGACCCAGTTAGACAGTACCTTATCCACAGCAAAGTAGACCGGCATGGAAATAGTCCCAACCATTCAACTTCCCACACCAAAATTGATTGGTTACAGACCACTAGCATTCTGTGGTGACAAGCATGCAGATGGCAAAGACAATGCGCTTCTCTATGAGCGTGAAGCACCACATGTTGGTATGCTGCCATTGCAGCTCCAGGGTCAGTTCTGCACAGATCTCAAAAGATGAAGCACTCCCCATCCTGAAGGTCTCCCACCATTGCTGGTTATCCACGGTCTACAGAATGATCCTCTCCCAATCCACGTTGGTTTCCTGGACCCAGGAACAGCACCGAAGGTTGTGTTGTTGATCCATGATCTGGTCCTTTAGTTCCATCAGCTCAGCATCGTCCCCTTCGTCCTCACCCTGCTGCCACCACTTCGGAAAGTTTCCCTGCTGCCAAACGAACTGCTCCTGCTACCATAGAATATTGTCCCGCTCCCTCATTATCTGCTTGATGGTGCAACAGGCAAAGTGCAATGCCAAATTCATTCAGCACTGACTACTGTATTACAGCCCAAGCAGCCTCTATGTATTTGTACTTGTCGCTATAGTGGTGTGGAGTTTTGCTGGGTCCATGCTGGCAGACAGCAATTTGAAAAAGGTATGAACTCACCCAGAAAGGAAGTGTGGGGCAGACAGTGGAAACATGGGATTTAAAAAAAAATAAGAATGCACCCCATTTCCCACAATTCACAGGGAAACAATCCCAGGATGCACACTGCTCAGCAGTGAAACAGAGGACCATGGATAACCCTCAAGAACGCTACGTCTCAGTTTGCAGCAAACTGCCGCCATGTGTTGACACAATGTGAATTGAAAATAAAGCAGGCATTTTGTTTGCATGCTATTGGTGAGACTAGTATACTGCCAATTACCTGATGTGCATCTAAAAGCTTTGGATTAAAACCTGAATGCAGACATATCCTTAGCTGCTCTTGGCCCTGTTGAGATCAAAGTGGAAGGAAAATGGAGAAACTGCACAGAGTCAAGACCACTGGAGTGATGTCTCTGCTGATCTTGAAGCTGCCAAGACCAGGGAAAGGGGACAGTGGAGAGCCAACTAAACAGTGCTTGGGAACTGAAACTTTCTGCACTTGATTCAGCCTAGGGATTGATTTTTTCTTTTCAAGTTTGAACAATCTCTTAGGACATTTTGTAGTTATGCAAAGATGAAAAAAAATATATCCACTTTCCCTTTTTTTGCTTACGCAGCTCAAAAGCAGTTGAACTAAACATCTTGAAATTTTTAGGCTAAGCAGTTCTCTGAGGACTAGGCCCTTGCATAATATATAAATAAAAACTAAGGAAGGTTTAAGTGTTTTCAACCCAATTTTCATGCATGTGTAGTAGTAGCGACCTTTTCTAACGTTGGGATCTGAGTACTAATTGCAGCACTACATACTGTAGCCAACAGCTCTGTAGAAATGTTTCTATGTAAAAACCTCTCTTTATATAGACTTCCGCGTACAAAGAGATTTTATATTGCAGTTTTTCTGTTCCTGCATAGCTTCTGACCTCCACAGAAGGGAAACCCACCACTTTCAAATGATTTTGTTCCATCCTTTTTTATGTAGAGCTTATGAGCAATTAGAGAACATATTATGAAATTCTTTAACTCTGCAATCCAATAATTTCAGGTGGTGAAGGATACTTTAAAAATGTATACAATCTTCTAATGTAACAGCTCTAGATGTTCCTATTTTATTTGTAAAATACAGAAAATATAAACTTTACACTCACAATGTTAACATTACAGTAAACTTTCCTAACTTTTGAGTTTTGAGTTTCTATTAATTCAGCAATACTGATGAGTTAACCTGAATTCTTTATATCTTCTTTTCCTGATTTGAGCGTTTAGATTCATAATATTAATGTTAGGGTAATGTATGTGTTTGCATTTTAATATTTATACAGGTCCATTTGTTCTTAAGTATCTCAAAATGCTAAAAAGCTAAACTGAGATCACAACCATACATGAATCATATATCTCAACACACTGAAACAAAACACTGCTATGAAACATGGGAAAACTACTACTCAACTACAGTTTAGGACAACAAGTAAAGAATACAATTCCTAACACTTTGTAGGGGGGAACTGAGGCAGGCAAAATGTAGTTACCTGAAATGGAATTTGGCCAGGACACTAAGATTAAAGTGGCTACTCTTATAAAAAGTGCTTAGAGTTACTATAATTATTAGACTCTTAAGCTTTCCAATGACCTGTCTTATTTAAAAGGGGACACCCTTCAGTTGCACAATACTTTTAAGGCCATGCTTGAGTACTGTTTACATACAGATGCTGAAGAAAGAGCACTGACTAATGAGAATCATCCTCACTTCCTGAAACATCTAGGTGTCTACTGAAAGCCTCGTATCCAAACATTGCTCATCCTAACCCTTGCAAGGTCTAACAGGAGTACAGCACAAAGAGGTATGGCTGCAGGCCTTTACTGTATTTTTCAGAGTAAAGCCCTCAATATACAACTTACAAGTTATAATCACAAATCCCTATGCAATGAGATAAAACTAAACCTCTGAATGTTTAACTTTTAGTCGTCTTGAGATATGTGAGTATTTTGAAACTTGGCTGTTAAGGGAATTATTGTCATTTATTATCATCCCTGAGAGAACATATATCTACCATAAAAGCCAACATTTAATAAAACATTTAACTTTTCTCCCCCTCTATGGAAACATAGCATAAAAATAACATTTAACCTTCTGAAAAGAGAATAAATCTGTTCAATTATTCTTACCTCAGATATATAAATAGCAAGCCTTACTAATTGTTTTGTTAGTATTTAGATATCATAGCTCCGATTTTGTATTTGTTTTTCTTTTCTACTGTTTAAAATATATATAGGATTGTTGCTGCACAGAAAAATAAATCCAGGGCTTTTTAATAGAGATAGTGAAGTAAGATTCTCCCCGCTCTCTCCAATAAAGACGACCTACTTTTTTGTGTTTTTGTAACATTTGTCTTCTATCTTGGGAAATTATTAGAAAATCAAATTACCTGTATGACGAACCTTCTGTAATTACGAGTAAGTGTCTTATTTTTCAGTTTAACTTCATTTCTGATTTCTGGCTGCATTTTACTTATTTTACAAATGACTAAACATATATTTAGATATCAAATTTAGACATTTTTAGTTCAAATCAATTAAACTGAGAATTATTCTCTTCTGGCTCCCTATATTTTTCTTTAATCTTGGTCAGCATAAGACCTTATTACAAGTAATTTGCTACTATAAGGCTGAGGAAAAATGCTAGCCTCACAATTTTTGTCATTTCTCCCCCACCCCTCCTTCCCCTTCCCCTGCAGGCTGCTACTGTTGATGGCCTTTATGGAAATATAAATTCAATCAGCAGCTGCAAATTTCATGAGACGTCCATCTTCATGCTGAATTTCTAACTGAGTGTCAAAACAATCTGTGGATTTCTCCCTGATGAAACACACATTGAATTGTAAATTTCTGCAATTTTCTCATGTTTGAATTTCAGCTGCACTAAAATAGAGATAGCCTAGATATAGTGCCTACCAGTTTGAGACAAGTAATTTTTTTTCTCATTATCCCTCCTTACCATTCAAAGAGTTAAACTATAAAAACCCATAACACATGACCTGGTTTATTTTTTTAAACAAAAAATTAAAATTACATTACATTTCCTATTCCATTTAGTAGTAAAAGGGGATATAAAGAACCCCAATGTATTTTTAAAAGGTTTTCAAATGAGTTACTTATTCTTCACTATTCATTTTCAGTATTTTGCAGTGATGAAAATCCAGGAATTAGCTGTGATAAAACTGAAGAATTTTCTATGGTGTCAAAATAGTCAAACATCTGAATAGAGAAGGTTCAGTTCAGAGAAACAATGGCTACTGTTTCCTCTTTCTTTGGTGTAAATCTTGTTTTTAATTAAATGTTGGTGGGAAAGAGAAAATGTGAAAATATAAAATTTAAATGGCTAGGATGGTTAGCACATACATCTGAACAGTTCACTGTTCTCTTGAGAGCAACTAAAAGAGAATATAATTTTCCATTCAAATTGCTATTTCTTACAATAGCTTAAAGAGATTGTTCAATAGACAGGTTTATTATACCAACTCAAATATTTTACTTTAGAAAGACATCCATTTTTCTCTTCCAAGGATACTAACGTAAAATAAGCAAAATGTTGTTTTGCTAATTGCAATGTGCCCTGGTAAACTTTAAGTAGCCTGTTTATTACATTTCCCTCTCATCACCACCTCACCGACATAAATATAATTCACAATGAAGTAGCCAATGGCTTAGTATAAAGAGACCCTCCCCTCCCCCAACATATAAAATGTTTGTAGATATCTTTCCTCACATAGAAGCAAATATTAGCTATGGATTAACAGAAATGTGACAAACATTGCCCATATCTCTGGCCACGCCATTATGCACGGGAATAATTTAAACTGGTGTCTCTGCGCTCAAGGAAATGGAGAGACCACAGTTCATATTGCCCTGATAAATTATTCAATTAGGCCAAAACTGCTAGATGAAGAACTTCTGCCTCCAACACGAGCTACCATCATTAGCACCTGCCATACTCGGATTACCTTGTCCAGTATCCTGACAATGTGCAGTTCCAGATGCTTCAGAGGAGATTGCAAGAAACCTCAATAGTGGATAAATATGGAATGAACTACCTATAAAGGAAGGTTTTGCTTGTTTGTGGCTTGAAGCATAAGGTTTTATAGCCCTTATTAAAAAAAAAGTTATCCTATCATTCTTCACACCCAACCCAACTCTCCTTGTCACCCTGATTGCATCACGCTTTGCTTGGACTGGCAGAAGCATCAGGTTCCTCATATTTCCTAACTTTCACAACTGGCTGACCTTTAAATGTCCCTCCACTGTTTCATTGGGTAAAACATCACATTTTTAGCCCACAAAGACAAAGATTTTGACAACATCTAGCAGGATGTTGGTTATTATTGTGAATCCTCCATATCAGAATACAGGTCAGATGAACGACTTTGTATAGCAAAGCTTGTTCAGCATTAAGTTTAGGAGTTACCTGTTCAAGAAGTGACCTTAATAAGTCTGCTACTCCCTCTTTGATTCCCCAATGAATACGAAAATGCTAACATCCCACTCAGACACGACAGCCATTTTCTGCTCAAACTATAGTTCCAACTAATAAGATCTTTTGTGTCATCAAGTCACAAATCCTGATCAGATGATGCTGAGGAATTTTGTTTCAGTTTGATAAGGTCTTGCATTATTGGTTGGTTTTAACAGAATGATGAAAACGTACACCAATCTCTTCCAACACCAACCATGTAAAATAACGAAGCCTGTGTATTGACACACTAATAGTTTCTAGTCACTAGTTTCAGTGTGTGCGCGCCTAGCCACAGAAGCTGTCAAAGTTGCCATACAAAAAGGCCTTTTCTGAATTTTGTGTTTTACAATGGCTGCCATTACCACAGTATCTTGAGCATTTCATTATTTCTGTCTGTGGCATTAGCTGAAAACTCCAAGGAAGGAAGGAAGACTGTAATAAGAGACAATGGCTCTCTGATTCTTGTGACAGTGACATTTGTTCCTATTCCTTTTTAGATTTTATTTGGAATACTGTAGAACATTATATAGTATCTCATTGTTTTGATCATTTTCACTTCATATCAGAAGATCAAACAATATTTCCACTCCCTCCATATCCTCCAAGATCTGAGACATTATGCTTTATTAGATCAGAGGCCAAAGCAATTCCAATGGAAAGTTAAGATTTCCATCTACCTAAAGCGCAGCTGAAATTACTGAGTGCTGCATTTTTTGAAGTTAGTCAGATCTACTAAATCTTAGCTTCTCTTCAAAACTGAAAATACTTCTGTATTTTTAAATTTAGACACCAACATGCAATTTGAGACTATTGTTAAGAGATGATCAAAGAGTTACACAAAGGAAGCCATCTGTAGTGCACAAGTTTTTTGGTCCTACAAAACCCAGAAGCTATGCTACATATTCTCAAGCATCATATACTGGCACTTGATCTATTAACCACTTAATGAACATCACTTATGCTTTTCTTCCCAATCTGACACTGAAGACACTGAATACAGCAATTAGTTACTAATTATGTTAAGCATAAAAAGTGAATATACAGAAATAAAAGAATTAATCACTGATTGAACAACTGTTTTTGTAGTATTTTAGTTTAACATTAAAAAAAATTAGTGGGGAAATTTGGTTAGAGATAGCTAGAAAGCAGAGACCAAAGAAATGGCATAAAAAATTTCATGTATTTAGGAGGAAGCTAACTGAATTTCTTCTAACTTGTCAGCACTTTTTCAAATAAAATCTCACTAGTATTTTTTAATGCATCAGGCCTGGTCTACACTAGGAAATTAGGTCGGTATAACTACACCACAGAGGTGTGAAAAATTCACACCCCTGAACCATGCAGTTAAACCTACCTAACCCCCGGCGTAGAGACCATTACGTTGACAGGAAAATTCTCCCATCAGCCTAGCTACCACCTTTTGGAGAGGTGGAGTTCTACGTCAACAACAGAAGCCCTCCCATTGGCATAAGCAGTATCTTCACTGAAGCAAGTACTACAGTGGCACAGCTGCAGTGGTACAGATGTGCTGCTGTGGCATTTTAAGTGTAGACAAGCCCTCAGTTGTGTCTCAGAGTCAAAAACAAGTCACCTACACATTCCATAACTTCCTTGACTTATCTGTCCAGAAGTCTACAGTATTAATAGCTAATTTGGTTTTGCTTCCTATAGTTTAATAACTCCCTAATATCAAGAATTTTTTTTTTGTTCCTAAGCTGACTTGGAAAAAGAAGTTTAAATTAAATTGCTGTATGACAGCTGCAAGATCACTGCTTCAAAAGGCTGGCTGCACTACAAAACATGGTAAAGTACATTATTTTTAAAATGTGAGGCAGGGGGAACAAAAAGAACTTGGGTTTGCTCATTCAGTTTCAATAATTGTCAATGACTTTCTTATCAAGTATATTTTGGAACTTAACAGTCTTTAAATAAAGTTAAGGTAATTACTCTAATCATTATACACTGAAAATTCTTTTAAAAACTGACATGAAATTCAACTTGGAAGGAAAAGAAAAGAAAGAGAAAGGCAGGCTTAGGGAACAGGGACCTAACCAGCTCTAATAAAATACTGTTTCCTTGGTAAGAGCTGGGCTCCTTCGTTAATATTTTTAGTTCCTTTTTTTTTTTTTAAGCTATTCCACACCTTCCTCAGCTGAGAAGCCCTCTCCTCTAAAAATGGCCTCCCAAACCTATGGGAGTCAGACATCTCAGGGAAAGCAGAGAACCAAGACATGCATGCCTGCTCAAGGCTCCACATATGGCTCTTGTAGGCTCTAATCAACACTCCACTGTCCCTACTGTCTGGTAGAGGGAGTGGAATGCTGCCTGATCTTCCTGATAAAGAACAGAAAGGAGAGTGCTGAAAATGAACCTGATGGCGTGGAACTTCCCTCAGTGTTGGCTTATCAGCACCTCCACCAAAAAGAAAGGATGGGATACACATCTTTCCTTTCAGTAGCCAAAGGGTAGGAAGTGAAAACGAAAATTCAGTAGCGTCTCATCAGGATGCTCCATTTCTGCATGACGACAGAATCATGACAATGCAGCATCAAACAGACTGGATTCAATAACATGACTCCACAGATGAAGTGGCACTCCAAATTTTAAAGGCTGGACACTGCTGCTCTTGAGACTCAGTGTCTCCTACATCTTATTTTCTATTATAAAAACCCAGTTTCAATTACAATTCAAATACATATCAAAATATACTAATGTAATAGATAAGAGTATGAATATATTTAAGAACAACATAGAATTACATAAGAAGTCAAGCTGCTGATATGCTGTGTGAAGGCCAGGGCTTTGTAAGTATTAGAACATTACGCCTTTAACCTAAAACTGTTATCTGTTATCCTGCCTAAAAAAAAATGAGAAATTATGTTTGCATACATCATTGCCATAGCATTGGTTGAGGCTGGTCAGACCTAGCTGTAAAAAAAAAAAAATCCAGCAGACAGAGCATTTTGTCACCTTCTCCATTATAACATGCAAAATGGCAGGTCCAAAGAATGTACCTTTGTTTAAAGTGCCAGAAAATGCAATATTAATCTGGCACTAGTTCACTTGGCAGCTTAACGTTGCCCTTGCAAAAAAAAGTGCCATATAATAAAAAGACAACAGATTGCATTTGGGTACTAATTAAATCACCTAAAATCCCATGCCTTCGAGCACCATTACATAGTACAGCGTACTGCCCCCTTCAGAAATCTGTTCCCAGTAATCATTAGAACATAGGCGTGTCTCAAACTTTCAAGCAAGACCCCAAAATTAATGCTGGGTACCCTGGTCTACGTGCAACCAAGTTTCAGAATCTTTAATGGGGGTCATTTGTTAACACTATCAAACACACAACATAGACAACCTATTGCTGCTCCCATTTAATTCTACAGGATCTGGCCTACAGTTGAAGTAAATTAGCCTTCTCTACATTGGGGGTGGGAGAAGGAAAGAGGGGAGCAGAAGGAGGGCCAATTTCTATCTGCATATGATGCCCACTAAGAGGAACAGATAGTTGCAATCATAGGCACTGACTCTGTGGGTGGCTCCAGGGCTGGAAAGAGATTAGTGGGTATCTATGACCCACCAGCAGCCATCTCCCGCACCCCAGCGCCTCTTGCCCACTGGCAACCTCGCCGATCAACTCCTCCCCCTCCCTCCCAGCGCCTTCCACCTGCTGCAGATCAACTATTCAGTGGCATGCAGGAGGCACTGGGAGGAGGGGGAGGAGCAGGGACAGGGCATGCTCAGGAGAGGGAAGAGGCAGGGCATAGGTGGGAGCTGGAGGGAAGGGGTGGAGTGGGGGCAAAGCCAAAGCAGAGCAGGGGTTGAACACCCCTTGGGACAATTGGCGCCTGTGCTTGCAACTGAATACAAGAACAGGAAATAATGTAATGGCAGGAGTATGATATTTAACTAGACTTGCACTAACTGTAGTTACTCATTTTCCTTAAGTAAATAGGTAGCACAGACAAGTAAGTAATATCGGAAAATATGACAAAAACTACAGTAATATAAAAACAACTACCTTTTGTACATGGTTTCAGACAAACTATCTCAATGCATTTTACACTCTAATAGCTGTATATACACTGTCAGTACTAGTTTGTCTTGAAACAACTAGAGCTGCCCGTATTAAAAAATGTCTAAAGAAAAGGTTTTAACTTAAACTTGACAAAAAGTATTGTAGCCAATTACTTGATTTTATTGTTCATTTGTTGTGTGATGTTCCACAGTCTAGAAAAACAAATCCACCACTTACGGTAATCCCTAAAAATACCCCAGTTCCTATTAAGTACAATATAACATAATATAAATTAAAGAAAGTTATTACATAAAAGTTTTAAGTATAAATTTAAGTTGCATAGAACATTTTAAGTATATCAATTAAGTTTGCGGTGTATTACTATACTAATAATTGCTGTGTACTTTCATATAAAATACGACAGGATTCTTATCTTTTTTATAATACTCACCCTGTCAAGGTGGGGAGGGAGCTGAAGCCAATTACTTCATTTTATCATTCATTTATTCTGTGATGTTATGATTAACTAACATGTCATATTGTATGCTAAATAGATTTAAGTTGTCGAATTATAAAAGTATAAGACTGATTAGTAGTTAAAAGGAATATATATGTATTAAGACAGACTGAAATGAAAGGCCTTCAGACTGAGGCCTGTAAAATGCCAGCTTAGACATATGAGGCCATAGGCTTAAAAATGCTTGACGTAAGTGACCAAAGAATAACCCTATGCCACAAGATTACGGAAAATAATGTGCCAATGGGTGGTGCTGCAAAAAATTAACCGTAAGAGTAATTTTGACTACAAAATACCCGGTAGTCACATTGTTCTAACACATGCCCTAACCGCAGGCATAAATGCTAAAGAAACTGTAGCCAACCTATAAAAAACAGGGTACCCCAATATTCTTGGGAAACAATACAAATAAGGAAGAAAAAAAAGGTAAACACCTTCACGCACATGCGCAGACTCTTAGGTGTAGTCAAAAATCACATGATCAAACAGGGCTCCCAAATTGGGTAATATAAGTTCCCTCCAGGAAAATTCCAGCAGAAACCATCCCTCTACTAATGATCAAATTGGCAAGGCATCCATCAAACCTTAAGAATATCGTTAAGAATGCGAGTATGGCTATATTGGCAACTTGTGCATAGGTCTTTATAGAATTTCTATATGCTTGAGTACTCATAACCGTAATTGTAACTTTAATAAAGTTGTAAAACAAATTAAACCTTGTACTTGTAAATGTATGTGTGGTCACTATCCATATTTTCTGTGTTCCTAAAGGCTCTAAATCTAAAGCAAGTAGCAGAAGTAACTTTCACTCTGTTGAGCTTAAAACCGTAGCCACCAAAGCTGAACCCACAGTAGTGTAATACAACATTACGAAATGCATTTTAAATAAAATAAAAGGCTACAATATACAACTTCCCCTTCACACTTATGACTTAAAATATTTTGAGCTTTCAAAATATTAAAGTAAATGTTTTCAAAGTATAAAAGTCATAGGGTTAGAATAAGATGAAGGCTGCTACTCCTCCTAAATACAGAACCACTCTAAATACAGTGAGCGGAACAAACAATACTTACAAGGCTGGCTATATTACTTTTTCTGATTCAAGTTTTTCCTTTAGGGAAAAAAAGCCACAAAGAATAATAATAAACTTTCACTTTTTTCCTGAAAATACCTTGATCTATATTTTGCAGTACAGTAAACATAATCAAGATACCATATATCCTAAAATATACTTTTTACAAATATTGCTCACAGTTACAATTAGTTTTAGTTTCCCATCATGATTAACCTTTCAAGAGTCCATGAATTTTTCAAATGCATCATGAAGTTGAACACAAATGTTGCCTCCAATATATTTTACTTAGATTTTAGAAGGTCCAATTTTAAGTCTCTCTCCTAGATACTCTGTAAACATTGGGACTATCTGCTGTCTCCAATGAGATGGCAGCTTCCCCAGAGCCCAAGGACATAAAATAAATAGCAAATAAAATTCAGAATCAAGTTTTCATCCATCACAAGGAGCTTCATTTACCTTTGTATTATCCAAGGTATCTGCTTCACTAACTCATTCTGTACCAGTTTATCCACTTTAGTACCCATTAAACAAATTTTAGAGATGTTAAACTTTTTCTTCACAAAGACTGCTGGGAGTTAAACTACTGAATTCTTCCACCATTTCCTTTCAGTACCTTACTTTGTTGCTTTATTAACAGCCACACTTAAACGGTCATTTATTTGACCTCCAGTATTTTGTGTGTTTAAGAATCTATTATTTGTTTTAATTCCCCAATGTGCAGGTTCTGTTCTCCAAACACACGTTTTACATTCTCACTTCATTTTCCAACAGTGCTGCAAGTTCTCTCTCTATATACTGTAGTTTTCAAGAGCTTAATTTTAGCTCTGTCATTTTTAACAATTTATTACTCATCCACACGCATTCCAATATTTAGGTTTGCCCAACAGCAAACACTCTTTCTGAGCCAACTCCATGATCTCTTTAAACTTTAGCCAGTTTTCTCCCACTGTGCTTCCTGCTAAGAACATTGCCAGTCTAGTTCACTGTGTTCACTCTTCATTTTAAAACATTTCACTTTTAAAAGCTTTAATTTACCAGCAGTTGTATTAGAGCAGCACAAAATATTCTGTGAAGCTCATACTCAAAGTTAGCCTCTCGTTCAATGCATTGTTGAACCCCATTATGGTAATTCTTCATTATTTGTAGTACCTTAGCACCTACAAGCCCTACTCACAGACCCAAACCCCATTGTGCGAGGCACTGTAAAAACAGAACAAAAAGATGGTCCCAAGGAGCTCACAATTTAAGTATAAGACAACAGTTATAAGGCTGGTAGAGAAGTACAAGTAAACAATGAGACAATATTGGTCAACCCACAGAAGTTCAGAGAACATGGCTGAGGTTGCTCAATGCATGTGAAAAAAAACCTACATTGTCCTTCCTCCAAATTATAAAACGAGCCAGTCATAACTCTCTGGTTCCAGTTTCCCTCCTACCCTTTGCCTTATCTATTTGGGCTGTCAACGCCTATCTCTTACTAAGCATTTATACACCTAGCACAATGGGGATCTGATCTTGAGTCGGGTCTCTAGATGCTACTGTAATACAAACAAACTCAGTGCATTTACAATAATTTTAAAAATTTAATGTTGTTAAGAATTAGCCAATTGACAAGAATTCTTACTTTCCAATTATTCCAAGCAGAAAGTTAAATCTGTTTTGGAAATGTTGAGTGCTCTTTTATTGTGGGTAACTTTTGGGGGGGGTGGGGGGAGGGACAAAATTTGTAAATTGGAATTTTTCCATGGCAAGAGACACCACAAAGGTAACTGGGCATTACCATATACCTTCATCAAATCAGGCTCAAAAGGACAGAATGCAACACACCCAATATATGTTGATACAGTAAATTTGGAGGAAGAAAGCATGTTGGTTCCGTTCAATGTAATTCCAGCTGTAGCTAAATGAAGTAACCTAATGGGGTGAAATTCTGTCTTAGATTGCTAGTAAGGTTGTACATGCGAAGAGGTGCATTGGTTGCTGTGCAATTCAAGGACTAGGTTGGAAAAAAGCAAGCAGAATAGACAGAGAATACTATTCAGCTATCTAGTATTTTGTTGGTCATTGGGACACTGTAAAAAAGGCAGAAGACAACCTGTCATTTGAGGCAGGTTATGAGAGAATTCTTTCCTGTTAATCAAAGCTGTACCAAGAGAAGCAGTGAAAAATCAACAGACAGATTATGCTGTCAATTTTAGACGTGATAATGTGCTTCAGAGATAAAACATTCTTCTGCATGACAATTGAACAGATGGAATTTTTCATTTTTTGTTAACTGGACCGATACCTAAAATATAATTGAAATGAAGCTGAAAGCTACTCCTTTCTTCTGAAGAAGTAGATTGTCACCCCAGAAACAGTGAACTGAATGCTGCAGAGATTAAATTGATATTATATCATTCTGTACATCTATGCAATATTTCAGTCTAACTGCTGATGAAACAGTAGACGTTTATGTGCATAGTATATCAGCGTGACAGCAGATACATCATCATCTTTCGTGAAAAAATGCATTAAAATAAGACTCCCTTAAATTTCAACACGTTGATTTTAGTCCAGAGGAAAGAAGTGGGGAACGACCACCTTTACAGAAGGGCTGGTTTTAGTGGGGGGAGGAATGGGAGAAGCACAAAACTAGTGTTGTAGTTCAAAGCCTTTTGATATGGATGGACTGAAATGTAGTCACTGTCTCATATCCAAGCGCTCACTAAGTCTTGCAATTTCCAACTCTGCCGTCTCTTTAAAATCCATTTCTTCCTCAAACATCCTAATTACTAAATCCCTGATCTGATTAATGTCTTTGTCATCTCTTGCCTTGACTACTGTAGCTTGGTCTTTTTTTAAACCAAGCACCCCTTGTCATCTATCAAAACTGCTGCTTGGAAAATCATATTCTTTCCTGCATTAATCACATTTTTCCCTCCTTAAACTCCATCACTGCCTTCCTCTTCTTTTCTGCATCTAGTCCAGTTGCCTCACCCTTACCTTCAAATCTATGTACAATTCTGCCTCCCTGATGCCTCACCCCACCAACTCTTATCTCTTATCCCCTGAACTCTGACTAGTTTGTTTTTTTTTTTTTGTTTTTTTGTTTTTTTTTTGGAGTGCTCCCTTTGTACCCTACAGCTGTTAACTCAGTACCTCTTTTTATGCCACACCAGGGTTGGAACAGCCTCCTGTTTCCCATGCATGCACCAAGTGAAATCAGTCTCCTCTTCAAATTCTCTCTCAATTTGTTTTTGGCTTCACCCTTCAACACTAGTCTCTTTCCGGTACCATCTACTCACAAACAAATAATGCACAAAAATGTACTATATCAGAACTGGACTCTTAGCTCTTCAGTGCAGGGACTATGAAGCATGTTTGTAAAGAGGAAGGTACAGTTACAGCTCTCTTAACAGTAATATAATTATGTTAAGACTAAGAGGAAGGCAGTCGGATCTGAAAGAATAAACACAGCATTGGGAGTCAGGATTCCCTAGCCCTATTCCTGATTTTGCCCAAGGCCACACAGTGAGGCAGTGGCAGAATCACTTGACCCTCAGCTTCTTCATCTGTAACATGACAAAAGCATCCACTTACTCTCACGCCTTGTGATGATTAACTAGTTAACACTGGTATAGTGCTTCCAACACGTGAAGAACTATATAATTTACTAAGTTAGTTTGAAGCCAATGTGATAAGTAATTTTCCATGAATGATAATGCTACTAAGCATTCATATAACATTTTACATTTTCAAAGCCCTCAAAAAACTTACAATTACTCTTCACAACACATCTATGGAGGTAGGTACAATTTATCCCTAATTTACAGGTAAGAAACTAGGGCAGAGAGAATCAGTGCAGAATTAGGATCAGTTATATCATTGCTTTTATGCACATGCACTAATAGAGGTCATCACACTACTCCTTCAATAACCAAGCATGTGTACCAATTCGTATATTTGTTTATTGAAAGTTGTTAGATTCTACTTGGACCGCCAAAAAACAGCATTCGAGTAGAGTTTTGCCAGTTAAGCTACAAGGAACAGTTTTGTAAGCACTGGCCAAAAGAAACTGTTACACACTACACACAAATCCTCTAAGTATTTTTAACACTCATTGCACTGAAGAGTTTTTAGTTCAATTAAGAGTCAGATCCAGTTTTTAAAAAGCATGTATACACACATATTGACCTTTTGAATTATGAACAGTACTGAAGTACACACCCAACCCTAGAGATCACAACTCTTGGGGGGGGGGGGGGGGGGCGTTGAGCAGTAAGGAAGACCTGAAATTTTTAATGCCCTATAGCATCTGATTGTAACAATAGTTCTAGAAATATGTAATTTTCAAGTGTTTAGCAATGTTTTTTCCCTGATGCTACTGCCTCTTAGCATTTTGGATTATCTGAATAGTGAAAGCAGATACCAAATTTTGTAATTAAAATTAAATGAAGTAGGAGGAGGAAATGCAAACACAAATAACTAAACAGATGCCCACACTATAGTTGCTCATCACTACTTAATATTGAAGGTAGTATTATTATGGGGGACCATTCACTGATGTTACAGGAAGCAGTGTTTTAAATACTTTTATGGAGTAGGATTTCTACTTGCAAGGGGTTAATTTAATCTTTTCTGCCTGGGTGTTTTGCTTCCTTTCATCCCCTGTTCCTTCAAGTATGGACAAGATTGCAGACATTTTAAGAAAAGCTGCCATTCCCGTGTCTGAAACCCCCCCTCAAAAACAGTATTCCCTCCTATCCTCCCTTCACAAGACATTCAATTCATTCTTTTTTCCTCCCTCCTCTTTGGTGGCTGTCTATCTTCACCTCCAACTTGTCTTCCTGTGGATTTTTCTCTCTCTCTTCACTTTCCTTTCCACCTCACTGATTCCTCTGGTCCCTCTCTTTTATATTACAATATCCTCAGAGATCACTTGCCTCCAACAGCAACTCTGACTGATTGGAGCTGGAAATAGCTTCAAGTACATGTAAGTGCTCCTCCTTCAGTCAGAGAGAGGGAGTAACTAAGAACCATGAGGCACACCTTCCCTATCGAGGAAGAACATATTGCCTTCTCAGTATTCTGAATGGGAAAACAAGCTTCTTGACCTTGGATGTACGGCCATTAAACTAGAATTCCTTTAGGTTTGTGAGACTCTCTCAGTGAGATTACTTTTGTCTACTCCTTACTTTTTCCACTTGTTTGTTTTTGCCCTCATCCTCAACACAGCACAAGTGGAGGATTACGCTTCCTTGGCAGCGCGAACAGGAACAAAGGAAAACAGGTTAAGAATTATGCAATTCTTGTTAGTTTGAATGTGGCCCTTATGTCAGTACTGGTGAGGAGGTGCTATGTGCAGCAGAAGAGTTATGCTTCTTTTTAGGATTCTTATGCTGCGCTAGAAGGGGGTGGGTTGGAAAACAGACAGATCTCTACAGGAGGAAAACTAATCTGTGACAGAGATAGATATGAATATTTTAGTTTGCTACAGTTACTTTATTATTCTTGAAGGGATACAGTAAAGCTTTGTCACTACGAAATAACCTTGATTATACACTGAGTGAAACACAAGACCAATGACCAACTGTATCCAGCACCCAAATAATGCAGTGATTTTTATTTCAGAGGTATTATTCTGTCTTAAACAGAAGACGTCAAATGGCTAGCAAGTTCTGCCCAATGTAGTTTGTATCCTATTGTAATTGTACATACTAGAACCCAGGGTTAGTAAACCAATCTGGATATAGTCAAATACTAAAAAGTGCAATGGCACTGCACTTTTCAGAAGTCACAAAACATCACGAAGAGCAAAAATTTTAAGTTGCCACAACATGAGCTTACTACAAAATGTGCAATGTGGATCTCAGTCCTGTTTTTCCAGGTTAATGTGCAGTTTTCTGGTTATTTATATATTTAACCAGGAATATATTAATAGGAAATACTAGTGCACATGGATGCATGTACACATTGCTGTAGAAATTTTAAGTTTTTAATATTTGATTTCCTAGTGCATACTTCTAAAAATAATGCACAGTTATGTGCTTTGCATGTTTGGTCACTGGACCCTGTAAACTCATGCTGGGTAATGGTTCAGCTCATGAAGCTCGCAAGCTCTATCAGCTTCAGCAGCCTAGCTTGTAAGCTTCTTGCACCAATTAGTTGTACATAAATACACAATGGATCTACATCCAACTATAGAACTATAGACAAAGAAGCTTTCTACTTCTCAGCTTTCAAAATGGTCATCTTCTTGATAAATCCGTTTCCACGCTAAACTGCCAAAATGTGGCTTTTTTGGTACAGTGCTGTTGTAAACTATGTTTAGAATTCATTTTTTAAAAAGAATTAATTTTTCATCTTCAAAACAGGTGTTTTCTCCATGATACTCTAATAAAGAGTTGCAGTCAGTCAATTCTTTCCAATCCCATGACTCTCCAATGCTCTCCTCCTTTTGTTGCCCACATTCTAGTCACCCTCATTCTCCTGAGTTTGTCTATCCTAACCTATTTTTTTTCCCTCACAGCTGGGCCCTGATCAGTACTGAATGGAAGTTGTGCAGTCTAGGACAATACACAGTATTATAATTCTGGGGCAGCAAGGACCAAGAGTATGACTATTTTCTTCTGCAGATTCTGTGGGGGACCACAACCCTGCTAAAAATCCTGCTATTTGAAAGGTGAGGGCAGATGAGTCTCCCTGAAACTCTTACTGTCCAGCAAAGTCACTAGAAGGATGCTGATCACTGTCAGAGAACCAACTGTTGGGAGGAATTCAGATTTGGATCCTAAAAAAAAAAAAAAGGGGGGGGGCGGGGGCGCGCGGAGGTTCTGCACAGCTGTAACTCCAGTAGATTTAAGTGGGAATTTTGAATGTGCGAAGAACAAAAGATCAGGCTGAAAGTTTGGAAAAAGACCCCAAACATTTGGATGTATATGAATCAATTCTCCAACCTTTACTATATTCACCACTCAGCAGTTGGAACAACTGTTCAATAAAGAGGAGTATGTTTCCAGCACTTCCATGTTAAAACACATTTTATTTCCCCCCAGTAACGGACTGAACATGACACAGAGCCAAGAACTCTTGAATACTAATCTCATTGCTAACACTAATTTAGTCAGAGAAGTCATTGGGAGCAAGGGGAGTGGCTCTGAGGATTAACGTTTGTATATGACTTTGAAATGTATAGCACTATGTAACACTTTAATATACACTTTAACATTTAGCCATAACAAATATTTTTAACAGACATGTATTTTCCCCACTTTTTAATTACATTGGTTTTCACCTGATTCAGTTGCCCATCAACAGGGCCGTCCCTAGCTATTCTGGGGCCCTATGCAGCCCCCCCGTGGGGGTGCATGTGGGGCCCTAGGCCTCTGTGGGGGGGGCGTGGGGCTGGCTTGCGGGGCAGAGGGGAACCGCCCCACAGCACTCACTAGCGGCACGGCTGGGCCCGGGCTTCTACACTTCCCGCCACTGGTGAGTGCAGGCCTGGCCCTGCTTCAGTCCTCAGGGGAGTGGGGGCGGAGCAACACGCAGCTGCGCAGGGCACCAGAAGAATTTAGTGCCCCAAATTTCCTGGTGCCCTACACAGCTGTGAGCTTTGGTATAGGTAGGGATGGGCCTGCTGATCACAAGGAGTCAGGAAAAGTACTTGGAGAAACATGAGCTCCATTCAGAATGTCACATGCTTGAAATTTAGCAACCAGAGAAGAAGCTGAATTTCCCGTTCTATATATCAGAATTTTCAGTGATCTTTCACTTTACTGCCACAGTCACACAGCCCTCACCACAAATCCTTCCTTTGAATCAGACAGAAAAGATTTGAAACCACATCTCTTCCCTTCCAGGTGAATGCCTTAATCACCAGGCTAAAGAGTCATTCTCACCCCCGCCCCGCACTTGGCCCAACGAATATTTAAGTATTTAGACAAAAAGTGGAACATCTTCAACAGGAGAAAATTGAGAGCGACCCAACTCAGAACAGCCTATAGCTAGGGTACTCACCTGAGAGGGGGGAGATCTTAGTTCAAGCCTCTGCTCCCGAGAGGCAATTCAAACATCTATCTCCCACATTCCCAGCAAGTGCCCTAATCCTGCTCCAAAAAGGACTTTGTCAGCAAATTGAAAAACATTTTCAGAACCTAATTTCAGAACTAAAAAAAAATCAATTATTCACTCAGTTCTAGTGGCAGGGAAGGATGTGTTACAAAATGCAGTAGCAGAAAAAGCATGAAGGGCTGCAGAATTTTACCAAGTTCTCTCACACTTATCCTCAGGCAGAGGTTTTATTGCACAGCACATTTTTTCTTACCAGTAAATAAAAAAGGAAGGATTTAGTATCATTAACAGGAGAGGAGAAAACTGGTGGAGATATTAGCTGAACTGTGTTCAGTGCACATGTGATACCGTAACACTGGTTTTCACTTTTCTGCTGTTCTGGAAGAACAGAATGCCGTGGTCACTACAAGAGCTCATTTAAATAATGTGGTGTAATACCTAATGTTGGTATGTGGTTAGTTCAGAACATTTAGTAGACGTAGCCACACAAAACCTCTAATCACCTACACCACACTTAGCACCAGGTCATACGTGCCTACTTGAGAAGAAAAACAAGAATCATTTAAAAAAAACACAGCTGTGGAATATTTATCCTCACACTTACATGGAGAGGGCTCATGTTTGCAGCTTCCCAAGGTCTGCGGTTAAACAGAACAAAGTACCACATAAATAAGCTGAACTTTGACTTCCACACTACATGCTATTAAAACTGTATCAATTTATTTTCTTCTAGTTCACACAAATGACTATTTCTAGTTAATTCCCCATTTGTATATTTAGTCAGCTATTTTCCTTCTTCAAATTATGCCATACCCTTCCTACTGAACAAATATTCTCCTTGAAGACGACTTTGGACCCAGGATAATCATTATTATTTATATTGCCATCGCACCTAGGAGCCCTACTCATGAACCTGGAGCCCATAGCACTAGGCACTGTACAAACCCAGAACAAAAAGACGACTGCTATCCCCAGGGGCTAGCAATCTAAGTATAAGAGACAACAGATGGAGAGGCACACACTGACAGGTGAATATCAGGAAACAATGGGACAATATTGGTCAGCATGATAAGCAATGGTCTCTACACACAAGCAGCTTAACTTACCAAGTTTTTAGTAGGCACCCCAACAAAGCAGAGTTTTGAGGAGGGATCTGAAGATGAATAATGAGAGAGCTTTGCAGATATTTATGGGGAGTGCTTCTCAAGCATGTGGGGCAGCCTGGAAGAAAGCACAGAGGTATCTACAGGGATTTAAGAACATTAAAGGGATTGTGTTCCCTTGCTCAAACTTAGAGAGACTGGAAGTGATTGTACTTCAGTTGCTGAATCCTTTGTCTTGATTACCATAAGACAATTATAATGTATGTTTTAGCATCTCTATTATAGGCTCTTATTTAAGGGCCTTGTGACCAGCTGTAACAATCTTTTCCAGGCTGGAGATTAAGGTCTGAGACTGGGAGTTGAATGTATTTAACAAATAAATGTACTTGGATAGCTGAAATAAAAAAAATAACTTTACTAATTTTACACATGATTACTATGCCCTGAGATTGTCAGTGCTTCTAAACACTGGATTTTGATGCTTAACTGAAAGAGGAATATTTCTTGAATTTACTTAAGGAACAAATGTTATGACAGTTATACTTTGAAGTCAGACAGTCCTCACAATACTGGGTTTCAGAGAAAGCTCCCAGTTTCAAATAGAACAACAAAATACTCTAATTAGACAGAGTAGCCATCAGGAGGCCTATTCTAATGGCACAGAAGTATAAAGACACTTCCACTGGGGCTCAGTCTGGGTAGTACTGTAAAGAGCAGAATGAGGTTCCAAGGCCATGCTATGACCTTACAGGGCTAGAATAGGCTGATGCCTTAAGAAAGCATTCAGTGTTGGGATTTGTACAAAAACACTTCCTTTTCTTAAATATGCAGAAAACGTTACATTACAGAAACTTGATCTTTTTGCTTGTACACCAATAATAAAGTCCTCCTAGAGGAACTCAAGCCTATATTTCACTGATTTAGTATGGTAGTTAAACAGCAAATTGACTTTGCATAGCAAATAGAGTAAGTTGTATTTGTTGACTTCTCATTTGGAGTCCATGAGAACAATAATCACCTCAGCTAAGGACTAGTTTTTAAATATGTCTGATCCTGGATGGAGGAACAGTCTTCCTCTGTGAGGTAGAGGTATCCAAAGATCCAATGCTAGGTTATCAGGCCTGAGAGCCACAGCCTCTTCAGCCAGAAAGACAAACAGCATCACTGCTGCTGTCTCATGTCTATCTTCTATACTGTCCTGGGGAGCAGTGGAAAAGGTGAGAACACATATGGCAGGGACCTTTCTCAGCTCTGAGTGAGGTCATTCATGGCCTCACACCCCAAGTCCTGACACACACAGAAGCTGCAGGGCACTTTCTTTACTATTTCCAGATGCAAAGAGCTCAATCACCAGCCCATCAAACTGACTTACAACGAACAAGGTATTTCCCGGTGTAGGTATCACTCTAGAGACAGAAATCTTTGCTCTGCCCAGGACAGGAGAATCTCTCTCCGGGCTAGGGCTTTCATAATGGGAAA
This sequence comes from Chelonia mydas, assembly GCF_015237465.2. Taxonomy (NCBI): domain Eukaryota; kingdom Metazoa; phylum Chordata; order Testudines; family Cheloniidae; genus Chelonia; species Chelonia mydas. The sequence goes on along the minus strand of NC_051245.2, from coordinate 37,940,248 downwards.
AAACGCTATCAGATAGACGGACTGTCAAAACCAGAACTGTTTTTTTTACCCAGAGAGGGAGCGCTATTCTGAGATATCAATGAAGCACTGTGTTTCAGCTGATGGATGCAGTACATGCTCTTTCTGGTATCTGTTCCCTGAACTGAAGATCCCTTCCAATACAAATCTGATTCTCCGCATTCACCATTTGTGGGAGTAGAAAACATACAACTGGAGCTACATCTGCCAATGAATGAGACAGGATGAGATGCATATGGAATACCTCGAACTAGTGGAAGCTATCAGATGGTCATATGAACTCTGGATCATTGAAGCATATCTGTCTAGGAGAAGAGAATTTCCAGTAGTCTCCAATAGGAATGGAATTTTTAACTGACACCATTTATGATCATCTTCATCTTCTGTTTACATTCTTCTGAGATTTGACCTTGTACCTAATAGTTTCCTTCCTTAGCACAGGTCTGTGATTGACTTCACTAATGCAACATGTCTGTCCCAAATCCAAGATATTCCAGGAACCATATCACTGTTTGCTTCAGCTTTTCAATACAGAAAACGGATAAAAAAAATGCCCAGGAAGAGATGAATTAATTTTTTTTCCTCGAAAGCTAACATTATTTCTACGATGGTCCTGGAGAGACCCTCTGGGAGCACAGGTAATATCAAATGGTAATGACAGAAGTTGGGAAAAGAAAAAGTTTGTCATCCATTTGCAAAAAAGTTGTCTGAGGATGGTAAAATGGGAATGCTTTGAAGACAAGCCTCTTTTAGAAAGTCATTTAGATGTTTCACACAGGGCCTTACTCTGCCTGTTCCCAATAGTTTAAAGCTAGAAGCTCCAATATGAAGTAAATGACTGATGATTTTATTCATGTTGTAGCCTTTCCATGGGTTCCTGGGAATGGGACATGCTTCTCCTGAAATTCTTGCACAGCTCTATAGGGTATCCCCTCTGGACAATATCCAATGACCTCATTTGATCTAAGATATAAGTGGCCCTTCTGCTCCCGAACTGAAACAGCCTGGCACCAATCAGAATCTAACTCCAGATAGTGCTAGTTAGGAGACCTCCAGATAGCTATGAAGCAATAGAAGGCAGTTACTGACTGCAGAAGGCTGCACTTATTCTAGCTAGCACTCACAAAGAAGTATTTTCTCATTAGTACTTCACAGACTGCTTCAATTTGCCATATGACCCATATTCCTCTCTGTATTTCTTGCCAGAATCTGCAGTTTTAAGCTGACTTTTCTGAGCACGCTGAATAGTCTCAGCTTTCCATAAAGTTTTCCATTGTATTACCAAGACAGCTGGGAAATTATTTGTCTGAGAATCTGATCCCAAGGACCTGCATGATACAGATTTGAATCCCACACTTTCCCTACAGGGAGAAGACCTTAGGGTATGATTTTAAGGCTAAGAGGGACCATACCTGCAATACTGTCCACTCATGTTAGCTTTGCTAGTATATACATGCTGGGACACTCCGGGTACGTTTACATTGCAGGTGGGAGCAAGCCCCCCAGCATGGGTAGACAGATTAGTTCTAGTGTCTAGTTCAGCCTCACCTCAGTCCCTGGAAAAATCATGGAGCAGGTCCTCAAGGAAACCATTTTGAAGCACTTGGAGGAGGGAAAGGTTATCAGGAACAGTCAATATGGATTCACCAAGGGCAAGTCATGCCTGACCAACATGATTGCCTTCGATAAGGTAACTGGCTTTGTGGATATGGGGAAGGCAGTGGACGAGATATATCTCGACTTTAGCAAAGCTTTTAATATGGTCTCCCACAGTATTCTAGCCAGCAAGTTAAAAAAGTATGGATTGGATGAATGGATTATAAGGTGGATAGAAAGCTGGCTAGATTGTCGGGCTCAATGGGTAGCGATCAACGGCTACATGTCTAGTTGGCAGCTGGTATCAAGAGGAGTGCCCCAAGGTCGGTCCTGGGGCCAGTTTTGTTCAACATCTTTATTAATGATCTGGATGATGGGATGGATTGCACCCTCAGCAAGTTTGCAGATGACACTAAGCTGAGGGGAGAGGCAGATTCGCTGGAGGGGAGGGATAGGGTCCAGAGTGAACTAGACAAATTGGAGGATTGGGCCAAAAGTAATCTGATGAGGTTCAACAAGTACAGAGTCCTGCACTTAGAAAGGAAGAATGTTATGCACCGCTACAGGCTGGGGACTGACTGGCTAAGCAGCAGTTCTGCAGAAAAGGACCTGCGGATTACAGTGGATGAGAAGCTGGGCACGAGTCACCAGTGTGCCTTTGTTGCCAAGACGGTTAACTGCATATTGGGCTGCATTAGTAGGACCACTGCCAACAAATAGAGGGAAGCGATTGTTCCCCTTTATTCAGCACTGGTGAGGCCACATCTGGAGTACTGTGTCCAGTTTTGGGCCCTCCGCTACAGAAAAGATGTGGACAAATTGGAAAGCATCCAGCGGAGGGCAACGAAAATGATCAGGGGGCTGGGGCACATGACTTACGAGGAGAGACTGACGGAACTGGCCTTGTTTAGTCTGCAGAAGAGAAGAGTGAGGGGGGATTTGGTAGCAGCGTTCAACTACCTGAAGGGGAGTTCCAAAAAGGATGGAGCTTGGCTGTTCTCAGTCGTGGCAGATGACAGAACAGGGAGCAATGGTCTCAAGTTGCAGCGGGGGAGGTCTAGGTTGGACATTAGGAAACATTATTTCACTAGGAGGGTGGTGAAGCACTGGAATGGGTTACCTCGGGAGGTGGTGGAATCTCCATCCTTAGAAATTTTTAAAGCCCGACTTCACAAAGCCCTGGCTGGGATGATTTAGTTGGGGTTGGTCCTGCTTTGAGCAGGGGGTTGGACTAGATGACCTCCTGAGGTCTCTTCCAACCCTAATCTATGATTCTAGTGGGGCTTTAGCTAGGGTACTAAAAATAGCAGCTTGGGCTCTCAAAAGCCTGAGCCTGGCCACAATATTCAAACTGCTATATTTAGCACACTAGCTCAAGCCACCCTAGCACAAGTTTGTCTACCTGGGCTAGGAAGCTCATAAGGACATGCCATTAGGGTGTCAGAGGAAATTTCACATTTGTTTATGTATTTTTGTTGGCTGAATGCCACCTGTTTTCATGCCAAAGGAGGGGGCTGAGACAACGCCTGCCTGCACTTTGCTGCCAATGAAGGGCCTGTATAGTAAGGAGGCCATTCTTTCAGGTAAAAATCTTCCCTCGTTAGAAGCGCAGAGTCCCTGGCCACCAAGAAAAAATAACCTGTAGTGATACCAGGCTAAATTTTGACTGGTGCATAACGCAGAACCTTCTGGACTAAAAAACTGAGGCCAGGAAAGGGTGCAGTGGAGCGAAAGAAATAGTGGACCAAGAGGCCCCTTACTGCCTGACAGTTCTTCCACAAATGGGCTGCTATCTCTCTCCTCGATCCACAGCGATATCGGAGGGGGAGGAGGTAGCGAGGCATTGCAACCTACAACAGAACCTGGGAACAGTAATCTGAACATTAGGAGATGGTGACCCACAATGGCAGCTGGGAATAATGTCTTGATACTTTCCCAGTCTTTTAGATGTGGCAGGAAATCCTTATTCATCTATTACACCTTTCCAGGGTGCATGAGGAGGAGTATATAGCTATCACTTATACAGGGCAGCTGAAGACTTCCTAAGCATGGTTTCACAATACACAGTACACTCTTGCCTGGAGAAGTCTATCTGCTATTTTGATTTTTGTTTGTTTTAACTAGATTTTACTATTTGGTTCTCTTACTCCGATTGGGACTGCTGGTCTTCCTCTACTAAGAGGAAAGAATTCCTGGGGCAAAGGTGGGGAGTGCATGCATGCCTAGAGGAATCAACATGTGCCTATGGCCTGGTGCTTTCTACAATGACCTGCCCTACTGCCCTCTGTGAAAGTGAACAGGCAAACCAAGCTCTGACAATTACCTGCCCCACTGCATTCTTCCACTCAGCAGGGGAAACAGCACTGTTTTTACTGCTCATTTAACTCCCCTTTGGGAGTTTGCCCCTCTTCAGTGTTCATGTTCTTCAGATCATGGAGCAAAACTGACCTGAAAATTTTAAAATGTTTAGCGATATCTACCCTGGAAGAGGCTGATCTCATTCATTTCTCCCCCATTCACTGTGGCTGAATTCGAGCAGGAACAGCTCATGAAATTTTGGTGCATCAAATCTAAATCCTAGCCATGAGCTGACAACATTTGATCAGATACGGATATCCTCGGTCCATCCCTGATTATGTTACCAAGCTGTAGGCCTAGAATTTGAAGCTTTTATAAATGAGAAGGTAAATTTTGGCCAAAGCAAATGATAAGCTTTTCAGCGGTTTAAACAACTTGCAACAAGATTAAAACAAACAAAGTCTCTTGCAAGGAAGCAAAGATGTTAAGGTGATTTAGTCTTTTCCCAGTGAGATCATACAATTATGACTTGTTTCTTCAGCAGCTATTGTGACTAGTCGATAATCATATACAAATTTTACTACTGAATTTTGTTTTGTAAAACAAAATATTGCAACACAGTTTCTCAATGTAACCAAATAGTGAGCTTCATAAAATGATACCATCATCCTACAAAGCTCCATTAGCTGTTTACATATAGGTGCAAATAAATGTGAGGGACCCAGATGCTCCAAGCTATTGGAATTACTTCAAGAATTATGTTGGTGTAACTGAGATCAGAATCTGGCTCAGAACTACCCAGATCACCATATGCAAATGGACTATGCTTTCTTAGAAAATACTGTTGTATTTGAGGGTTTGAATTTAGGTTCCATGCAGCAAAGCTCCAATTTTTTTTATTCAAAGCTGTCAGGGCAAAGATAGGGGAAAAGTCATAATTGTAGTAAAATTAGTACAATTGTAGCACAATGACTCCCCGTATTTTAATACTAAACTGTTTGTCATGGGCAATTATGAAACAGTTATTCTTTACCACAGTAACTGTTTAAAGCTATTTAAAGTATGCTGAAACCCATTTAAAGATCATGAACTTCATTAGAGTCAACATACATTGAGCCAAATATGTAAATATTCATGAAGCTCATTCTCTCAGTAGCTGTCTGAGAAGAATGGCAAAGCCCAGGGCCTTGGGAATTCTGCCACTGAGTTCAGTGGGGCCAGGACTTCCCCCCATGATAAAACAAAGTTACATAGAGATAACTAGGCAAAAAATAACAGTCACTGATTAAATGTAAAACTTAAATATTAAGTTTCTTATCTGGTAAAAACAAAAACAGACTATTTATCAAAGTCATGTCACGTTTCCTGAAAATGTTCTAATAATCATACAGCTATCAATTCAGGACTGGAATTTTTAAATCAGGACAATGTTGTTCTAGGAGCTACGACACTAACTCGGATGAACTTTAAAGCAGTTCTTGGTTACTACACTGTTGAGATGATTACATCAGATTAGTATCCAATATTTATACTTCAATTTTGATTTATCACCCTGGAAAAGGTCATCCCATTTCAAGTACAAACAAGCAGACCACATCAGATGAGTATGAAAATCTCCACCGTAACATTCGTCTCAACCATAACACAAACAATTCTTATAAAAATCTGTTAATAATTGACTCTGGGTCCTAATTTCTCTCAATCAAACCGAACCTTTCAGCAGCTTTTGCAGAGCACGAAGCTCATGCACGCATCTCGTTTTATCCCCTTGCAAAACTGAATGCCTAGTTGCCTACCCACTTGGTCAGCAGAACAGAAACGAAGAAGAGTGGCTTGGTCAGGGTGCAGGGTCAAAGCAAGGCAACGCAAAATCCTAGCTATGTCCATGGCCCCATCCCTGTTTACAGCAGTGTGGAGGGCCCCTGCCACTACATGTGCTGTCTACTTTAAGGCCTCCCTTCTCCCTTGAATACTTCTTCAGGTCTTCAGAAAGGCCTGGGACCATCTGGAGGAAGGAGGACTGAGCTCTCATCCAGCTCAACAGCATGTAAAGCTGCACAACATAGAAACAATATATGAGCAGCACAGAGCTGCTGAGTCCCCACTGCTCTGCAACTCAAACATCAGCACCACTTGAGCTTTAACCCACAGTCTGATGGGGCAGCTAGCTCAAATATAAAGCACCACTTAACTTGAACTAGAGATTTTTGTGTTTGGATGGGAGTCAAGTTAGGAGCACCACTGTAGTTATACTTTGCGCTAACACTGCAGTGAAGACTAAGCCCATCCAGAGTCCCCCACTGGGTTGATGTTGGTGGATGGTTTCAGAGTAAATGACCCCTTAAGATGAATGAGGAACTATTGTTTCAGGCCATCTCCAGACCTTATTGTACTTAAGTCTTCAGTCCTAACAGTATTAAAATATGGAACTTTGAGAAGTAGCCATAGCGCTTGACAGGGGCTTCTTTTTATCATTTTTACGACAGATTGTGTGCAGTACAGATACTGTGTGTTAAAAGAGCTTAGCAAAATAAGATTTACTTATTAGCCGTTCCTATCACATTTTAGTGCATCTTTTAGCACTACACAAAACAATATAATTCTACAACCATCAATTTAGGATTGGAGTTTTTAAGTGTCAACGTGTAGCACCCTTAATAGAACAATTCCTAGCAAAAGTAACAGTTACATCACTTTGCAGAGACTCTGACTCCCTTTCATTCAACTATGACAGAACTAAAATTCTACTCAAAACTACCAGTAAAGAAACTGTATTTTGTCAAGTCACACTTAAGGAAACTTGTGCACAGAAACACAATTGGGAAACTCACTGAATTAAATGCATAACTCAAAATTCCCATAGTAGCGAGCAAGTGTCATGCTTTTAATTTTCACGCCACACATTGTGCTGAAACTGTATACATCTAAATTGTCACTTTACCAATAAGAGCAAGTTAGAGTTAAAGTTGCAGTTTTGTGCTTAATGCATCCATTCGGATAAGCAGTGCAGGTTCTCAGAACAGAACTGCAGTTCGCAGGAACAATGACGTCACTTAAAAGCATAGATTGAAAGCCCTAACTTTGAATTTTCCCATTTTGAAACAGGGAAAACAACCTTTTTGTCTGTGTTTTCTTTTATTTTCTATGGGGTAATGGAATCTGAAGATAGTAAGATTTATCTGCAGAGTGTGGCAGACTTGACATGATGATATTTACATCACCCTAGCAGCTCAGCAGAGCTCCTTTGCTGAGAATGAAGTATGGGTGACAGACAGGTACCAGTTAGGAAAGTGACATGTACTACTAGAACATATGCCTATTCTTGGCCAGTTTCTTGCCCAAAGGCTGGCCTTCTCCTGTCTCCCAAGTTCCATGAATAAGCTCATCTGGGGGCTATCATTACCGAGGGATTTGTATTGGTACATCATATCACCATCTGGATACAAACATGATAATGCTGAGACTTCATCAGGGCTTATTCAGACACACATTTCTTACTTTAACCATCTAAAAAAAATATATTTAGAGTTTAATGTTAGTAACAGCCACCAAAAGAGCTATTCTTATTTATACCATTTTAACTGATTGGCTGTGGAAGGCAGTATGATTGACAAAAAGGAAAGATCTCAGCCCTCAGTGTCAGCCTTTCGGTCAGGTGACTACAGGTAACAGTTTACTGTCAATAAAAGTTGCATTAAATATAAAAATAAACAGTTACAAATTCAAGAAAATTAAGACAATAAGACAGCACAGAAAAAAATGGCTGTGGAATAGACTTGAACAAAAAAAGACTGAAGAAACCAAACATGGCCCTGAGGCTAAAAACAGCAGGAAAATTATTTAAGATAATGAATGAGTATAATAGAAAGTTTATTGTTGTCAGACTGAATTCAATACCATCATCAGTTTAACTGAACCTTGCTACTAGGAACATAGTATTCAGTACATGCTTAAGGCCTGGTTACGCTATAGCAACAAATCAACTGTTAAACACTATCATCTTCACTGTCTTCAATCACTCGTGATTTACAAGTCAGTGAGAAAAGGAGTACTTGTGGCACCTTAGAGACGAACAAATTTATCTGAGCATAAGCTTTTGTGAGCTACAGCTACTTCATCCGATGTGAGCTGTAGCTCACGAAAGCTTATGCTCAAATAAATCTGTTAGTCTCTAAGGTGCCACAAGTACTCCTTTTCTTTTTGCGAATACAGACTAACACAGCTGCTACTCTGAAGTCAGTGAGATTAACACATCATGTCCCATATCAATCAGCTTCTGGAAATTTAAGACAAAAATGACACTGTCAATATCCAAATATGTTTTAAAAGCATAAATATTTGAAAAGAAATCTGTAGTGAGTTCCTTGGAGTATAACATAGTACATGGCCCATACAGAATAGCTGTACTGTCACTCCAGAATCCTTGTCCTAAAAGTTGGCAGTTTATAATGCAAGGTTTATTTTTGGAGGAAAAAAATATACACCCAATTATTTTGCAGAGAAGAGACTTTAAAAAAATCTTATCAACTAGGAGGAAAACACAGTACTTTTAAAAAACTGTCAGTCTAGGACATCTCTGAAACAACGTTGCCTCCTTCTGGGCAAATCCAGAATGTCAATTATTTTCCATAAAATCAAAGGCAGTAAATTTTTCCTCCCAGAAAAAAAAAACAAACATCCTCAAGGCTATGACAATATTCTCTTGTTTTCTTATTCAAATGAATTTCACTTTACTATTTTGAACTTGATCTAATTATTTTAAATGGTCACCGCTCATTTAAAAATAATCATTTTAAGTAAGTTTCCATAACACTTCAGATTACATTAACATAACATTTTTTAAAAAGAACTCATTTATTTTCACCAAAACTTGAAAAGTCCTCTCAAAAGAAGCTTTCACTGTCAAGCATCATTAACTTTTACAGATTCTAACATTTTATTTACTTTGTTTTCTACCTCTTATGGGTGTAAAGCAACTTCCAAACGGGAACTAGAGCAAACCATTGCAGTGTTTTCCTTCTAAATCTGCAGGCAGAGCTCCAACATCTGTTGCTGCTTATAGCTTTCACAAGCTGCAGCAAGAACAACAATTGATCAAAGACATGTCAGAGTTCACTACTGCTAGTGGAAACCTATTGGCAGCAGCAAAACAGAAGAATTAGGCCAATGTCATGTCACTTTGCTTGTGATCACTATGAGTAAGGCCCTACCAAATTCACCATCCATTTTGGTCAATTTCACAGTCATAGTATATTAAAAAAAATCATAAATTTCATGATTTCAGCTATTTAAATCTGAAATTTCCGAATGTTGTAATTGTGGAAGAAGAGTGGCATAGGATAGTAGAGCCACCCTTACTTCTGCGCTGCTGCTGGCAGGGTGCTGGCATCAGGAGTGTTGCTGCTCTCCAACTGCCCAGCTCTGAAAGCAGCACTGAAGTAAGGATGGCACAGTGTGGTATTGCCACCTTTATTTCTTCACTGCTGCTGGCATGGGAAGAAGAACCTAGCCCTTAAATTGCAGGAAGCATGGTTTTGGAAGGGGTGTGGGAATGTATTTTTCTCCTGGCTAGTAAGCATCATGTCAAGTTCTCAAGATCTGCTCTTCATTATAAAGGTTACTTTTTGCACTTTACTCTGAAAATAAACTCGTCAATTTTACTTTGCAGTTCTCGTGCACAAATACAATAGGTTAATATTTGAGCTGTGAACACTACAAAGGAATATTTAAAACCAAAAGAAATTTTGTATTAAAAATTTTTCAAAAAACACATGAACAAATTTTTATTAAAGTTTGAGTCTAAAAATTTTTTGATTCCTTACATATCTAACCTAGTCCACCTATTATTGTCCCTTTACATAGAACTTCAGGTGCCAACAGGTGTTTGAGCTGGTGTAGAAGTAGTTTACACTACTAGTTTTATATACCTCTTGGGCCCTACACATTGGAGAGAATTTAACCCTGTAAGTTCATGGAGTCTACATGCAATTACTAAGTAATCGTGTTTTGTAAGACTAACATTTTATATCAATTATAAACAGCCTATTATTTTTAAACAGGCTCATGCAGATGTTACAAAACCTCAATTACAAAAGGAGCATTTTGTATTAAGCTGGAATCCCCAGAACATTTCCCCACCATAGGATAGTTTAACAGGCAGATCAACCTCTGGGTTTATGTATGTTAAAACACAACCACCCATCATTTTGATCCAAGAGAAATTAAAATAAATTTGAATGAAAACTATGTAACACCTTTTAGTGCTCCCTCTGCTGGTTTTGTAGAAAAAGTTATCAACTTTAGTCTCAGAACTGTACGGATATCTTAAAATGATAAAGAGACACCACAAGGGAGAAAAAAAAAAGATAGACCTCTTAATTATACTCCACATTTTTTACACAGAAAGCTATCAAAATAAAAAAAAATTTTCAAAAATCCAAAGATGTATTTACAATTATATACAGTTACATGGCGAAAGTGTGCACACAATACAGACTTTCCACCAGTTATTTCATTAACAAGCAATTTTCTGTACTATTAGGCCCCGATCCTGCAATCGGACACTTGCAAACCAAACCTTATACCTGCACAGAGTGCCACTGAAGTTTATGCTGTACCTCACAGGCACAGAAACCCATAGACACAGATCAAACTGCAGGCCTGAACCTTAGGGTACATCTACACTGGGCTAAAAGGCCTATGGCACTGCTGCAGCTGGCCCAAGTCAGCTGAGTTGGGCTTGTGGGGTTCACGGCTAAAAATTGCTGTGTAGACGTTCAGGCTAGAGACCAGGCTCTGGGATCCATCCCTTTGTATTGGGGTTTCATAGCTCAGGCTCTAGCGTGAGCATCTACACAGCAATTTTATTGCTCTGGAGCCCAAGCCCTGCAAGCCAGAGTCAGCTGACCAAGGCCAGACATGGGTGTTCAATTGCTGTGTAGACATATCCTTGCAGAGATGTGATTCAGAAATTTTTCTTCCACAACTAGCTTCTCCCACTAATTTTTATAATAAAAGCAGTAATCCACTTGAGCACCAACTATAGTAGTTCCATTTTATTCCTCCCCCCATCCCCCGGAGGAATGGAATTTATTCTTACCCAGGCTGGAATGAAGACTGACAGCAACGTCAAATCAACTTTTAAAGAGCAATTAAGACCAAATTCATCCCTCGTGGCAACTATGTTGACTTCAGTGAGGTTACATGCCCTGAAAACTGAATTAATGTGTTTGAGAACTAGATGTCCTATGTAGCTACTTTTTTGTTGCTACAGCAGAGGTTGTTGGTGGCTATTTGTTTAATTCCAAATATCTGAACATACTCCTGTCAGACAAGTCAAAGCTCAGCACATCACAGGCCCATGCCACAGGAGCCCAGCGATACTGGGGCGGATGCATATCCAGAAACCTGTGCACATTACTCAAGTTGCTCTAGGCTGCTTTGCTGCTGGCCCTGGTGAACACAGGCCAGCCCTACCCTCTTCTGCCATTTCCCCTTCAGTTATGTCAAAGATCATATGCACCCTTAAACATTTCCAAGGTGATGCCCTCTTCTTGGCACCCAGAGGAACATCCTCTCCTGATAGAAATCAGCTAATTTGGTGACCTTTATTATTTTTCAGTGTGCTTCTAAAGCCTTTTGTTGTTTCAGTCATTTTTATGCTTCATTACTATTTTTTTAAACAAAAAGTTACTACCTACACTTTCACTGATTTGCTACACCATCTATTAGAAAGAAACTTAGAAAGTATAAATGAATGCTTCATAGAGCACATACATTTCAAGTTTCAGCCATTACTATGAATGCCAGCACAAATGAAGTTATTGCATAGTTTGAAAAATATGCTGTGCACAAAGACACTTTATGAATACAAGTTAGAAAATATTTAGATGTTAAGTGTTTAGCGGAAAAGCCACCACAATAATATCTAGACTGAGTAAGAGGGTATGGCAAAACAACAAACTGACAACACACAAAGATTTGTGTGTCTCGTGCATGTGTTATCAGCACACTTTTGTACCAGAGCAAGACATGGACCTTATACTCTCATCAGGAAAAGAGGCACAACAGCGTTCATGTAAGTTGCCTTTGTCGAATCTTTGGAATCTCCTGGAGGGACAGTCACCAACACGGAGGGGCTCAAGCGGGCCAGCATACCCACAATGCAAACACTCTTCAGAGACACCTCCCCTGGTTTGGGCACGTGTGCCAAATGAATGATGGACGCATCCCAAAGGACATCCTCCATGGTGAATTGGCATCTGGAAAATGACCCAAAGGACGCCCAAAATTGCATTTCAAGGATGTGTGCAAATGAGCCTTCAGAGAAATGAATGGGGACAACTGAAGATCACACTCCAGACCGCAGCCTTTGTAACCAAGAGCTCAATAAAGGTCTCTGAAGTTACAAGAGGAAGCAGTCCAGCTTAGCAGAGGAGAAAAGAGCTGCCTGAAGGCAGAGTCCAAAGGGTCAAAACATCACCTTTTAAAGTGATAGATGCAGCAGATTGTCTCTCTTGAGTGGATCTCTTCAGCCACAGCGCCAGCTGTCATAAAACCAACTGAGTAAATTCTTTACCTCTCAGGGGGACATACCCATGGTCTCTCGAGCCTGAAGGATGCTGCTAGTGCAGTTTATATTATTTATTTTTTTCTTTTTAACTAGGCACTAACAATCTTCATATTTACAAAGTTTTACAGTGGAAAATGGGATCAGTTATCTCCTGTGAAATATATGCTGTCTTAATAAAATACATAAACTGTATGAGGAATTTTAGCAATTATTGAACTATGAATAGTTTAAGAATCATTGCGGGTTGCAGAGCAAACAATTCATCATGTAGCAAAGCTATGGTGATGCTCTGACAGTGTGATATACAGTTAAAAAAATAAAGACATTATAGAGATTAAGCTACCCTGTTTAGTGAAATATTTGTCTGCGATACTAAAATTAGTCATCAATCATTGTTACCTAAATGTCCAATCCCACCTTCTATCACATCCAGTTTCGGGACTGGCATCTGAAGTGTAATCTCAGAATTAATGAGTTATACTGGATGTTCCTCTCAAGACAGGCATAATGAAATTCTATTATTTAATCACGGTCATCAATTTTTTACTAATCTTTGAAAAAGTTTAACTTTAGCATAAACTTATTTGGTAGAAAACAACAGTAGTATTGTTGAAGATTTAAATGTATTTTCTAGAGACCATGCAACATTTCTGCTTTAACACAAGGGTCTGAGAAATTATACCATATGTGAGCATTTTCTGCCCAGTTACATCCGACATTTGAATTTTTTGTGTTTTAGGAAAATGAACCGCTATAACCCTTAAAAATTCTCTCACACTACTATTAGTCATACTCTCCTTCTCAAAGTCTTATCCTCCCTTGGCTTCTATGACTGTCCTCCTCTGGTTCCTTTCCTACCTCTTTCCCACTTTCCATTCCTACTCTCTGTGGGGTCTCTCAGAGCTCTGTTCTTTTCCCCTCCTTCTCTTTCCTCTCCTCAAGCAACTTCATCCCCTTGCAGACTCATCTAACATCATTACATTGATGGCTCACAGATGTATCTTTCCCTTCCATAACTTTTCTTACAGCGGAGCCTTTTTTCAGTCCACACAGCAAAAATTCTTAGCCGGGCACTCATCTCACATCTCATCAACATTTTTGTGATGTCCTAACCACCACATCTCCACCATCCCTACCCCATCTTCCGGGCACATATAGTGCAACTGCTAAGATCATCTTCCTTGCCATTCCTTCCAACAGCCATCCTCCTGTCTTTCAATTTCTCTGATGGTTCCCTCACAGTCTTCCACTGCAACCAAGTCTAGCTGCCTGTCCACATTATTGTTAATCATTTCTATTTTGATAGCACCCCGAGGTTTCAGTCAGGTTTGCAACCTCAAAGCACTTCACAACAGAGTAAAATTAAGTCCCTGGCCTGAAGAATTTACAAATTAAATAGAGGTAAAAGATAATGATTGGATGAAGCCTATAATGGAAGGGGTGGGGATTTGGGAGGAAGAAGAGAACAGCAACAGGAACAGCTGACTAGAGACTCGCTATGTCTCGCTAAGGATAAAGGAGTTGGAGGCGCAAGTGGTGTTCTCGTCCATCCTCCCCGTGGAAGGAAAAGGCCTGGGTAGGGACCGTCGAATCGTGGAAGTCAACGAATGGCTACGCAGGTGGTGTCGGAGAGAAGGCTTTGGATTCTTTGACCATGGGATGGTGTTCCATGAAGGAGGAGTGCTGGGCAGAGACGGGCTCCATCTTACGAAGAGAGGGAAGAGCATCTTTGCCAGCAGGCTGGCTAACCTAGTGAGGAGGGCTTTAAACTAGGTTCACCGGGGGAAGGAGACCAAAGCCCTGAGGTAAGTGGGAAAGCGGGATTCCGGGAGGAAGCACAGGCAGGAATGTCTGTGAGGGGAGGGCTCCTGCCTCATACTGGGAATGAGGGGCGATCAACAGGTTATCTCAAGTGCTTATATACAAATGCACAAAGTCTTGGAAACAAGCAGGGAGAACTGGAGGTCCTGGTGATGTCAAGGAACTATGACGTGATTGGAATAACAGAGACTTGGTGGGATAACTCACATGACTGGAGTACAGTCATGGATGGTTATAAACTGTTTAGGAAGGACAGGCAGGGCAGAAAAGGTGGGGGAGTAGCACTGTATGTAAGGGAGCAGTATGACTGCTCAGAGCTCCGGTACGAAACTGTGGAAAAACCTGAGTGTCTCTGGATTAAGTTTAGAAGTGTGTGCAACAAGAGTGATGTAGTGGTGGGAGTCTGCTATAGACCACCGGACCAGGGGGATGAGGTGGATGAGGCTTTCTTCCGGCAACTCACGGAAGCTACTAGATCGCATGCCCTGATTCTCATGGGTGACTTTAATTTTCCTGATATCTGCTGGGAGAGCAATACAGCGGTGCATAGACAATCCAGGAAGTTTTTGGAAAGCGTAGGGGACAATTTCCTGGTGCAAGTGCTAGGGGAGCCAACTAGGGGGGGCGCTTTTCTTGACCTGCTGCTCACAAACCAGGTAGAATTAGTGGGGGAAGCAAAAGTGGATGGGAATCTGGGAGGCAGTGACCATGAGTTGGTTGAGTTCAGGATCCTGACGCAGGGAAGGAAGGTAAGCAGCAGGATACGGACCCTGGACTTCAGGAAAGCAGACTTCGACTCCCTCAGGGAACAGATGGCCAGGATCCCCTGGGGGACTAACATGAAGGGGAAGGGAGTCCAGGAGAGCTGGCTGTATTTCAAGGAATCCCTGTTGAGGTTACAGGGACAAACCATCCCGATGAGTCGAAAGAATAGTAAATATGGCAGGCGACCAGCTTGGCTTAATGGTGAAATCCTAGCGGATCTTAAACATAAAAAAGAAGCTTACAAGAAGTGGAAGGTTGGACATATGACCAGGGAAGAGTATAAAAATATTGCTCGGGCATGTAGGAAAGATATCAGGAGGGCCAAATCGCACCTGGAGCTGCAGCTAGCAAGAGATGTCAAGAGTAGCAAGAAGGGTTTCTTCAGGTATGTTGGCAACAAGAAGAAAGCCAAGGAAAGTGTGGGCCCCTTACTGAATGAGGGAGGCAACCTAGTGACAGAGGATGTGGAAAAAGCTAATGTACTCAATGCTTTTTTTGCCTCTGTTTTCACTAACAAGGTCAGCTCCCAGACTGCTGCGCTGGGCATCACAAAATGGGGAAGAGATGGCCAGCCCTCTGTAGAGATAGAGGTGGTTAGGGACTATTTAGAAAAGCTGGACGTGCACAAGTCCATGGGGCCGGACGAATTGCATCCGAGAGTGCTGAAGGAATTGGCGGCTGTGATTGCAGAGCCCTTGGCCATTATCTTTGAAAACTCGTGGCGAACGGGGGAAGTCCTGGATGACTGGAAAAAGGCTAATGTAGTGCCCATCTTTAAAAAAGGGAAGAAGGAGGATCCTGGGAACTACAGGCCAGTCAGCCTCACCTCAGTCCCTGGAAAAATCATGGAGCAGGTCCTCAAAGAATCAATCCTGAAGCACTTACATGAGAGGAAAGTGATCAGGAACAGTCAGCATGGATTCACCAAGGGAAGGTCATGCCTGACTAATCTAATCGCCTTTTATGATGAGATTACTGGTTCTGTGGATGAAGGGAAAGCAGTGGATGTATTGTTTCTTGACTTTAGCAAAGCTTTTGACACGGTCTCCCACAGCATTCTTGTCAGCAAGTTAAGGAAGTATGGGCTGGATGAATGCACTATAAGGTGGGTAGAAAGCTGGCTAGATTGTCGGGCTCAACGGGTAGTGATCAATGGCTCCATGTCTAGTTGGCAGCCGGTGTCAAGTGGAGTGCCCCAGGGGTCGGTCCTGGGGCCCGTTTTGTTCAATATCTTCATAAATGATCTGGAGGATGGTGTGGATTGCACTCTCAGCAAATTTGCGGATGATACTAAACTGGGAGGAGTGGTAGATACGCTGGAGGGGAGGGATAGGATACAGAGGGCCCTAGACAAATTAGAGGATTGGGCCAAAAGAAATCTGATGCGGTTCAACAAGGACAAGTGCAGAGTCCTGCACTTAGGACTGAAGAACCCAATGCACCGCTACAGACTAGGGACCGAATGGCTAGGCAGCAGTTCTGCGGAAAAGGACCTAGGGGTGACAGTGGACGAGAAGCTGGATATGAGTCAGCAGTGTGCCCTTGTTGCCAAGAAGGCCAATGGCATTTTGGGATGTATAAGTAGGGGCATAGCGAGCAGATCGAGGGACGTGATCGTTCCCCTCTATTCGACACTGGTGAGGCCTCATCTGGAGTACTGTGTCCAGTTTTGGGCCCCACACTACAAGAAGGATGTGGAACAATTGGAAAGAGTCCAGCGAAGGGCAACAAAAATGATTAGGGGTCTAGAGCACATGACTTATGAGGAGAGGCTGAGGGAGCTGGGATTGTTTAGTCTGCAGAAGAGAAGAATGAGGGGGGATTTGATAGCTGCTTTCAACTACCTGAAAGGGGGTTCCAAAGAGGATGGCTCTAGACTGTTCTCAATGGTAGCAGATGACAGAACGAGGAGTAATGGTCTCAAGTTGCAATGGGGGAGGTTTAGATTGGATATTAGGAAAAACTTTTTCACTAAGAGGGTGGTGAAACACTGGAATGCGTTACCTAGGGAGGTGGTAGAATCTCCTTCCTTACAGGTTTTTAAGGTCAGGCTTGACAAAGCCCTGGCTGGGATGATTTAACTGGGACTTGGTCCTGCTTTGAGCAGGGGGTTGGACTAGATGACCTTCTGGGGTCCCTTCCAACCCTGATATTCTATGATTCTATGTTCGCAAATGCGGATCTCATTTTTTAAAAGTATTTTAAAGAAATGATTTATGTGCTTTCAACAGGCCCCTCCCCTCATCTTTAAACCTTTCACCACACTGTCTCTCTCCTTATCGGTCATCTTATTGCATCACCCTTATTATTCCCTCTTCTCTGCCAATACCACCAGTACTGGCAACCTACTTGTCCACTTCTCCCACAACCACCATTGCCTTTTTTTCTATGCCACCCCTTACATATGGAACCCGCGTCTCTAAACTAATTCTTCAGATTTTTCAAGATGAGAAATTGCCAAGGGAGGGCCAGGGCTCTGAGGTGGCACCAAGCATTCTCTCTCTCAGGTCCTGTAGTACTTTGGTCTATTTTCAGTTGTTTGGATTCAGTGTGTGGATGCTGTGTGTGATGTTAGTGGCCTGTGATATACAAGAGATCAGACTAGATGATCTGCTGGTCCCTTCTGGTCTTAAACTCCACGACACTTTTACTTGATTCCTACAAGAAATCACTTGACTAATAAGAGTTAGTCAGAAAGCCTTGCAGGGATATTTACCCATTTTTAAAAATTGGTTGTACATTGTATCCCTCTCCTCTAACTGTTAACTGTTAGTCTTCTTAGATTATGAGACCTCTGGAAGAGGAACTGTAGCTAACTATTCATCCAGACAGTACCTAACACATTGTGAACAAAGCATGCTGCAAAAATAACTGAAGTACAAATAAATAATACTGGAAGATGAGTGAATGAGTGAGTGAAAGTTTGCTGCAATGCAACTTTCCTTTAAGTCTAGTCCCTACCACCATCAAATCCTTTTTCATTATTTTCATTTGTTGTTTTCTCAAAGTCAAAAAGGTTTATTTTAGTCTTCCCTAAGATCCTCTTTTTAAAAGCCTGAAGACATTTTCTACTTGCAATAATAGCTGCTAAAAGCATGCAATTTAAAATTATTCACACAAAACAACGTTGTTCTAAAACTAGCATTGTGATCTACAGACACAATTTTCAGGGCAAATTAGTTACTAAGGCTCATAGCTAGTCCCACTTTAAAAGACTACAGAAAACCATAATGATTAGGACGCTAGATAACCTGATGGAACAGTTAAGGTTAGTTTGACACAATTACAGAACATTCCAGGCACCCCAACCATACTATATCACACTCTAAACTAGACAATCCAAAACCATGTGCTGGGGAAGGATGAGAAGAAGCTGCATGAGTTGCCTGGATTGAGGAATGTGGGTATGTGCAACTTAAGAAATGAGTCTAAGGTCTGTAAAGAAGTGTGGGGTGTACTCTATAGGAGCAGATACTATTAGAAGCATTTATGGAAGAGTTTATACAGTTTAGGGAGAACAGGCCAAAGAAAGTCAGGCTAGTTTCATGTAAGTTTCCCAAGAATTTCACCTACATGCATACCCTAAAAATTTTCCGCTGGAAAAGTCTGTTTTGATGGAGGGGAAAGCAAAGCTCCAAGGCCACCTGATGGGTGGGTTTATCTTTACTTATTTTAAAACAACAGTCAATTTAAAACTCATTTAAAAAAAAACAGATTTCATGTTCTAGACCCTTGCCCACTTTCCCATTTAAAAAAAAAAGGTTTCTCTTCCCTATTGTCCTGTGCATTATTAACTGGGAAGCTAACAGACTATAGAAAGAGTGAAAAAGGTTACCGGAGGTCCTTGGTATACATTTCTCCCTTATCCATTGTTTAGGACATCCGTCGCTCATCAATAGGGGAACGTGTTCCAATTTACATTGGTCCACATATCTGTCATTTGCACAGATAGGGACCGACGTGAATTGGAACACATTCCCCTATTGTACAGTATAGTACTGTACTTGTGTCCGCCAGCCACGTTCAAGGCTTATTACCCACGGAGGATATTCTCCATGCTGATTAAGGAGACGGTAGGTGAAGTCCAGTGTAAAGGAGTCTTGGAAGTCCTACAACATCTTGAATGGCATGGAAAACATTGACATGTCTCGGAAAGAGGTCACTTCACAATGTATGAATGGCGCTTGGCGCTATGCATGGCCAGATGCTGTCCACAGCTTTGTGGGATTTGATGCCATTCCTGCTCTCAAGCAAGAAATTGTCAAGCTGCCGAAGGATGTCAGCTTTGAGGAGGTGGAGGAGGAAGATGTACAGGAGTTGTTGGAGTCTCACGCTGAGCAACTGACAAATCAAGAACTGATTGAGCTGGACCAACAACGGATATCTGAAGAAAGCAAGGACGATGACGTAGGGCAGGAAGCCAGGAGTCTGAGGACAAAGAATCTCTCCTGTTTCTTTGAATTGCTGGATGAGATGATGGAAATCATAGAGCAGTGATCCTTTTTGTGAACAGTCTGCCAAAGTCTCCAGGGCTCTCAATGATGCAGTGGCTTGCTACAGGGAGATCTATTGTTCAAAAATTCATGCAGGAGAGCAGACGTCAAAATGTTTTTCAAGACTTCTGCAACCAAAAGGCCAGCCCAAGAAACCCCGCCACCACCCCACCTAAGTTTAGCATTGACAGTTTTATACTGTATTACAGTACTGTATTTACAGTATTAAAATGTTCTATGTGTTTGAATAGCGTCAGTAGGGTTCTACTTTATTTTATTCAATGTTTTATGTGTAAAATCTGTACTGTATGACCTGTCATTGTAAAAAGGTACACTGTTTAGGCAAAAAGAGCATTGTCATAGGTGAGTGTGGTGAAGTTGTGAATGCATCCCTCCCTTATTCCATTATTTCTTATGGGGAAAAATTCCCTGGTATCCATCACTTTGGTATCCATCGCCCTTTTCAAGAACGCACCCCCAATGTATACAGGGGGTACCCTGTATATATATATTAAGTATTATGAAATTAATCTTGTTAATCTTTCAAGCCTGGTTCACTTATTTTCTTTTTATATATAGCCCTCTAATATTGTTAATGTAAATCTTCTCAAATTCCCGCCTCCTCCCCCAATGGAAATTGCATTATTTAAAACAACAGTAGTAAAAAGCACCAGGACAGGTAACAGAGTCAGACTAGACCACAAGTGAAGAACCTGATTCAATATTACAGCGACATTAAACAAATTTAGTTCAGAGGCACATCCTCCCCATTTTTGTCTTTATCTAAACAGCCCCTAAAATACAGTATGCTGCTACCTGATCTGAGAAGAAACAGGGGCAAAGCTGAAGGAAGAAAAAAAGTACTTGGGTTAGGAGCCTAAAGAAAACTATAGAGAATGTGAGGGTGTATAGGGAACTAAGGGGAAGCAGGAGAAACACACAAAAGACATGCAGGGGAATTTCTGGGCAATGTACATGGAGATTAAATGATTGGGCAGGAAACAATCTACGAAAGGGTAAACCTATGGACATGGTGGACCACATAGGCTGGTGGAGAGGCTGCCAGAGAGGAAGTATTGAGAAGTTGTAAGGATGGGTACTCTGGAAGATGAAACTGGCAAGGGATAGGATGTAAGCAAAGGAGGCTATGAGCAGGAGTAGTGGGTATCCTGGGGGAAGTTCAAGGTTTCAGTCATCATCTTCAAAGTTCTCCATGTCCTGGGTCCACCGCTCAGGATACATGAAACGCGGTCTAAAGCTCTGTGACAAAGACCATGTTGACCCCTTCACTCCTCTGGCCCAACGGAACCCTCAATGGTAAGAATAAAGTTCCTCTCGGCTGTGGAATGAAGTTCCCTGAGAACTCAAGGCCATCACAAACCTCACCACTTTCCATTCCAAGTGTCTGGCTCATTTCCTTGACACTGCCCTCTTGAATATAAACACACAGCCGTAGGTATATCTACTTGTTTAAAACTCCGACCACAAGACCCTGTGCTGCACCCAGGTCTACCCTGGGGAGAAGATGAGAGAACAAACATGTGACGGACGTGTGGTCATGCTGCTTAATGAACTACTGGAAGGCGCTCAGGCACTAGGATGATGAGCACGGTATAAGAACCTGTACAGCACAGAAGAGAGTCGGATATAGGGAACAATGAGGGGAGCCTAGCGGCAGGGAGGTCCTGGGGGGAGCTCGGGGCAGAGGGAGTAGGGTGCCATGGCGGCAGGAGGGGTGGGTTTAGGGAAGAAGGCTGGGGGCAGGAGGGGTGGGGTCAGAGGTGCCTGGGGTGAGGCTGGGGGCCCGGGTGCAGACGGTGAGGGGATACGCTATAGGTGGGCTGAGCTGCAGAGACTCTGCCAGAGGCAGGCCCAGCAAGCTCCCAAGAGAAGGCTGCGGAGTCCGTAGCAGCCCGTCCCCCCGCTCTTACCAGCCCAGGTTTGGTGTTTGGGGATCTTGTAGTATTTGTTTCCAAACTGGTCGCTGCCCACATGCTGCTTCTCTGGCCCGAGGAGCCGGAGCCGCAGGGCGCGCAGGAGCCGCCAGGGCCCGCCCATCCTGGCGGGCGAGTCAGGCCAGGCAAGCCCCGCGCGCTCTGCCGCAAACACCCCCGCCACCCAGGGGCGAGGCCAGCGGCTTCACGCACCCACCCCTCCCCGGAGCCCGAGAACGCCAAGTACCTGCCCCGCCCCTTCCGCTTCGGCCGCGCCCCCAACGCTGCGAGCGCCGTGTACGTGCCCCGCCCCTTCCATCTAGGCTACGCCCCTAACGCTGCGAGCGACGTGTACGTGCCCCGCCCCTTCCGCTTCGGCCGCGCCCCCAACGCTGCGAGCGCCGTGTACGTGCCCCGCCCCTTCCACCTAGGCTACGCCCCTAACGCTGTGAGTGCCGTGTACGTGCCCCGCCCCTTCCACCTAGGCTACGCCCCTAACGCTGTGAGTGCCGTGTACATGCCCTGCCCCCCGCCTCTGTTGCTCCTGCCCAGAGGCAGGCTGTCGACTATTCAATAACGGCGCTCTACATTGGACACGGTCGTTTCGCACTGAGCCAATCGGCGTCACCCTATTCACAACATGGCGGCGCTCCTTGATCTGGTACTGGCTTGGTCCCGCCATGTTGGCCTTCATTTCGGCCCGCCAGGCCGGTCTCGACGATCCGCTGCGGTTGCGCCGGGCTGAGTCCACCCGGAGGTAAAGAGTCTTTCGGCTTCTGCAGTTCAGTCTCTTCTCGGCTGGGGCCCGCCTCGGGCTGTGCCGTCCGGGCCCATGGCCTCGCCCGGGCAGAGCAGGCCCCGGAGAAGTCCGGGGATTCCCCTCTTCTCGTAGGCGGTCTGCACGTGCCTGCCCACGCCTCAGACCTCACCCGCCCTGGGGAGCCAGGACCCTGCGCGGCCCCTGGGCCACAGCTGCGCCGCGGATAGTGAGGCGGCGGCAGGGTTGCCCAACTTCACTCCCACGCACTGTGTTGCCCCCACTGGATGCGGGAGGTAGGGCCGGGTGACGGGGCCGTGCCTCAGTGTCTCAACCCCGGTAGGGAATGATGTCTTTACACCAGTGTCGTCCTTTGCCCAGCACCAGACATCGACAGGGCCCTGCTGGGCCAGAGCTTTTCACTTGGACTGGGATGGCAGGCCCTGAAAGTGCCCTGTCACGGCAAGCTCCTGGGCATGACATGTCGGGCTCGTCTGTCTGTATTTTACCCTCCTTTCCAGTTTGAGTGTCAGTGGATGAAACCAAGGGTCATGCTCTTCCTCTCTATTTCTACTTCCTCTCTGCTTTCCCCTATCCCCTCCATTTCCAATTAAGTTTTTCTGGCAGGTCTCCATACCAACATTTGTTTGAAGAAAAACTCAGAAAGAGGACAGGCTATTTATTAAATGATTTCTTCCCCTGTGAAGGATTATATTAATTGGTGCGATTAGGTACAACATTGTTTCTGAGAGTAGTCACTCTAGAATAGGTGTTCAGTCTACAGGTGGTAGTAGTAGTGCCAACCCCAAGCAGCCAACAATCATGTAAGTCCAGAAATAAGGTATTTAAAAGCATGTATGTTGGGTTCTTTTTACTTACCTTCTGAATTTTGTTGTTTCGTTTCACATGTCTAAACTTTTTTCTGTAACCACTAAGGCTGGAAACTTCCTTCTTAGAAAATGAAAACTGAGATTCTCATGTAATCACACAGTTCATGGAGCCGGGGCTTTAATAAAAAAAATTACAACTATTACTAAGACTTGTGATCAAATGAGAGTTGACTATATGGAAGTAGTGATCTAGCCTGTTGGCCGTAGGCTGGGCAAAGTTATGTATATTACTGGCTGTTTTCATTTCAGTTGCACACTTTAACTGCGTTATGTAATGTTTTAAAGTTAAACAAGAATTATGGCGCGGTGTCCTTGTGGCATTCGCCCAAATAAATTTGTTTGTCTCTGAGGTGCCGCAAAGACTCCTCATTGTTTTTGCTGATACAGGCTAACATGGCTATGCCTCTGAAACAAGAATTATGCTCTACCCCTAATGTGTGTCAGACTTATGCTTGCTACCTACCTTCCAATACCTGTTGCATGCAAAGTAGTTTGGCTTTAGTGCAGTACATTTCACCACAGCAGCCACTGCAATGCCTGGTGGTAGGATGCTGTTTTTGCCAAAATGTAGCATTGTGTTGTAACAAGCTACAGTAAACCCCATGACATTGTAAACGCTAAGTTGCATCCTACACAATGAACACATTAACATGGCATGCTTATTTCCATCCCCCTAAAAGTGTATTTGTTCTACATCCTTTATCCCTGTTTACAGACACTCATATGAACATCTTGAGATTCATAGCTAAAAGAATTTTATGTGGCTTCTCCTTTCTGAACATTTCACAAATAAATCACTATGAGTTATGGTTGGGCCTTGCAGGTCTTCTCAAGTCACAATTCTCTTTATTTAGCTATAACAGAGAACCTTTTCTAGTGTAGACTAGACCTATGTGAAAACCAGTACACTAAAGCCTGGTGAATCTGCAGTCAGACTCAAACAATAAATATGAGGCATGAATTTCTCATTTTATGTCAGATGTTAATTGTGAAACTTAAAGATGACAGTGTATTTGTCAATATTGTTGAAAGGTTCATTGTGGATGATTTTAGCAGAAATATTCAGCTAAGCTCATTATCCCATAATTAGGGCCCTACCAAATTCACATCCATTTCGATCAATTTCGATCAATTTCACAGTGGTAGGAGTTTTTAAATCGTAAATTTCATGATTTCAGCTATTTAAATCTGAAATTTCACAGTGTTGTAATTGTAGGGGTCCTGAGCCAAAAAGGAGTTGAGGTGAGGGTCACAAGGTTATTGTAGGGAGTGTCGTAAGTACTGCTACCCTTACTTCTGTGCTGCTGTTGGCGGTGCTGCCTTCATAGCTGGGCTCCTGGCCAGCAGCTGCTGCTCTCCAGCTGCCCAGTTCTGAAGGCAGTGCCACCGCCAGCAGCAGCACAGAAGTACGGATGGCATAGTATGGTATTGCCACCCTTACTTCTGCGCTGCTGCCTACAGAGTTGGGCCCTCAGTGAGCAGCCACCACTCTCTGGTTGCTCAGCTCTGAAAGCAGCAATGCAGAAGCAAGGGTGCCATGGTATGGTATTGCCCTTCTTCTGCACTGCTGCTGGCGGGGTGCTACCTTCAGAGCAGGGCGCCTGGCCAACAGCTGCGGTTCTACGGCCACCCAGCTCTCAAGGCAGTGGAGAAGTAAGTGTACCAATACTGTGCCCCCCACCTTCAAATAACCTTGTGACCCCCCGCCCAAGCTCCTTTTTGGGTCAGGACCCCCAATTTGAGAAATGCTAGTCTCCCCCATGAAATCTGTATAGTATAGGGTAAAAGCACATAAAAGACCAGATTTCACGGTTTGTTATGTGTTTTCCATAATCCCAAACTGCATCCTGCACTTCTCCAGGTACCAGGAGTCTCAGGTGTACGCCTACCCAGCTACCAAAATCTTCAGCTTCTCCCAAGAATCTCTATGATGCAGTTATGCATTGCCAGTCCAAACATCTGATTGTATTATTCATTTTCTGTATTTAAGTCAAGAGAACCATAATTTTTTAATTTAAATTAAGCTGCAGGAAGATATCCAGTCTGCTACACCCTAGCCTTTAGCACAGAATTTAGTTCCAGATTGCCATAGAGAATAAATAGCTTTTGGTATAAGAATAGTAGTTAAATTTTGGCTTTAACAGCAATCTCTTAAGTGCCAATCTGTGACAGTGCTGAGCACTTCCATCTCCCTTTGACTTCAGCTGCAGGAGGCATTCAGCACCTTGAAAACTGGATGTTCATTTTGTGCGTATAAATTGTGATTTTTTTTTCCTGTACTTTTGTTGACAAAAGGGATGCTCAGTAGAGTGTAGATTTTTCATAACATGGTAGCAGGATTTCTAACTCCGCTTAAGGAGCTGGGTTTTGGTGTATATCACATTTTCATAACTAAGAGGAGCCTTAAGTCATCAAACCGAAGAACTGATCAAAAGGTGTTTCTGGTTATCACCTAGCTCAGTGTTTGCCAAACTTGTGACGCCTCTTGTTCAGAGAAAGCCCCTGGCGGGCTGGGCCGGTTTGTTTACCTGCCGCATCCGCAGGTTCGGCCTGTCGCGGCTCCCATGAGCTACGGTTCGCTGCTGCAGGCCAATGAGGGCAGTGGGAAGCAGCACAGGCTGAGGGACGTACTGGCTGCCGCTTCCCGCAGCTACTATTCTTATACCAAGTTTGGGAAACACTGACCTAGCTTGTTCAAAGCTACAAAGCTAGTTTCACTTTGCAGTAATTAGAAGACATCAATTGAAATGTGAAAGGACTTTGTCGTAGAAATATTTTAATAAACTCACAACTATCAACTCACCATATTTTTCTCATGAATTTTCATTTTGCTATTCATATGTCTTTTGGTCAAATGACTACTTAGTATTTTTCTGAATCTATAAAATGCTGAGTGTTTGGTTTTTTTGTTTTGTTTTTTGGTGCTGTTTCATCCTGGATAATAAACTCAGAGCGCGTTGTGACCTCAGCAAAACACTTTTTGCTTAATTTGAATTTTTTTAAGACCAGGTATCTTTCTTCTCTTTGATCAGATGTTGAGGAAAATTGTAGTTATTCTTGTCAGTTACAACAGTAGGAAATTGCTTGATTGACCTTTACAACAATAGCTGGATTTGAATGATCGTTCAAATTAGGAGTAAAAACAAATCTTGTCCATAACACAGTGAATGCTCTGATGTTTCATTAGCTGAATTTGAATTTTTATCAAAAATACTTTTCATTAGAGTGTAATTTTTTGTTTCTTTCTTAGTGATACAAAAGATGTGGAAAACATTTAACTTCGTTGTAATTATCATGTGGTGGTGGTTTGTTGTTCATTCTGTATAACATAAATCACGTTTTCGTTTACTAAAATAACTGGTTTTTCCACTAGGTGTCCTTAGTTTTATTAAATAAACTACCAGATGATCATGGTTGGGATGAAGACTAACTTATTTGTGAATATAGTAGATCTAAAAGTATATAAACATTTCATTTCACTCTTTTAAATTTCTGATTCTTGCATTATATGCCAATTTTAATTTATACATTTGTTGATATTAATTGCTTAATAAAGATTTGTAGTCCTCCACCTCCAAATCATGTACAGTGTGGTAATTTCAGCCAGTCACACTTTCATCTTTTTCTTATTTTTAGTTCTACATCAAGTCTGACAATGTACTTTAAAATGTAAAGGGTAATAATTGAATGTATTGAGTCAAAGAAGAATTCTGAGGATCACAAATTTGACTTTTTTTGTTGTACTAAAGAAAAGGTAAAATTCGAGTACTTCCTGATTCTCACCATTCATGGTTTTATATATTCTGTTTTTTTAAAGGGTACTAAGCTTGGAGTTAAACAAAGATAGAGATGTGGAAAGAATCCATGGAACTGGTGTTAACACCCTGGATATTGAACCTGTTGAGGGAAGATAGTAAGTAAATTATGCTGTTTTATTATCAGGTATATTTTATAGAATGAATACTTAGTTTTAATCATTTATGATTAAAACTAATTACTTTGCTGAATGTGAACGTTGATTTACTTTGAACAGATTGTGAGTGTAAGATATCTAAAAGCTATGATATGTTTATTCTTACAGCATGTTATCAGGTGGGTCAGATGGTGTTATTGTACTTTATGACCTTGAAAACTTCAGCAGAAAACCATGTTATACATGTAAAGCAATTTGTTCTGTGGGCAGGTATGTACCTTTTTTAAAAAAAATCACTATGAAATATTTTTAGCAATTTTATTATATATTTTGCATTGAATTCACAAATTGTTGCACATTAGTATTTTATTTCCTGCATAAAACCCTAATCACACATAGGACCAGACAACTTTGATAAAAAACATTGATGACACACAGTTAAAAGTATAATATATTAATTCTGAAGTTATAGGAGCAGCTGTTTGGGGTTGGTTGGGTTTTTTTGAATGTTGACTACTCTAGTCGTTTAATTAATAATACATGTAAAAATAGGAATCTGCTGATGATACAGTTGCATAAAACTTTTCATCCAAGGAGTTCAATACTGTAAAACATTGGATATTTTTACAGAGAGGAAAATTGGAGGCACACTGAGATTGTGTGTTGCCTAGGACCTCACAAAGCATCAGTGGCAGAGTCAGCAATAGAAGCCCAGTCTCCTGATTCACAATCCTATTTTAACCACTAGAAAACACTGCTTTTCCTCTTTTCAACTCACAGATTCCTTATTCTGACTCTCTCATATTATCCCACACTGAAATTGACCATGTAGACGTACAGTGCTATGTCTAGTCATAAGGACAATAATGTACACTTCACTCTCTTCAGTAGACTGGATAGAATCTAAAGTAATATGCAGCTAGTTATTGATGAAGTTAGAAAAACTATTTTGAGGATTCTAGACATAAATGATCTATGCAGTGGTAATCTGGAATTTGCCAAGGGCATGCTTGAATGAGGACAGTCCTAATCTTACTGGCAAAAGACAGGCCATAAGTTTATTCACAATTCATTCAACAATATTACAGCTAAAACTGACAGAGAACTCAGTATATAAAGGGTTGTCCTATAGTAGAATTAATGCATCTGTATCACCTACTCACAAGTCCCCAAAGCCCTTACAGATTTGTCAGACTTTCCCTGCAGCTCATAAGGATTTGTTCTTTTTATATATTTATTGTTCTAGCAGAAGCTGCCCATCCTTGAACTTAGGAAGTTGGGCCCTCCCACAAGCAAAGACTTTTTCTGTGTCTCATGATAGTTTGGCCTTCCCTGCAGGAGTTAGTGGTTACCCTTTCCCCTTATTCTCATGGCTGGATGCTTAAGGCCTAGAAGCTGGGTATGTGAACCTGATACAGCATCGACTACTGCAGCAAAGATTACCTACAACAGTAGAAAGGCCTAAATTGTGACGGGAAAAGAAAAAGATGATAGAGCATGCATCAAAATGTGGTACAGGAACAGAAGATACTGTTGTTAACCTGCAGTCTCTAGGTCTCCATCCTTATGGGTGTCTGGACAAACTAAAATCATAATTAACGTTAAGTGAATAAATCCCAGAATTGGAACAAACTCTTAAACAAACATAACAAAATTACATAATACACACTAACAACATAAAACATTAAATAAGAGAATAATTCTGGATCTAGCCTTGAATGAGGCCATCATTATGCTTCTTAGTGTGCATCAAGAATCGGTGGAGTATTCCATAGCTGAAGACCCTGCTCATGGCCACATCAAGACTGAACTGTTAGATGGATGGCAGTTTGTTTCCACAACAGGCACTTCCTCAAATAGATATATCCTTTATTATTTCCAGCTTTAAATACTAATAGTAAAACTTAATCTCATTCGTTAGACTCTACCGAATGATACAATAGGAAATACATTTTTACAAAAGAGAATTAAAATGAGGCAAAGAGTATTATTAAATTATTAGAAATCTATGTGAATTATAGATAATTAAAATATCTGGAGTTAAAGTAGTTAGGGGAAGTATTTATCAGGGATATCCCTCGTCCTGCTCCACGACATCACAAGCTAATTATTAACTGCCTGCCCTTAAGAAGAAGACGACAAGAGGCTTTAGTACTTGTGCTGCTGTGTTTTACAGAGTTGTAATCTCTATTTGTCAAGGGGAGCCCTGAATAAATTGCATTGTGGCAATCCAGCTTCGAGATCACACTGTGATAATTTTTCTTGAAGATATAGCTCTTAACAGCTTACAGATATTTGAGAGATTAAAAAGTCATGACCACCACTGAAACCTGTGCTTCCATTTTCATCTGAACGACTGATTCTGAGCCTTGTGAATCTGCTTCAGACTGTGATTTTACCAAAAAGACATCTGCCTACTGTAAGACAAGACACTGCCTTGCACAGCAGAGACTGGTTCTAATATGACAGATTTTTCTCAGCAGACACAGAGAATGGCTTAAGTGTTTAAACTAAGAGACAGCTTCAGAGGCCGAGGAAATTTCGGCTTATACACTTAACTTGTCTGTACGGCTCCACTGGGTGATTCTGTGCTGTATCTACAGCAAAGGCAGATATTCTCCTCTGTGTTGTAACGCCATGATACATCTGCATATGGACTTGATGGAGAGTATCCTAGAGTCCTGAAGCTCACTATCTCTTCACCATTTTTCTCAGTCTCGATCCCTGCCATTTTATTTTCCTGAGTTCACTTGTAATGACAGTGAGCTTTGGGAACATCTAAAAGGAATGAAACTCTCAGCGATAAGGATACTAATAGGAGCAGAGATCCAATTGTAGTTCCTCAACAACCACTTGAGATTCTGATATGCTACCTTAAATAGTTCACTGGTTCTCAAGATATCATTAAATTGAAGTGTATTTAGGAGCCTGTGAAGATTAAATCAAACAGGACCTGTGTTGCAAGATACTATCTAAATTCCCTTAAGTGTTGATCTGACCTAGGTACTACTGGAACAAAGACAGTGTGGTTAGCAACATACTAAAATAGTAAAATTTTGTAGCACTTCTGTCATAGTTGTGATTTAACATTACCATTAGCAAATAATTGTTAAAGACCCCAATCCTGAAAACTTGTGCATATAATATGGAATCCCATTTAAGTCAGTAGAACTCAACAGGGTCATAACTATTTGTAGAGTCGGGCCCTAAAATAATATTTAAATGTCAAAGCCTATCTTTTGGAAGCGTGACTGCACCTCAAAATAGCTTGGTTTTGAGAGGGCAGATGATCGGCACTTTCTGAAAATCAGCCCCAAGGGGGCTCAAATTGGTCCCTCAGAAATTGAGGCACCAAAATTACTGGTTACTTTTGAAAATTTAGACCCAGTAGTTTAAAAAAAAAAAAAAAAAAAAGAGTTAACATAATTAAAAACCCCCCACCTTGGTCAGCTAGCATCAAATCAAAAAGACACTGCTGACCCTAACCAGTACAATTCTATTATTGTATTATAGGAGCCATCCTGATGTACACAAATTCAGTGTAGAGACGGTTCAATGGTATCCTCGTGACACTGGCATGTTTACATCAAGCTCATTTGATAAAACACTGAAAATATGGGATACAAACACATTACAAGTAAGTAATTACTAATTATTTTCCAAACTTCCTATCCGCTCGACCTTGTGATATGGTGAGCACCTGTTTTGGGGGTAGTGTGCCTGAAATTCCCATTGAACTCAGTGAGAGTTGACTCACTCAGCATTTTGAAGGATGAAAAATGTCAGGTTGGTAGCATTCAAAACTGTAGGCACAGAATATGAGGGCAGAAGTTTAGGTACTCCCATATTTGACAGCATGCTTCGGCCTTGTTTTAGAAACCACTTCTATGTTACCAATAATATGGTAGTTCAGAGTCTTTTATTGCTTGTTTTTTCTGCGTAGCCTGCCAATAAGAACATGACTTGTGATGGTAGATTTTGTGCTATGTACATTTGTCCAGCAACAACTGGTCTGAGAGCATAGTTTATTTCTTGTGAGGTGTTGAACACCTGTTGAACAATATTAATTGTTGGTTATCATATTTGCATAGCACTGGTAGTGTGCTATGGGAGCACATTTGTTGTTATAAACAATATGAACAATGTCTTTGATGGCTTAAACCTTTTGCCATATTTGTGTGAGAGGATTTGATAAGCTTTTAAAACAACAGAACGAGGGAAACCATGAGGAGAAACACTAATCAATTTGTCATGACTTAAATAAAGTTTACACATTACAGGCCATTCATCTGCTACTAAATTCTGTCCTTTAATAGCTGATATATGAATTTTGGACTGTGGTAAATCTCTTTTAAATCATATATCAATGGACTTACATTGACATTGTTTGTTTGCCAAGAATATTGCCTCGTGCATTAAGGTGAGAAGATCATGAAAACTGGAGATTCTGTCATCCCAAGGACACAATACACAATATTTCTTTGATTAAATTAGATGTGAAAATTATTATTTTCTAAGCCCTTTTAAAAGTGTAACATTGAGATGTATAATTGTGTTTTTGTGGAGGGAGGAGGTAGTGTTGCCTTTTTGTTGTTCAAAGCGTGTTGCGTGCTTAGCAAGAACCAGATACTGCTTTAGAGTTTAGACCATCCTCTTATATACAGTTTACATTTTGTAACTCATTCTAAAGGACAATTGGTGTACAAACTGCCACAAAACGGTATATTTCCAAAAGATTTGAGTTCATTCTTTAAAATAAAAAGCAATTTTAAACTATTTTTTTAAAAAGGAAACATAAAAATGAAGTTACCTGATATTGTCCACAGCGTTAAAGATAAAGTCCCAAATTTGAGCTATTGTCCTACGTAATTGTTAAAAGGTCAGAAGGACACAATGTGCCACTAAACATAAACCCTCACATAGAATCATAGAATATCAGGGGTGGAAGGGACCTCAGGAGATCATCTAGTCCAACCCCCTGCTTAAAGCAGGACCAATCCCCAATTAAATCATCCAACAGATTTTTGCCCCATATCCCTAAATGGCCCCCTTAAGGAGTGAACTCACAACCCTGGGTTTAGCAGGCCAGTGCTCAAACCACCGAGCTTAATAAAGTTAAACAGAAAAGGAAGAAAAGTAAACAATATGACGATAGTTACTCTGTTTGGAATTTGTGTCTCAGTATTACTGCAGAAAGTCTACAGACACAATGTGGCCTTTGTTTTCAAGTGTTAGTAACTGAAAGTATGAGGCCAGGGAAACTACAGAGACATTTAGAAACGAAATCCCTGGTATTAGTAAACAAGAGCCGCAAAATTTTCCTTCAGAAACAAGAAGAATAAAAACAAGTCATGTCTAAAGAAGCAACTGTTCTGTTCTTCAAAAGCCTTAGGCTCATCTTATGTTATAGCCATGTGAATTACAGAATGCAAGCAGACATACACCATTGGCAAGACCCTTACACTTCCAGCAGCAATAGCCATATGAAGAATTAAGACTGGGAAGCAAGCAGTCATGGCACTGAAAACCATTCCCATGTCAAATAATCCCATCCATTGATGCACTGATGGCCATGCAGAAAATGTTCAGGACCAGTTGGTAGAACAAGTGAAGAAGTCAATATTTTTCACGACAGCTTGATGAATCCACAAACGTAACCAACCTGGCTCAGTTTCTGTGTTTTGTGAGATTTGTCAAAGCAAGTTCAATAGTTGAAGAATTTTTATTTTGCAAAGAAACCCTGAACAACCAGTGAGGAAATATTCAAGATCCTTGATAAATTCATGGTGGATGAAGGTGTTAATTGGACACTGTAGGTGTGCTGTGCTGTGTGGTGAGGCAGCAGCCATGGCCAGGAAGAACAGTGGGGTTGCAGCACGAGTAAAGATGTGACATCATTTGGA
The DNA here is from genome assembly GCF_015237465.2 of Chelonia mydas. NCBI lineage: Eukaryota > Metazoa > Chordata > Testudines > Cheloniidae > Chelonia > Chelonia mydas. The sequence continues at coordinate 37,907,288 of NC_051245.2, read as the reverse complement.
CACGCAGAATGATTCATCGCCAGGCATCAGCATCGAAAAAGTTGTGACCTGAAGTACATGAGGCCTTCAGTGGTGGTGTTAACTTCATAAAATCCCGGGTAGTGAATACACAGTGTTTTAGTGTGCAAAGAGATAGGCTGTAACCATACTCAGCTTCTGTTTCACAGTAAAGTCAGGTGGTTATCACATGGGAAAGTGTTACCATGCATCTTTGAATTGCCTGGCAAAATGAGAATTTTTCTTCTTGGGAAACAGATCTTGCAGATAACATGAGTAATATGGATTTCTTGACTACATTAGCTTCCCCGGTGGATAAATCGGGCAAATTTAATGCACTGAACCTAACACTTTAGGGTAGGAATACAAATATAATCGATATGAAACATAAAATTGGGAGATTCATGAACAGGCGCTGCCTTTGGCGGTGCCATGTTGAAAAGGAAATTACTGAGATATTTCCAGTGTTATCAAACTTTTAAATAGAGTAAAATTGATAAAAATGCTATTCAAGACCAATATTAACTCATTTATGGAATCATAGGGTCAGAAGGGACTGTCAGGTTTTTTTGTTTGGATAATATTCCTATTTTGATGAATATTTTCCTAGAATTGAACATGAATCTCTGGATACCAACTGGATTTGAAACCGCTTCTCACTAACATTTGAATCCATTCCAACCTTTATTATCTCATCTTAAAAAATATATATATATATATGTTAGAATTGTCAAGAGATCTTATTCAGAAGGCCAAGTTTTCAAATCTTACGAACCAGGAATTCTGGATTTCTGTTGACAGAGCACAGAGAACTCCATGATATAGCTATGAAAGTGCTGTTTCCTTTCACTTCCAGTTTTCTCTGAGTCTTAAGTAGTCAGCAACAATTTTTGTGAAAACTAAACACAGAAAGAAAAGGAGTACTTGTGGCACCTTAGAGACTAACCAATGTATTTGAGCATAAGCTTTCGTGAGCTACAGCTCACTTCATCGGATGCATACTGTGGAAAGTATAGAAGATCTTTTTATACACACAAAGCATGAAAAAATGGGTGTTTACCACTACAAAAGGTTTTCTCTCCCCCCACCCTACTCTCCTGCTGGTAATAGCTTATCTAAAGTGATCACTCTCCTTACAATGTGTATGATAATCAAGTTGGGCCATTTCCAGCACAAATCCAGGTTTTCTCTTCCCCCCCCCCCCCCCCCCATACACACAAACCCACTCTCCTGTTGGTAATAGCTTATCTAAAGTGATAATCAAGGTGGGCCATTTCCAGCACAAATCCAGGGTTTAACAAGAACATCGGGGGGCGGGGGGGGAACAAGGGGAAATAGGTGGAGTGGAAATCTATCATTTTGCAAATACAGACTAACACGGCTGTTACTCTAAACACAGAAGTAATTTAAGTTTTTAAAGTGACTTATGACTGGCGCTATCAGAGATTCAATAAAACATTGCACAGCTATGTAGTTTGAAACAGGTCGGTTCTTCCAAATAAAATCTTAGGCTGTGTCTGGTCACACCAAAAAATCCACATTTTAAAATTATAGTTTTAAAAACCCAGATTAGATCAGATTTTGTAATAAACAGTATGTAGTTGAATAAAATCACAAAACGGTCCAAACTCATGTCCTTCTTGAATCTAGTGTCCTGAGTCAGTTTAAAAATATATATATTTGGTTGTGAGGAGCCACCAAGCTTTAAAATATCAATAAGGGGGTACACTGGTGAGGAAATTTGAGAAGGCAAGATTCTTAACAGTAATATTATCAGTCTTCTTGCACATAATGTGTATATAATGTGTATTTAATGGCTTACGTTTTAGTATGTAAGCAATAAAACAGAGTTGTTTCAGGAACTTGTCAACATACTGCTTGAGTCCCAACAGAAAATGGGGAAAAATAACTTTAAATATGGTCCCTTATTTTATATAAGGTGACACTTCAATTTAGCCACTCGCTATTGCTTCTACCTTTTGTTTATATCCTTTTTTTGAGGTAGCATGTTTTGTATGTGATTAACAAGAAGTATTAGCTCTAGTATACATCATTTTCTTTCTTTCCTGTTATCACTGATTTCCATTTACATACCCCACCTTCTTCCTTGCTTCTTTTTCTTCCTCCTTTTTTTTTTCCCCTTGTCACTGTAATCAGAGCATTTTCTTCCAGGCTTTATTACTCTTTGCCATGTTAGCTCTATGCCCTGCCAGTGCTGGATGTCTAGTTCTGGTAGCATGACTATTTGCATGATTAGGCACTTAATCAGTAGAGAGGTGGCATGTGAGCAGCCTTGTAAACAGTAACTCTAACTTTAAAAATGCTTAACCAATTTTAAAGAAGAGATACAAATTCTCATTATGATATTAATCAAGGGGCAAAGCTGATAGATGTTTTGTTTTAATTACCAGCCTGCAGATGTGTTTAATTTTGAGGGAACAGTTTATTGCCATCATATGTCTCCAGTTGCTACCAAGCATTGCTTAATAGCAGGTATGTATACATTTTTAAGAAGTTCCTATCTATGTTTGGGTTGTAGTAAGAGGCAAATGATTCAAAATTAGCATTTTTCTTTTTCTACAATGACTTTTTTCATATGCAACAGGCTTGACTATTTTCAAGCAAGTGATATCAAAGACTTCGTAAAACTGAGGTCATTTTCTAAATAAAATCACTTCGTTTGGGCTTATACTGTTTATGAAAGGAAAGTACTTCCTTTGCATTTCTGAAATGAGCAAACCACACACCACCGAGTTTGCATGGTTCAGCTAGTGTTTCTAAATGCACACAACTCAGATTAATGCAGCTAAATCAGTATTTGATCTTGAGATCTATTGGAGTTGAACGTGTACTGTATACTGTATGTATTTACTGTTGTCTATTTAAAAAAAATATTTAGAGAAGGGACCATATTCTTAATTCATAAATCTAGAAAAAAGAGCAGCCTTGTTTCCCCTACAACAGCGGTTCTCAAATTGTGCGTCGGGATCCCAAAGTGGGTCCAACCCTGTTTTAATGGCATCACCAGGGCTGGATTAGACTTGCTAGGGCCTGGGGCCAAAGCCAAAGCCTGAGGACTTCCCTAAGCAACAGGTCTCAGGTTATAGGCCTCCTGCCTGGGGCTTAAGCCCTTAGGTTTTGGCTTTGGTCACCCTGCCTGGGGGAGCAGGGCTCAGGCTTTGGTCCCTCCTTCTGGGGTCATATAGTAATTTTTGTTGTCACAAAGGAAGTCTGAGAACTCCTCCCCAACAACATTTTAAATATAGTTTAATAAAGATCTAGTTGGGGATTGGTCCTGCTTTGAGCAAGGGGTTGGACTAGATGACCTCCTGAGATCCCTTACAACCCTGATATTCTATGATTCTATTGTTAATGTGGGGAATTCAGTAGAATTGTATGCAGAGACTTTGAAAATATAAATCTGTTGTAGTTGCAATACATTTTTAAAATCTGTTTGGAAATTTGATCAGTTCAAATGTGTGGGAAATCTTATGAAGCTGATAGTTTCTTTATATCTTTGTAGTAAGACTTGTTAGAGTTTTTATTCCTTGTTAAAAGTTGTTTTTTTTTATGTTGTCTTGTTTTTCTTGTTACAGTTGGTACCAAAAGCCCCGAAGTACAGCTTTGTGACTTGAAGTCAGGATCCTGTTCTCAAATTCTGCAGGGTACTTTTTAGCCTGAAACATAATTTTTAAACAGTAACTACTTTAAGTAAACCAGCCAGTGTAAAGAAACACAATCCAGTCAGTGTAAAGAAACACTATAAACAATGTGTTCTTTGTAAGTAATGTGACTGATGTGTTTAGTACCAGTTGTGAAAATTACACAGTGAAAAAGGTTCTTCTGTGTATTATTCTAGTGCTACTGAATTGGAGAACACAAATATTAATTAAGGAACAGCTATCATTTTAGGTCTTTGGGAATTTTAATAATAAACGCTGATTTCTGGAGTACTAGTTAGTCTTAAATCATTCTAGAGTTACTAGGCATGTGTGAAACCAGTTTGGAGGAAAATTAGTTTATACATTTAAAATTAAAAAAGCATGTTCAAAGGTATTTTTGTTTGCATAACTCAGACTTCTTCAATCAAAATATTAATTAGCTGAGCAAAAGTGTTATCTAGTTAATATAGTTTATTTTTAAAAACAAATTATGAATTTTTAAGATTTGAAAGTTTTAAGAGACTTCTGGGGGGCTTTTTCATTTATCGTTCTATAAAAAGGCAAATTCCATATAGCATCCCTTGAGAATAATGGGCCCAATTTTCAGCTGGTGAAAATCAACACAGTTGTACCAATTTACACCATCTGAAGTTCTGACTCACTATAGATTAATATTTGTTTAAACGTTGTTTTAGGATCTCCAGGAATGTTGTACTTGTGTTCATGAAGATGGTGTGTGTGTGTGTGTGTGGTGTGTGTGTGTGTGCGCTTTTTTACAAAATCTTAATATTTTTAAACAAAATATCCTCCAGAGATTTTGTATGGATGTACTTTCTTTAAGACTCTTTGGCTTCAGAGGCTCGGGGAGTAAGATATTACTCGACATAAGGATAGCAGTATCTGAACCTTTACGTTTATCTAATAATGTTAGGAGGCCCTAGGGCTTTATGCTCTGGAAAGCCTCGGTGTTTGAGTTGGTTGTGGGTAATTGAAATGAAAGACTACAAGGGAAATATAAATGATGAAATGTTGAGTGTACTGATGTAGATGTACAGAAGGAAGTAGTGTAAATAACTCTTGGTTATAAGGCCAAAGATATATGTATGTGATCTAACCTACTTTTTATCAATCAGATTTGCTCGCTTATGCCCATTTTATTATAAATGGCACAGTAGCAACGCTATATTTAGATAGCCTAACACTTTCTATTGTTTATAGTTTTTCTAGACATCTTTTTGAAGAGCTCAAAAACCACTATAGTTTGTTGTTAAATATATTGTATCACCACCCAATAAGCAGTGCATGGTCCTCGTGCTTCTAAGAGACCAAAAGAAAACACACACTTAACTTCAAATTTGGGATGTTGGTAAGGAGTAGAATAAATAATCTAGATATAGGAATGAGGATCTGCTGAATAAATATATATATATTTTTAAAATAGCTCAATAAAAACTGACACTAAATTGTTTTTACATCTGTGTATTTTAAATGTTACTGTTAAAACTTCTGTAACAGTAATGTAGTAGTCTTAGTAGTTGTATGTGCTATTCTATTGCTAGCATAGCTGTAGAACGATAAAGTCATTTGGGCTAGTAAAGTATAGAGAGGTAAACTTAGTATTCTTCATATCACTTTCAGCTGAATGCATTCTTACCCAAGCAAAGGGGGGGAAGTAAACTGCCAATAATCCAAAATAAGGAACGCTCTTCCCATTCACTCCAAATTAATACCAGAATATTGATGGTAGTTGTAAATTGGTAGATTAGTCCAATTGCATTTCTCTTGGATATATGCCACATTTACTTATATCAGAAAAGTTGTTTATCAGTAAGTTACCTGAAATTTCTCATGTACCATATTTGTAGGTCACAGACAGGAAGTGCTGGCAGTGACCTGGTCCCCACGTTATGAGTATGTCTTGGCAACTGCAAGGTAAAAACTATTTCTATAATGTAAATAAGCAGTAAAATGGCTTATAGAAAGCATTGTAAATGAACTGACTTGTTTAGAAAAAATATTTGGATACACAACAGTTTCATGTTAATTTGAGGTGAAGGTCTGCGTTAGTATTTATACTACCATGATACTGTGGATCCTAGATGGGAAAAATTGGATTGAAGAGCTATCCAAATGGTGCACACAGGTTGGTCTACACTTAAGTTATGTCAGCATACCTATGTTGGTCAGGGTGTGAAAAATAAACACCCTTGACTGACATAGCTCTGCCAAGAAGATCCCCAGTATAGACGCAGCTACATCAACGTAGCTAATGTCATTCGGGGAAGTCTTAAATTGGCAGAAAAACACCTCCTTTGGTGAAAGCTGCATCTATGCTAGAGAGCTGTTTTAGCCATAGTGTAGCTATATCCTAAGATTATAGGTTGAGTTTGTGCATGGATAGCATATATAAGAGGCATGGGTTTGGCCAGTGATACAGAAGATGAGGTCATGGCACACGGATAGAAGGGATGCAGACGTCTTTTCGTCTCTTTGTTCTCCCAGCCAATTATCTATGCAGATGGTAAAGTCCAGAGAGAAGTCTAGACCTGTAGGCGTCTCAGACCAGTTCATCTTTGATTTCTTCCTTCAACCACCGCCAGAATTGGTACAGTTTTGCTGCATTGTTCCACTCTGTATCTGCTGTGAGCCACTCTGTCTTGCCCCTGCTAGTCCCCTTGACATTCAAAGTCAGTGTGCGTCATTGAAGACGGTTGACATTGATTGGAGAAAGGCATCCCAGTTCGACAGCACTGGACTATGGCCTTCTACCACAGGGAGGCCCAGACTAACGCGTCTCCTGTCAGCAGGCTGATAACTAAGGTCACCTTAGCCTGGTCAGAGACATAGATTTGGTGATGTATCAGAAACAAGCCAACATTGGCTCATGAAACTCCAGAACTGCTGTCAGTTCCCATCTAACTTTCGGGCAAGGGTATTGCAGGCCCTGTTTAGGACAAGGGCCTGCAGACAGTGTGGGGTGTGTCTCTTTCTTATTTCTTTATGCTTGGTTTGCACTTCTACTATCTATTATTGTGGTTTATGGTGCTTTAAGAACGCTGGTGACTGACTATTGTACCTCTGAACTCTGCATTCAAGAATTTAAGAGACTTGTTACTTGGAAGCAACTGCAGGTAGCATTGGTGTCAGCAAGACTTGTAAGAAAGATCCTCTCACTATGCTTTCCCTTCACCCATGGAACAGTGTCTGGCTCCTTCTCCCAGAACACTCATCTTTTTCTCCTGGAAAAGTCTCAGATCCCTTCCCTTCAGGGTACGGCTGCTCCCTCAATTTGGGGAACACTTTCTCTTCTGGAGCTCTTGCAGTTCTTTCCCCTGGGATACTCCTGTTCCGTTTAAGGGGATGTCTCCCTTTGGGTTTGCCGTCCTCTTACAAGCCTCTCCTCCCCAGAAGCACCTTCCTCCTGAGAGCACTCCCTCTGACTGAACTCATTTTTAATAGGGTGTGAGTGCTTCTCTACTGATTGACCGTTAACCAGTCACCTGAGGCAAGCAGTAACTCCCAGGTAAGTTCTCAGAGAGCTGAAACGGGCAAGCTAGGCCCTGACTCTCTCCTTTAAGACCCAGTTGCCCGGTGACAGCCTCTGATTATCGCTGACATTGCCCTGGAGGGTCTGAAACTAAGTCATACCAGATGAGGCAATCAGTGTTAGTCCCAAGGGACTGCTACCCAGGATCTGGTCTGAGAATGGGAGAATCACAAGCGATGGTTAGAGGCTTGAGACCTGAAGATGGCAAGGGATGTGGAGGGTGAAAGGAGAGGTCAGAGGTGCAGTTCACCCAGTGACAGTGATGCTGCTTTCACACAGTACAAGCAGAGAGAGGTTTTCAGTTTCTCACAAAAACACTAGCTTCTGTAGATTTCACTGATCAAGGTCCTGGACATGACATAACGGATTCAAAAGAGGAAGAATATCCCAAGGCTTGTCAGAGGCTTGTTGCAAAGCTTTAAGCTTCTGCTGACAGATGGAAGGACATGACCAGGAAGTATGGGGTGCTGGGTGTGTGTAATTTACCAAGGATACTCCATAGCACTGAATCAACTTTCCAGACCCAAGTTCGTGTCGTAACAGAAAAAACAGAATACGACGGAGACAGTATATCATCTCTGACAGATTGCAGCAATAAAACAGGTTCCTTTCTAAGGATGAGTATAGTTCACAATACTATTTTTATCATCACAAAGAGATCTGGTGGGATTGTCACTCTTGACCCTCAGGTCTCAGTATGAACCCTAACTGTACTAGCAATAATGCAAAATTTTGAATGAAACAAAGTTAGACTTTGACAGCAATCTCCTTCTAGAACTTGGTGATATATCTGATTCTGAAAGAAGTTTACTCGGGTATTTTTAAGAGGAAAACAGTATGAAGTGTAGCAAGGTCTCAGTTGGTCTGCCGAGCCACTATGCGGGGGAGCTACTGCCTCATCGAAAGGCCCTGGTCACATCTCTCTGTCGACGGGGAACTAATGGAGGGAGGTGGGACGTCGCAGTTGGCGTGACACGGGAGTGCCGGCAAGAGTCTGTGGCACGCTCCTCGGGCAGGGGAGTGCCGGCAAGAGTCCGTGACCTGCCCCCCAGGCAGGTGAGCGCCAGCAAGAGTCTGTGATGCTTTATCGGGGTTCTGCCAGCCCGTGGCAGGGGTAGGGGAACGCAGGCCCACCCGACTCCACTGCATTTCAGCCCAGGGCCCTGAGAATGGGTGGGGCGGGGGGGTCCTGCCACTGGGTCAGTAGGGATCCGTCTGCAACACGCTGACCAAACACCAACTCACCTCACTGTCCAGTTCTGCCCCTGGGCTACTTCCTGCCCGGTCTCTCGAGTGGGTCCCTCTGGTTCCTCCCTCTCGTCGGGATATACAGCCCCTGGTAGCTCCAGCTTCTCAGCATCAGGCTGACTCAGACTCAGATCGCTGCCCGGCTCCTCCAGTTCCTCGGAGTACTCTGCAGCCGGCAGTTCTGGTAACCCGAGTTCCCGCTCTGGGTCAGGTTTGCCCTGGTCCAGGGTGTCCACTGGTTCAGCAGCAGGGTCCAGCAGCTAGCGGCCTGTGTCTGTCTCCCTCACTGGGCTAAGAGCCCTGCCTTTTGTATGTCCTGTTCCATCCCCTCCCCTTCCGGGGGGTGGAGTAAGCTTGGCCTGGCTCCGCCCACATAGTCTGAGAGAGTGGCTCCTCACCCTCTAGTTCGGAGGGAGACCACACTGGCTCCCTACATGAAGTTCCTCCATTTTTTTTTGTCTTTTCCCCCTTACAACAGTCTTCACTTTCAATAGAAAGTCTTCCCCCCGCTTTTGGTTTTTGTTTTTTTTTTTTGAGGGGGGGCGTCTAGCAACTAACCTATGCTAGCCCTTAATGCTTTAAGCGGCGAAACCATTATTATTGTTATGTAATTAGAGTATGTGGTACGTCACAGGACACTCGTAAGGACACTACCTTCTGAGACGGATATGACAATATTCTGGACAAACTTTATGGACGTAAGATAAATATTACTGAATTAATTTCAGTGCCTTTGGAATCCATTTATTAAAAATGCAGTTGTTTGTGCTTTGTGGGGTTGTATATTACCTCAGATCTTCTAATGTAATTCCTTCAGTCGTCAGCCCTGTGAAGCCACCCACTGGAGAGGTTCACATATACTAGTTCAAACTGGATCTCCAGGGACCAACAGACAAAGAGGATTTTTGGATAGATATCGTCATTGTAAAAAGGCTCAGGGCCTCCTTCCTGGTCTCCAGCAAATCAACAGGACTTCTGGTCTAAGGTGGGCTGCAATCCTGAGGGAAGGGTTGGAAGGATTTTGGCCTATGAGGCCCCAGAAGACTGAGTGCTTGTTCTAAAGTGAGGCTGTGATGAACTTATGACCATTGGGAACGCCTAGGGGGGTTGAAGGACTAATCTCCAACAAGAAACCTTGGTTAAAGTGATGGGGTGATCTCTGGTAAATGTATTAGCAGATGTGTAGGTTCTTTTATTGTTTAATATGTTTTCTCTGTAATGCTGTTACCTTTAAAGTAGACTTGCATAGGAAGTGTTGTGTGGTATCTTATAATTGTTGGCCATCACTCTGTTGTTAGTCTCTGAAGAGAAAGTAAGCAGTCCTGCTTAGGCAGAGTCTTTTGCGGAGAATAACACGATGAAGGTGCAAAAAGAAAAGGAGTACTTGTGGCACCTTAGAGACTAACCAATTTATTTGAGCATAAGCTTTCGTGAGCTACAGCTCACGTCATCGGATGCATAAAGTGGAAAATACCACCCTATACTTTCCACTTTATGCATCCGATGAAGTGAGCTGTAGCTCACGAAAGCTTGTGCTCAGATAAATTGGTTAGTCTCTAAGGTGCCACAAGAACTCCTTTTCTTTTTGCGAATACAGACTAGCACAGCTGCTACTCTGAAACAATGAAGGTGGAGTTGTTTAACCAGGAAATACCCAGTCAGAAGGGAAAGAGATGCGGGTCTTCACCCAAGAAAGGCAATGGGTGGGGAGATGGAAGTCTGAGAGTGGGTGCTTTTTGGGGGCGGGGGGCTTTTGTTTTCTTTAATTGATCAAAGTGATATCTCAGCATCTGTCTGTCCCATACCATCTGTACAAATGGGAGGAAGCCAGGCCCAGCACCCAGTCCATGGTTTCCGTACATTGACAACAGAATCCTGAGCCACTGCAGGGAAATACGGGTGCAATTGCCAGGAACTGACACACCTGCTCCAATGAGTTTGCCATTTAGAAGGACATCACTAAAAAGATAAAAATACGCTTGTAGATGCCACGCCAGGTACTAACTGAGAATTGTTTTGTTTTTGTTTTATTGTTCTCTTTCTATTTATGAAAATGTAGAGGTGCAAAGAACAGTTGACTGATATAGATTAGTGTTTGGGAACCTCGTCAAAGACTTTAAAAAAGTCTTTTTACAAGTGATCTGGAAAACTGATAGATACTTGGAGTGGAATGTCTGTCCATGCATATGTAACACAGGCCTGCTGGGTGTGGGGCTCTGTCCCCCGCTAGTGGCACCTTAGACCACTTAGAGATTAAGGAGTCTGCTACAACCTCATCTGGCTTTTAGCTCATACAGTAGAGGCTCATACACTAAGCTTCAGAGGTCCCAGGTTCAATCCTGCCTGCTGCGTTACACACAGAAGTAGCTTGAAGAAGGCACAGAGATAAGAGGGAGAAGAAAACAAATGGTAGAGTTAGATGTTCACTATTGACAAAGGAAATGAGAAGATGTGGGGCTTGAGAAATCAGACCAAAGATATGATTTATGTATGTTCCTTGATGGATGACCTGCTAAGGATGACTTTCTCACAGGATACAGTTACAAAGGACAGAGAGAGAATCTTCATCTTTCTTCAAGAATACTGCTTTGTAGGAACATAGTGAAGAACTCTCTAGCTGCAGTAGAAAAACTGGGGCTGATTATAGGTGCAAAAGTGGGAAAGCTTTTCAGAGAAGAGAAAAAAAGGTATGTGATCCATCAGATTTCAGCTGGTAAAGCTGTCATGTTCTGAATGTTAATTTGAGTTAATTTCCAAATTTAGTTATGAACTAAGTTCTATCTCAGGCCTCTTCATGGGTTCCTGTTGCTTTTTAAAGGTAACTTCACGCCTTGTTGAAGGCATCTCATTCCTAGAGTTCAAAGTGTTTAAGCAGTCCATGTCCTGCTGACTTCCTTACTACATCTAAATATCAATGTGTAGCAGCTGTGACGGGGACACACAGAGCTTAAGTTTCAACATGGATTTGTGACAGAGGATCCGTGCTGAAGGATGTGTGGTTATGGAACGTGCTTCCCACAGGAGATTGAGCTAACCATGAATCTCACCCCCTTCAAAGCATGCAGCAAGCTATGCCTTTTTAAACAAGCATTTCCTCAGCACTCGTGTTGTAAGACACCCAGCACAGAGGGAGCCAGTCACCAGCACTTGGTTACTGTAAGCAACAGGTTTAAAGAAGAGGAAAGAAAGCTCTACCTCTTCTTTTTTTTTTTTTTTTTTTTTAACACACCTCTATTAGTGGTGCATGATATATCTCAAATCTTGTAGGCTGTTCAGTGACTACAATGAATACATTTAAATACATATGTTTTCAGGTAGAGATTCTCTCTTAAGATGCATGCAAAGGTTTGAGTCCCAGGGAAGTTACTCAGATTTACTAACATTCAGCCAGTACTGAACCCAGAAGTGAATAACACATTTAACCAGATTCCCTGAGCTTGACATAAAGCATTCAGAGAGACCTCTGCTGGGAAGAGAATTTTCTGTAGCTGGGTACCTGTAGCTCTTGGTGTCTTCACTACAATTCAGTATACCTGGAATCTGTGAAGGTACAGGTGTTTACACTTTGTTAGCTGCCTAATTTTAGCTGAAATAAAAAAAAAATTGGAGAAAGCCAAAATTTGGCTAACTTGGAAGTATACTGTTATGGTACAGCTGTGCATTGTCAGGTTGTGAACCTAAGGAAAATACCCACTGCTATGTCTTTTGCTTAATATTTCCATTTTAAAAAAAACATGTTTTCCCTGCTGACTACATTGAGATCATGGACAAGCTACTCTTGACTGTGTCCCTCTACTTAGTTTGTGTGACTGGACGCTATTTTTAAAATTATAGGAATCCAGACAGAGACAGATTGTTGTAAACTTATGACCTATCTTCAAGAATAGGGAAGATAAAGCCTGAATGGATGAATGAATGAACAATCTATAAGAGCTGCAGAGAGAATTAGTGCCCCCAACATTTTGTATCTTATTCACTCAGGAATGCAGAACATTTTCTTACTGTTAAATTTTGGTGTTCGCCTTCTTTTTCTTTTTTTGTTGTGTGTGTGTGTGTGTGTGTGTGTGTGTGTGAAATCAAGTAGACTTTGTGTCACCATAAATATGCATTATATAAAGTGGGTACAATTTGGGGTCTCTCCTCCAGAACAAGTGTGTGTGTGTATTATATTCTCAGATGAAGGCAAAATATGCTGCTGCCTTTATTAATCCAAATCTATTTTTACACAGAAAACGTTGTTGGAAATACTTGGTACCACTGATTCATAAGCAAAATGAAAAGCTGCTGCTTTCAGTTGGTGCACTGCTGCCTTTTCAGCACACATTCAGTGTGCAACGTTAGCAGCAGAAAACAGTAAGGGGAAAAAATAGCAAAGCAAATAACCTATCTTCTTGTTTACAGAATAGGGACACAATTAATCTTTTCCTGCTTTTATGCTGTTATTTTTAATTACATGGGCATATCATTTCTCCAAGGACTAGATAGACTTGTATCTTGTTCCTTAGCATTTTTGCAACCACATTCTATTTGTTATTGTACTTACACAATATTATTAACAAGTACGATAATATTGTACTAGTTATTCAAACATTGTGTAGATGAGCAAGAAGCTCAAAGTCTGCCTTGACGTCCACTCTCTGCATTCTCATTAGCTTGAATGTGATATCACAAGGTGTAAATCAGGGCAGAATCCAGCGCAAAATGGGAACATCTACTGGACCCATGACAGAAAAAGATGGGGATGTTTGGAGGCTAATCAATAAATCCATACAATTTATTTTTCTTAGTGCTGACAGTAGAGTAAAACTCTGGGATGTGAGGAGAGCATCTGGATGTCTGATTACTCTTGATCAGTACAATGGGGAGAAGTCAAAAGCATCTTCTGAAGCAGGTAATAAAGAATATATTTATAAAGGAAATATGATGGTGGTGGTACGGTACATCTTTACCTAGAAGCATTCTTGAATTTATACCATCACAGTTTTTAATGCAAGAAATGACCATTGTGATCATCTAGTATGATCTCTTGTATGACACAGACCATAGAATTTCACCTGGTAACTCCTGCATTAAACCCAGTAACCTGTGGCTGAACTAGAGCATATCTTTTTAAAAGGCATACTGGATAAAATCTTGGCTCTGTTTGAAGTCAGTGGGAATTTAAAGTTTTCAAATAATGGAGAATTGACCACACCCCTTGATAAGTTGTTCCAGTGGTTAATTACCCTTACTGTTAAACAATGTGTGCATATTTCCAGTTTGTCTGGCTAGCTTCAAGTTCCAGCCACTGGATTTTGTTATGCTTTGGTCTTCTAGATTAACGCTAGATATCTTCATCTATACTAAGCAAGACATATATATGTATTAGGTTAGTTATAAAATTCAGAATTTAATTTTAACTTTGTTTAATGCTAAATTATGCTGTTACTTGAATACTAACAAAGGTGGATAGGTCCTGGAATATACTAAATATGCCCTGGTTAAAACATTAACATTATTAACATTTTATACGAATGCAGCTAAACACAATTTCTGCACTTGGGAAGCAAACTAAATTAAAGGAACAGCACCGTACTTTAAATCGTAGTTCAGAAATTAATTTGGATTAATTCTGGATCCAAGTTCCATACACTGGACAAACAAAACCAAATATTAGATCTCATAAAGCATCTTCTGAAACGAAAGAGGGTGTTTGATTTTAAAACGGACAAAGTAAAAAACTGTGTCTAATCCTAATCCTGAAAAGATTAACTCATGCCTGAATTTAAGCACTGTGAGCAGTCCCATAAATTGGACTAATTACAGTGTGTAAAGTTAATCATGTAGGATCAGAGTTTTATTCAGGAAAATACTGATGGTGGATTTATACATAAAACAACATTGAGTTTGTTTTGTAGGCTGTGGTTTAGCTTTGTGCTGTCTCATGTTCTCTGTTGCATATATGGAATATGAATGATTGGTTTTGAGAATTAAAAATGTAATTGACACTCAAAGTTATTGAAATGACAACATACTGGGAGAACTAAGAATTTCTTTTTAATTTAGCTTACAACTTTTGGGTCCCAACAAATGGACTTCTGTGTATGTTGTCTTAAAATGGATTAATGAAAGTACAAAAATCGATAACTCAGAGAGGTGCTTTAGAAATGCCGAAGACAGGGGTGGGAGGGGGAATCTGTTCTCTTGGATGACTGTTGTATGTTAGAGATTTTTAAACACACAATTCCTGTGCTCCCCACTTGATTATTTTTTTCTCTCTGGAAGGACAAATTTTGAAGTGTGTGTGTATATAGTTTCATGAGAACTGTTAGGTTTGTGGTGTTTTTAAAATAGGAACTGAGGAACAAATTGTCAACAATGGAAGAGAAACATTTGAAATACTAGATCAGAACTGTAAAATAAACTTAGCTCAGTAATTTCTTCAAAAAATTTTGCAAAGCAGGTAAAGCAGTTTTAACAAAGTAAAATGGAAGCTCCAAATTACGAACTTGGGGAAGGGGACTAAGTGTGCAAAAGACTTCTTTACGTATGTAAAAAATGTAGATGTAAACAATCTTTGTGGTGGGGTGCTACAGAACAGATCATTAGACAAATAGCTTTCACATCATGTTCACAAAGAGCTTATATTTTATGCTGCAAAAGAGAAATATATTCTTATTATAGACGGAGGAAAAGCTGTCTACAGAAACACTTGTAAACCTTTAAAATAGTGTCAGATCCTGCATTATTTCTGCATCCAAAACAACCATTAAAGTCAGTCAATGTTTTGCCAAAGACACAGAGTTCAGGATTGGGTCCTTTTTGGAAGTCGTCATTAGCACTTTGCTTTACTTTTGATGTTACTGTAATGTCATCTGAGCATCATGATATCTGCAGAAACTGAAAAGGGCATTGAAACTTTTGTATGTTTACTCTCATTTTGAATGAAGTACGTTCAAACGCACATAATACATTCACAATATAGAATCTAACGTAGAAGGAACTTCATCACTTGGCATCAAAATCCAAAGGTTTTACAATATATATTTTATAAGAATCTTTGTTGCTTTCAAATAAACATTTATATATTCTTGAGTGGAAAGTTGTTTGAGTATTTAAATAGTGCATTCAGTACTACAGGTGTACAAAATAAAATAATAAATCTTCCCTAAATAACTGAACAGACTCATATTTTCCTGACAGCAAACACTGCTCATAATGGAAGAGTTAATGGCTTATGCTTTACAAGTGATGGACTTCATCTTCTGACTATTGGTACAGATGACCGGATGAGACTCTGGAATAGTTCCAGTGGGGAAAACACATTGGTAAGGTTTTTAAAGGACCTTCAGTTGCATTTCTTGGTTACTTTTAAGAGACTAATAGACCAGTGGTCCAGTTATGATACATAATTTAGCTTTGGAAGTAAATCTTGTGCTGGACACTGCTGCGTAATCTCAGTTGATCTATGTATTTTTAATCAAAATAATTTATTTTCTATCATTTTGTCAAGTGAAAATTAGTAACTAAGAGGCCTGCATGGCCCACCATTTGAAAATGAGACTATAAAACCAGTCATTTGTGACAGTAGCTCAAATCCAGGTCAGGCTGGCTGTAACCAGAAAGCACTAACATCTGTTGGCAGCTTGTCTGAAATAAATTTGGTTCTCAGTCTACTTTTCACTGGGTGGGTGTCCATACCACAGACTGAATAAGTATGGAGACTGAATTAATCTCTTGTCAGTAGGTATAGCTCTTTCCAAATAAGTTTGAGACCCGCTGAGAGAAGTAGGCTGCATATAGCCCTCTTTATGCAGTCTGTTTTGTACGTGCTCCCTCCTAACCCTTTTAGCCACTGGAAGGCCACTTCTCATTGGTTCCAACCACAGAGGATCCTGAATGGCCTTTTTAGGTAATTCCTGAAGGCCATCTCCACCCCCCTCCAAGAAAAGGACACCTTCATGCAGATTGCACCAAGGCAGCGGGGTCATCCAGTAGGGACAACTAGTGCCTGGTGTCACAGATCACAACAAACTTTCAGTAGGAATACAGATTATATTCCTTCATCTCTCTAGTCTCCCTACCCCCATTGCTCTTGTGCCTGCTTTAAACTGCTGCTGCACCTGCTCCCTAGAGAATATTAGATATACAGTCCCAATGAAAATACAACTCTAGTGATATAAAATTAAAGTTTCGGAACACTCTAAAAACATTTAATTAAGAACTTAGATAAGTATAAATGGCAATCCCTACCCAAAAGTACAAACTGAGGGCCAAATCCTGCTCCCATTCAAATAAATGACAAAAAACTCCTGTCAGTGGGAACAGGATAAGCCCTAAAGTGAGCGTAAAAATCTGGCAGCATTTTCCTTTTGGCAGGGGTTGATCTTGCTGGGAAGAGATTAGTGGGTTCCTTCTGATGCAAAAAGGCTCAGTACCCCACCTAGATATTCTAAGGGTATGTCTTCACTGCAGCATTAATTCAGCACCAGCATTCACTGATAGGCACCAGATTCTGAGTATCTGGGTTAGCCTGGGTGTGGGCAGCCACACTGCAAAGTCATACCTGAGTTACTGTTGCTACCCCTTTGTGCTACATTTACGCATGTGGGTTGCTGAGACTTCCGGGGGCATATTCCATGCTTCTTTGTGCTACCGTAAGATGACCTGCTTATGATTCTTTCCCAGTGAATTGTGGGAAAACTTGTCTGTTTTTCAGGGCACATGGTGGGGAATTGCGGGATGCGTGATTTAGTCTGCATCCTCATTGTAAAATGGGTAATGTTACCAGCCCAAATGAAAGCCTCACTCAGGTTTTAGCCTACAGCCCCATATAAGTGATCTAGCCCAGACTGAAAGCACCACTAAACTCAGATGAGAAGGTTTTGTTCATGGATGGGAAGGGGGTGAGGGGCAACACCTGAGTAAGATCCCAAGTGTTAACTCTGCTATGAAGACATACCCCAAAGGGAGGTGGGAGTGGCTCTCCAGAGAGTGGATATAAAGAGAGTGGGCTGAGGAGCCCTGGGCGTAGCGATGACTAAGGAGAAGGCTTAGAGCTGAAACTTATCTTTGATAATACTGTCAAAATTCCAGAAAGAGGGTGAATTTTGGCTTTCGACAGTTTGTAGATTTTGTTATGGAGCAGGTTGAGAGAGGCATTTCTCACAGCATCCCACAAGAATTACTCTGGAGTCTGAGTAAATATTTATCCCTTTTAAGTTGGCAAGGAGAGTTTGGCCTATAGAACTAGGTTACCTTCTTACTGGGAAAGAAATGGGTGGATGCAAAAACAGAGAACATCTAAGTATTTGCTCTCCTGAATAGGGATTTTGATTACAAAAGCAGAAGCAAAGTTTACCACTTCTACCATTCTTTGTGTGGATCCCACTTACGGTGTGCATGTACCTCATGTGCACAAGATCAGAATTTTTGACCAGCAGTGCCTTTGGGGGCTGCATCTGTGCCCTGCATGATTTCATGCTCTCCCATCTGAGGGAATAAAAGGCAGAATGGCACTGACCACCTCATTTCCTGCTTCTTCCAAGGCAGAACTTGATGGTGTCCACCTGCTATCCCATAGTGCCCTTTCTTATACACAAGTTTGTAGATATTAGTACATATTTCCAGTTAGGATTTGCAGCTCTCTTTCTGTGTACATGCATGGGAATGACGAGGTGGGCTGTTGGGTTGTTTCTGCCTTTACCCTTGATTACTGTTGGTGCTGAGGGTCATGCCCCCCTTACCCCTGTCGACCTTCCCCGTGGAGCTGGGCTGTGAGCAGGACCACGACTCGGTGGGGGGCCATGCAGACAGGGGTAAAGGGGCTGAGGCTGGGGCCGCAGCTGGGGGAGGGTCTGAGAGCAGAGCTGTGGTTGGGGGCGGGGGCAGGAACGGAGCTGTAGCCAATCTGCGGTGGGGACTGGTAGCCAGCCCGCAGCCAGATGTGGCTCCACTCCCAGCCCCACGTGTGGCTGAGGCTGGGGGCAGGGCCAGGAGTGGAACCACGCTGAGGCTGGGGATTGGGCCAGGACCCAGGGACATGGCTGCGGTCAGGGCCGGAGCAGAGCTGGGGGCGGGGAGGGAGCTGCCCCCCCACTTCCCACAAAGGTCTCTGCCTTAAGGTTAAAGTTCTCAAGTCCTCTCCCTCTCAGCTTATGCAAATATAGCCAGTTGAACTCCATGGACTACAGAGGAGCACCTTTCATTGTCCCTCTGGTCCCAGCTGCAAGCTACCTGCAAAGGCCCTGCAGCTCCTTTTAATCTGAGCCTGCTGGCTCGAATGGCTGCTTCCGTGCACACACTGACTTAACTTATCTAGCTTCCCCTCGCTCTCAACTTCTGCATTATGGAGCAATGGTAGCTACTTTATTATAGTTAAGAATGTGACCCTGTTTTCGTTATTCAAGTTAGATTTCAACTCTCCTCTCATTTCCATGAGCGTGGAAATATTTTTTTTAACCTGAAATTTCTCTGTTGGAGGCTTATTCCTTCACCCACTTACTTCCCTGGTCCTTCTCGCATGAACAGAGAGCAACAATACACGAAGTCCAAAGGTGCAAACAATTCGATATTTATTGGGGTGAACTTCGAGCAAGCATGATTCCAGTTTCCTTCCTTAGTGTCCCCCTTCCCAGCTCTGACACCACAGAGCCTTACCTGTGTCCATGTTCCCATTTCTCCCTTTAGCAAAACATGATTCCAATTTCCCGACCCCCATCCCTGTTCCCATTCCCCCCCCCACACACACACACACACACGCACCCACTTCCTGATTGACTGCAGACTATATAGTAAAACTTGAGTTCTGCTTAGCTGTACCTTAACCAATCATTTTACTGAAATTTAACTAACCAATCCTAACATATTGTAACATGATTATTTAACCAGTTATATCCCACCACCTTAGTTAGTTTACACCCAGCAAAATTAATTATACAGCAGACAGAAACAATCACAGAACCAGACAGAGATTATACAGACAATAGGGAAATGGGGACTACAGTGATAGAACAACAAAGAAATGAGGAGTACTTGTGGCACCTTAGAGACTAACAAATTTATTTGAACATAAGCTTTTGTGAGTACAGCTCACTTCATCGGATGCAAACCAATGAAGTGAGCTGTAACTCACGAAAGCTTATGCTCAAATAAATTTGTTAGTCTCTAAGGTGCCACAAGTACTCCTTTTCTTTTTGCGAATACAGACTAACAGGGCTGCTACTCTGAAAGAAATGAGGATTTCACATCCTAGCTATTGATGAGTGAGTTCTTGCCAGACAGGATACTATCAAACTAAGTTTCCTTTTACATCTTCTAAGCACTTCCCTTTCTCTGGAGGCAATAGGCATTGTCAGGACAGGATTGTATTCCTAACAGCCCAATAGCACCTTATTTCAATGTGACTAGTTTGGAATGTGAGGATGTGACCCTTCACTTCCCAGCTTATGGCTGCCTCTGCTGCTTAGCCAAAGATCTTAGCCGAAGCACAGGGCCTCAGACTGTCACAGTAAGAGAAGGACCTTACACCGGCAGACAGTGGTTTTGATTCTTTCTTTAATACCTCTATAACTAGCTACGTGATAAGAATACACCTAAATTCTTAGAGTATAGGCCTTTACAGACAGGCCTGAATATCTATATCCTAACATTCTCATATGTGAATTCTGGCCAGAAAAGAAACATTGGGGAAAATGAGGTTAGAGAAGTTATTTTGTGTGTGTCTGTGTGTGATTTTTGTTTTGTATTTTTGAGTTACAGGACTATGGAGGGGAAGGGGAAAGTATTTTCACATTTGGAAAAAAAATCAATCTTCTTTATATTGTCATCTGTAGAATAGGTTGGTTCGAGATTCCAGAATTGTATGGCTGTTTTCATTAATGTTTTTTAAGGTTAAGTGAAAATGTTTGATTTAACTATGAAAATATAAATCTCTGAGAGCTCTCATATGTTTGATGTCCTTAGAAACTTCTTCATAGTTCTTGCAGAATATATAATCTTCCATGGAATAGTCTGAATCTATTAACTTCATAAGCCACATGGTTCTGGTTCAACAACTTCAGAAGTGTCTACAGACACACTTGGTGGAGCTTTTAATTTCTGGAAGGTAAATAGTTCTGGTTCAAGGAATGTGCAAGCAATTACTTGTAAATTCCACGCGGAAAGTAACTGGTTTTGCATCAGAAGGCCTGTGCAGAACTTTTTTTCAGCAGTGATTTTGCAGAGAACTGATTATACAATTGGCAATGACACCGAAGAGCCTGTATGCATTAATTTAAAATTGCAACATTGGGTTTTAAATCACTAACAAATTATAATGTCAGAGAGAAATCCATTTACTTGACTTATTTTTGAAATATTTGGTATATTGCCATCATGAGAGTTAATCAAAAATTTAAACAACTATAAGAAATTCCCAAACAAAAAATAATTGAGATAGTTATGGATAAAAAGACATATACTTGAATGTAAAATAGCCTTATTGAGATGTTGGCCTTTGGAAGAAATTATGTTATGTTTGAAAGCCAGAAAGCCAGATTTAAAGTTCCACAAACTGTCTTAATACTGGCCATTATACCATCCCACGAATGCTCTTACTAGTAACCATCTTCCAGTTACCAACCAGAAAATGGCATCAGCATAACTAATCTACCCTTTCATACTTTATATTGTGATCTTGGGCCACCTCCTGCCCAACACATATCACCTATCAATCCCAGTTGAAACTCACTCACCTGTTCAGAATGAGAATAAATGACATCTCTTATACTTCAAATAGAGTACATTGTTTCATATCTTCCACTCAGTACAATTTACCCTATTCATTATGCTGTTTTCATTAACTTTGGAACCCAAAAATAAGGTGTATGCATTTGGGAAGCTCACAGTTGTGTTAAATTCCAAAGTAGCAAGGTGCTTGCATAACCATTGTTTTATTGAGAATTTAACTCTTAATTTTAAATTTGTTTTAATAATTTAAACCACAAGAATTAGCTTTGTATAATAATAGCTAACAGCTTAATCTTGCATCCTACAGGTGAACTATGGGAAAGTCTGTAATGAAAGCAGAAAAGGACTAAAATTCACCATCTCTACTGGCTGTGATCCAGAATTTGCGTTTGTACCATATGGTAGCACCATTGCTGTTTATACAATCTACTCAGGAGAACTGATAACTATGCTTAGGGGACATTATAGTACTGTTGACTGCTGTGTATTTCAGCCTAATTTTCAGGTAAGTGAAGTACTTAAGGGAGTTTAGAATGTTCATAAAATAATGAGTTCATAGATTTTAAGGCCAGAAAGAGATCAACACATCATCTAGTCTGACCTATACAACATAGGCCATAGAATTTCATCCAGATACTCCTGTACTGAGTCAAGTAACTTGGGTATGTTAAATCTCATCTTGATTTATAAACATCAAGAGAGGGAGCATCTACCTCTCCCCTTAGTAGTTTATTCCACTGGCTATCTAGTTCATCATTCTCCCTGTCCAAAAAAAAAATTTTTTCTTTTCTTTCTTTTTTTGTAATTTTAATTTGTCTGGCTTTAACTTCCAGCCATTGGTGCTTGTTCTGCCTTTCTCCGATAGATTAAAGAGCTTTTTGTGCCTTTTAGTTTCTCCTTGTGCAGCTATTTTTACAACATAGTTAATTCACCTCTTGATATTTTTGTTGATTAGCAAACAAATTGCTCCTTAAGTCTCTCTTTTAAAGATATTTTCTCCAGCTCTCAAATAATTTTTGTGGCTCTTCTCTGCACTCTCCAAATTACAACATCCTTTTTAAAATGGGAACAGATGTACTGGATGCAGTGTTCAAGAATAAATCTCAGTAATGCTGCATACAGAGGTAAAATTACCTCCCTACTTCACTTTATCTAAACAAGAATCACATTAGCCCTCTTCCACAGCATCGCACAGGAAGCTCATGTTCAGTTGTTTGTCTAGTATGATTCCTAAATCCTTTTCAGAGTCACTGTTTTCCAGAATATAGCTTCCCATTCTTGGCCTCTTTGAATATTGGCCCAACTTGAGTACTCTTCCAGTTGTCTACAGTATTCCAGGATTTATTGAAAATTAACATCAGCAAGCCAGAGATCTCATCCATCAGTTCTTTTAGGAGTCATAGATGGAAGTTATCTGGGCCTGCGGATTTAAAAATATTTATCTGTAGTAGATATTGTTTAACATCCTCCTGAATTATTAATATACTGGAAAATTAGTTCATCATCCTTATGTGTAATATAAGTACATCATTCTGCTTCTTCCCAAATACAGAACAGAAATATTATTTGAACACTTCAACATGTGCTGCATCATTATAAACAATTCTACCATCTCCATCTAGTAATGGTCCTGTGCCATTATTAGGATTTCATTTGTTCCTAATACACTTAAAATAAAAATTGCTTGCTGTCCTTAGACTTGCCAGGTATGGATTTTTCTGTGAGGTCTTTAGCTTCTGTCATCAATGTTCTACACCTCCATAACTTTCAATTTTATATTGCTTTCTGTTTATTTCCCCTTTTCAAATATGTTTATGTATATATTATTTTTGTTACCTTCACTTCCTCTCTTAACCAGGATGGGCTTTTAATCATTAAACTTAATTAGCCCTTTGGAACCTCCACATATATATACGACTGGTTGGGATTTGTCCTCTCTTTGGCCATGAATTTCGTGATCATTGGTCCCTTAGAAGCCACCAATTTGCTGTTTAGTTATCTATTCATCTTTATCCATCATAAAGAGATCTAAAATAGTTACCTGACGTTGCTTTACAATAGTTTCTTTAAGTTGTTGTTATATATACCTACCTTCAAAGAATGGTGTGCCACTTAATTCGTATTTATATATCACTTTGAGATACTGGGAGTAAA
The DNA here is from genome assembly GCF_015237465.2 of Chelonia mydas. Classification (NCBI taxonomy): domain Eukaryota; kingdom Metazoa; phylum Chordata; order Testudines; family Cheloniidae; genus Chelonia; species Chelonia mydas. Next base: position 37,883,972 of record NC_051245.2, on the reverse strand, counting down.
GATGCTACAAGTACAATATTATTATTGGCTCAAATTCTGCTTAAGCAAATATCCTATTGACATTGATGAGATGTTAGCCTGATGAAGTATTGAGGACAGCAGGATTTGGCCCATTATTATAACTGAGGGGTTGGATGAAGGCTAATGGAAAAAGGCTAATCTATTGCCCATCTTTAAAAAAGGGAAGAAGGAGGATCCTGGGAACTACAGGCCAGTCAGCCTCACCTCAGTCCCTGGAAAAATCATGGAGCAGGTCCTCAAGGAATCAATTCTGAAGCACTTAGAGGAGAGGAAAGTGATCAGGAACAGTCAGCATGGATTCACCAAGGGAGAGTCATGCCTGACTAATCTAATTGCCTTCTATGATGAGATAACCGGCTCTGTGGATGAGGGGAAAGCGGTGGACATGTTGTTCCTTGACTTTAGCAAAGCTTTTGACACGGTCTCCCACAGAATTCTTTCCAGCAAGTTAGTATGGGCTGGATGAATGGACTATAAGGTGGATAGAAAGTTGGCTAGATTGTCGGGCTCAACAGGTAGTGATCAATGGCTCCATGTCTAGTTGGCAGCCGGTATCAAGTGGCGTGCGCCAAGGGTCGCTCCTGGGGCCGGTTTTGTTCAATATCTTCATAAATGATCTGGAGGATGGTGTGGATTGCACCCTCAGCAAGTTTGCAGATGACACTAAACTGGGAGGAGAGGTAGATACGCTGGAGGGTAGGGATAGGATACAGAGGGCCCTAGACAAATTGGAGGATTGGGCCAAAAGAAATCTGATGAGGTTCAACAAGGACAAGTGCAGAGTCCTGCACTTAGGACGGAAGAATCCCATGCACCATTACAGACTAGGGACCGAATGGCTCGGCAGCAGTTCTGCAGAAAAGAACCTAGGGGTTACAGTGGACGAGAAGCTGGATATGAGTCAACAGTGTGCCCTTGTTGCCAAGAAGGCCAATGGCATTTTGGGATGTATATGTAGGGGCATTGCCAGCAGATCGCGGGACGTGATCGTTCCCCTCTATTCGACATTGGTGAGGCCTCATCTGGAGTACTGCGTCCAGTTTTGGGCCCCACACTACAAGAAGGATGTGGGAAAATTGGAAAGAGTCCAGCGGAGGGCAACAAAAAATGATTAGGGGACTGGAACACATGACTTATGAGGAGAGGCGGAGGGAACTGGGATTGTTTAGTCTGCAGAAGGGAAGAATGAGGGGGGATTTGATAGCTGCTTTCAACTACCTGAAAGGGGTTCCAAAGAGTATGGCTCTAGACTGTTCTCAGTGGTAGCAGATGACAGAACAAGGAGTAATGGTCTCAAGTTGCAGTGGGGGAGGTTTAGGTTGGATATTAGGAAAAACTTTTTCACTAGGAGGGTGGTGAAACACAGGAATGCGTTATCTAGGGTGGTGGTGGAATCTCCTTCCTTAGATATTTTTAAGGTCAGGCTTGCCAAAGCACTGGCTGGGATGATTTAGTTGGGGATTGGTCCTGCTTTGAGCAGGGGGTTGGACTAGATGAGGTCCCTTCCAACCCTGATATTCTATGATTCTATGATTATTTTGGAGGCTGTGCAGAGGGAAGCCTGGTTGTGAAATCTGCTGTAGGAGTTCAGTATTTTGCATTTACTGTCTGGTGTTCAGATAATAAACATGGTTTGAGAGTTCCTGACAGAGTCAGGAGTAGGGACAATGTCTTGTCTGTAAAGCACCATGCAAACCTAAGGAACAGTATAAATAAGGTTATGAATCTGTCACAGTTTCCATGATTTTATGAGACCTCCATGACGTCTTGAATATTCCAATAATTCAGCCCTGGGCAGTGGGGCTTGGTCTTCAGCTTCAGCCCCAGGCAGCGGGGCTCGGGCTTCAGCTTCGGCTTCAATAAATCTGAGATTTATTATTTATTGCTCACATCCTGTCCATGACTTTTAATAAAAATACCTGTGCCAAAAACGTGGCCTTAAGTATAAAGTGAGTCACTGATGTGTGAAGAATTGCAACTTCATTGGAAAATTTAGCTGCTTTTCTCCTGAGACCTTGCTTTTTTTGTATAGTAAGTGTCTATTACAACTACCTACAAAGGCAGTTGATGACCTGCCCTGATGTGGCAAGTCAGTAAGTGTACAGAAAAATTAAGATAATTACAAACTAAACAAGGTTTATGTGCATTCTGTGTTAGGAATTCCCAGAATTACACTATACTCTGCCACAGACGTGCATCGTGCTTTGCAGTCTACATATTGTTCTGCTCTTAATTGACTCAGGAGCTCAAATAAGTTTATTTGTTTTGTGTTAATATAATTTTATTTAATGTAAACTCTAGGCTAACTGAAAACCATACAATCCTTGGACAGGAAAGCAAGACAGAATAGTTATAATGTTCACAGTAAATATACTGCAGAAAGAACAAGGAGTACTTGTGGCACCTTAGAGACTAACAAATTTATTTGAACATAAGCTTTCGTGGGCTAAAGCCCACTTCATCAGATGCATGCAGTGGAAAATACAGTAGAAAGATATGGATATATCTATATATATACACAGAGAGCGTGAAAAAATGGGGGTTGCCATACCAACTCTTAACGAGATCAAACAATTAAGGTGGGCTGTTATCAGCAGGAGAAAAAAAAACTTTTGTAGTGATAATCAGGATGGCCCATTCAAACAGTGTGAGTAACAGTAGGGGAGAAATTAGCATGGGGAAATAGTTTTTAGTTAGTGTAATGACTCATCCACTCCCAGTCTTTATTCAAGCCTAATTTAATGGTGTCCAATTTGCAGATTAATTCCAGTTCTGCTGTTTCTCGTTGGAGTCTGTTCTTGAAGCTTTTTTGTTGAATAATTGCAACTTTTAGGTCTGTAATTGAGTGTCCAGGGAGATTGAAGTGTTCTCTGACTGGCTTTTGAATGTTATAGTTCTTGACGTCTGATTTGTGTCCATTTATTCTTTTGCGTGGAGATTGTCCGGTTTGGCCAATGTACATGGCAGAGGGGCATTGCTGGCACATGATGGCATATATCACATTGGTAGATGTGCAGGTGAATGAGCCTCTGATAGTGTGGCTGATGTGATTAGGTCCGATGATGGTGTCCCTCGAATAGATATGTGGACAGAGTTGGCAACGGGCTTTGTTGCAAGGATAGGTTCCTGGGCTAGTGTTTTTGTTGTTTGGTGTGTAGTTACTAGTGAGTATTTGCTTCAGGTTGGGGGCTGTCTGTAAGTGAGGACTGGCCTGTCTCCCAAGATCTGTGAGAGTGAGGGATCGTCCTTCAGGATAGGTTGTAGATCTTTGGTGATGCGCTGGAGAGGTTTTCGTTGCGGGCTGAAGGTGATGGCTAGTGGTGTTCTGTTGTTTTCTTTGTTGGGCCTGTCCTGTAGTAGGTGACTTCTGGGTACTCTTCTGGCTCTGTCCATCTGTTTCTTCGCTTCAGCAGGTGGGTACTGTAGTTGTAAGAATGCTTGATAGAGATCTTGTAGGTGTTTGTCTCTGTCTGAGGGGTTGGAGCAAATGCGGTTGTATCGTAGAGCTTGGCTGTAGAGAAGGGATTGTGTGGTGTGGTATGGTCTGGATGAAGGCTGGAGGCATGTCGGTAAGTATAGCAGTCAGTAGGTTTCCGGTATAGGGTAATCTTTATGTGACCGTCGCTTTTCTTTCTCCTGCTGATAATAGCCAACCTTAATCGATTGGTCTCGTTAAGCGGTGGTATGGCAACCCCCATTTTTTCATGTTCTCTGTATATGTGTATATGTGTAATATATATCTTCCTACTGTATTTTCCACTGCATGCGTCTGATGAGGTGGACTTTAGCCCACAAAAGCTTATGCTCAAATAAATTTGTTAATCTCTAAGGTGACACAAGTACTCCTCGTTCTTTCTCCTGATACAGACTAACACGGCTACCACTCTGAAACCAGTAAATATACTGATGTCCCCATTACACTGCTCAAAGGAAAGACTGGGTTTTTTAAAAAGCCTTAGTGATAATCTGCACTTTACTATAGACTAAAGTTTTATTTCAAAATTTGTTTTTAAGTATATAATCTGTGAAAACAGTACATGCAAAGTATTCACAGAGGTATGCAAATCCTAGTGAGTTAACATTGTTTAAAATCTTTGACTACATAGGGACTGACTTGATCAATAGTCTCCCCTTAAAAATTGTGGAGAACACTTAAATGCACTGTTGGCAAGATTAAAAGATTCCACATTAGTGTCTGTATATCACAGCATATACCTATTAATCATGAGAAACCAAAAAGAAAAAAAATGTTTCGCAGGTGCTTCCAGAGGATTATGGGATCCAGAAGATCTTACAGATGCTTACACACACAACTTTACATGAATAGTTCCAGTGAGGCCAGTGTGACAACTCGCATTGAGAACTTATTCATGTGTACAAGTGTTTGCATGACTGGGGCCATAGAATGGGTATCAGGTTTTAATCAATTCAGCCTGTACTGGAACTTACTTTAGATATAATATGAAAAGAGAGCCTTTGGAAAGAAGGAGCAGTGACGATCCATTTTAGGTACCAATAAATTAACTTGGTATTTTGAAGAGTCTTATTTTGAAGGTATCATAGCAGCTCCATAGCTAAGTGTAAAAGCCAATGCTGCTTTAAGCAGAATTTATATTCTGTTATATCATAGTAAATTTCACTCCAGCTGTTTAAACATGCAGCATTTCTTATCTTAAATGTGCTTCGTGAAACATTATTAACAAATAATTAACAGTTCAATAACTGTTTGGAGACAGCACCATATATAAACATCCTCCTATGCTATGCATCTATATAAATCGCAGTCTGGAAAATACCAGAGTCCTATTAATAAAATGCGAAGAAATTGAAGATGCTTTCGATTGTAAATTCTTCAGGACAGGAACTGTCTGCTCCTCCAGCACAGTGGGGCCCCATTCTTGTTTGGTCCTTAGGAACTACCATAATAAACATGACCAGTAATAATAATGAACATGTTTGATATTTGCCTTCCTAACATGATACAAGTGTCACATTATGTTCCTATTCTTTCTTTTCTCTCCCTGAACAAAATGAGATTTCTCCCACCTCCTTACTGCTCCCATAATTGCACATCTAAGACATAAATGTGCACAAATTATTTCCAGATGGTTAATTTTTTAAATACATTGTTATTAGTAAACAAATAAGATGAATATCAGAACCCCAAGTGGCCATCTGCATAATTGAGATTTTGTCTATATGGGGAGGGGGAGCTTAATCCACAGCTTTTTGATGCATGTCAGGTAACACGCATTACATAAGCTGTACTAATAGCGTGCATGTGAGATGGTGTGCCTTCTTTCATCACACATCATTGTGTACGCACAGTGGCGGCTTACTGCATCCTAAGGGCATGGCATTCTTGCAGGGTATTCTATGGTTCTTTGCTTTGCTGCTGAGCAGTGTGCATTCTGAAATTTTTCTTCCTGTGCATTATGGGATGCATAGCAAAAGCCAGGCAAGTTCAAATGTTTAAAAAATTCCCATTTTTTCCTCTTACTTTTCCACTTTCCTATACTTAATTTTTGGCTGGGCTAGTGCCATTTTCCGATTTTTGTCAGCCAGTAGGGACCCAACAACGCTCCATGCTGGCAACAGTGAATGAACAAAAGCTGCTTCGGCTGTATTTCAGCATTCAAAGCCGGATTAATTCAGTTATGGACTTTGCCCACCGTACCACCAATCAGATGATGCGGCAGCAGCTGCTCCTCTAACAGCAGCAGAGGAAGCAGTGCGAGGAAGAAAAGGAAGACACCAACAATTGATAGTACAGGACCGGTTTTTGGATCAGCTTCACCCTGTGCTATGCTGTTTCTGGGCTTGGGAAACCAATATGGATTGGTTGGAAAGGTGGTTGTGCAGACCTGGGATGACCAGCAGTGGTGAGAGAATTTCCTGATGGGGAAGGCAACCTATTTGGAGAAATGTGCTGAGCTGTGGGGAGCTGCAGCTGCAGCATACCATCATGTGGTGACACCCATTTGTGGACAAGTGGGTTACCACTGCCATCTAGAAACTGGCCACCCCTGAATGCTGCCAGTCCATATCCAGCCAGTTCAGCATGGGGATATCGGCTGTTGTCATGCAGGCATGTGATACCATGGGAAAGGTGCTGTTGCACCAATTTAGAAAGCTTGGTGTAATGCTCAGGAGATCATTGGTGGTTTTGCATACGTGAGCTTCCCAACTTGTATTGAGGCAATTGATGGGACCCATGTGCCTATTATTTCTCCCCCCCACCCCCACACTGCCTCCCCAAATCAGGGATCAGAATTTATAAACAGAAAGGGGTATTTCTCCATACATGACAGGTTTACAGAAATAAAAGCAGGATGGTCTGGAAGGGCTCATAATGCTAGGATCTTTCAGAATTCAGGTGCTTACCTTAGTGGAGAAAGGAACATTTGCCCCCAGGAGCACTGTGGACATTTAACGGAGTTGGCGTTGCTCTGGTTATCCTGAGAGACCCAGGTTATTCTCTGCTTCCTTGGTCATTCATGGGCTGCGTGGACAGAAGGAACAAACTGTTTAACTACTGCCTCAGTAGGTGCAGAATGGTAGAGGAGTGCACATTTGAAAGGAAGGTGATGCTGTTCGTGGAATAGGTTGGAAGCAGCAGAAAAAAACATGCCAACGATGGTAGCAATATGTTTATATTTTGCACAGTATTTTTGAGAGTAAAGGAGAAAACCTTAATTATAATTGGCCTCTGAGAGCACTGCTGCGGGGGCACAGTGGGGTAATATTGTTGTTCCCAGTAGTCTGTATTGTCTAGGGGCTGAATAACATGGCTGGGTGTGAGGATAGCAGGCAGTGCATACTGTACACCAACAGCAGTATGCACTTCGGCAGGGCATTTTGGCTTTGTATTGCCTCTGCATCTCCCTGTCTTTTTTGGAGCTGTATTTTGTTATGGCAGGGCTGTTGCTGGCAACTGCCATGCTGTCCTTGGCCACTCCCACAGTTTCTTTCTAGTGCTCCCTGTCTGTCTTTCTGTCCATCCTCAAATACTGTCTGCACCTCTCTGCTATTTTGGGGGGCAGGGGAGTATTTTGTTTGGCATTTTTGTGGTACTGGGAGGAACCATGGAATGAGGTCCAACACTTCATCACGTTTTCTGATTTTTTTTCTCCCTTAGGTTAGCCAAATACTCAGGCGTTCATAAAGTCCCTGTCTTTGAGGGGTCTGGCCAGTGTGGGTGCCGTAGTTGTGGGAGTATTAATAAAAATCACAGTTGGTTATTCATATTCCAGAGAGGCTGTGACAGCATTTTTTTTAATAAGCATTTCTGGCTTCACCTCCCTGCGATTCTTCCCAGTTTTGAGGGTACCTCAGAGATAAGCAGTGTGTGCATTGGCATTTTTGTCTGTGCAGTATATGCTGTTTGGCTTTGCTATTGTGCCTTGGAGTCTGGTGTTTTTAAGAACTATGTTCCTGGTTGTGTGGTAGGGGAGTGGAATTATGGAGGTGTCTATATGGTGTCAGAGGGCTTAGTAGGGGGCATCTGGGAGCAAACTGGATAGTAAACCCCCCTACACCAGTTTTAGGTTGTCCTGACTCTGGATAATGTTACACGGAGACAGGTGATTGGCAGGCAGAGAATGGCTTTATTGAAAAAGGGAAAGGGCAGGCCAGAAAGATACACTCTGAAGTTATTTACCAAGATGGTCTCCCCAGAAGTGCTACAGGAGTGGGAGTTGTGAGCTATAAAGGGGAAGGATTATGCAGCTATTCCTTACTTTGCATTTATCAACACGGAATTTTATCTGCCATTTTGTTGCTCAGTTACCCAGTTTAGGGAGACCCCTTTGTAACTCTTTGCAGTCAGCTTTGGTCTTAACTACCTTGAATAATTTAGTATTGTCAGCAAAATTTGCCAACTCATTGTTTACCCCTCTTTTCCAGATCATTTATGAATATGTTGAACAGCTCTGGTCCTAATAGATTGGTACGGAATGATTTCACTTTACAAAAGCTGTATTGACTCTTCCCCAACATATCATGTTCATCTGTGTTTCCTATAGTTTCAGCCAGTTTGCCTGATACTGAAGGTAGACTTACTGGCCTGTAATTGCCAGGATCCCATTTGGAGGCTTTTTTAAACATCAGTGTTACGGTAGCTCTCCTCCAATCATCTGGTACAGAGGCTGATTTAAGCAATAGGTTATGTACCACAGTTAGTAGTTTTGCTCTTTCATATTTGAACTCCTTCAGAACTCTTGAGGTGTATAGCAGTTGGTTCTGATGACTTCTTATTGTTTAATTTATCAGTTTGTTCCAAAACCTCCTCTATTGACACCTCATTCTGGGAGAGTTCCTCAGCTATGTCACCTTAAAAAAAGGTCTCAGATGTAGGGATCTCCCTCATATTCTCTCTCTGAAGATCGGAGCTAAGAATTCATTTAGCTTTTCTGCAATTACCCTGTTTTCCTTGAGTGCCCCTTTAGCACCTTGATCCAGTGGCCTCACTGACTTTTTGGCAGGCTTCCTGCTTCTGATGTATTTTAAAAATACTTTGCTGTTAAATTTTGTCTTTAGCTAGTTGCTTTCCAAATTTTTTCTTGGCCTACGTTATAATTTTATATCTGTTTATGTTCCTTTCTATTTTCCTCAATAGGATTTCACTTCCAATTTTTAAAGGATGCCCTTTTGCCTCTATCCGCCTCATTTATTCTGCTGTTTAGCCATCGTGGCATTGTTTTGGTATTTGGAGTATATGTTTAGATTGATCCTCTATTATGGTGTTTTTAAATAGTCTCCTTGCAGTGTGCAGGTATTTGACCCTTGGGACTGTTGCATTTAATTTCTGTTCTGCTAGCTTCCTCATTTTTGAAGTTAAATGCTACTGTGGTGACTGTCTTTGGTATTTTCCTCCTTAAGTGTTAAATTCAATTACATTATGGCCGCTGTTACTGAGCAGTTCAGTTTTATTCACTTCTTGGACCAGATCCTGTGCTCCACTGAGGATTAAATCAAGAATTGCCTCTCCCCTTGTGGGTTCCAGGATAAGCTACTCCAAGAAGCAATCATTTATGGGGTCTAAACATTTTATCTCTGTTAAGGTGACATATACGCAGTCAATGTAAGGATTGTTACGAAGGTAGAAGATGCAATAATAGTCTCTCTAATCTCCCTAAGCATCTCACAGTCACTTTTCACCATACTGGTCAGGTGGTAGGTAATATATTCCTATTGCTGTACACTTACTATTCAAGCATGAAATTTTTATCAATAGGGAAGTCTATGGTAATTGATTCATTTACAGTTTTTACTTTATTTGACTTTATGCTTTGACGTATCGTGCCACTCCCCCACCAGCATGACCTACTCTGTTATTCCTATGTATTTTGTAGCCTGTTATTTCTGTGTCCCACTGATTTGCCTCATTCCAGGAAGTTTCCATGATATCTGTTATTTCAATGTCCTCATTTAATGCTAGGCACTGTCATCCCTTGTTTTAATATAGATTCTCCTGAGCAATTTGCACATTATCTGGCACTGATCAGCATCCTAGTCACAGACATCTGCTTAGCAATGTCCACAAAAAAGCTCTTTATTGCGGTGCTTGACCACAAGAATTTACAGCACGGATGCTGCACCTCAGGTTGTGATAAGATTCAGGGTCTTAATATGGCTCCAAGCAGCTGCTTGAGGCATGTTGTAGGGATTCCAGAGTAATATTGCAGTAGTTCTGATATACTAGAATCCAGGAGCAAATGGGCAAAATCTGATCCTGTGCTAGCTTTTAAATGGAGGAGGGAACATCCAGCCAACTTGACTCCAGAGCAGGGTAGGGTACACAGTTAAACAGACAAGTCAGTAACGGTTGCCTGGAAAGCAGTGTGGGATAGCTGTTCGAGGACTGCCAAGTAGTTGGCAGCAGCATCGCGTGCGCATGAACAATACACTGTACTAACTCAATTCACAGCAAAGTTCTTTGAAGGACTCCAGAGTTCATCGCAAATGAAGAGTTAATATACTACAGTGGATCGCGTCAGGTGAATGCAAGCATTTTCAAACAGAATTAACTCGACTTAATTTGGTTTAAACCATCCATGTAGACAAAGCCTAAATTTTTGATCTGTGGTGTCAAAGGAAGAAGTTTTGCTCTGAAGAAACTTGAAATACAGTTGACAGGGAGATGAGAAATGAGTTAAATTTAACAGTAAAATCAATTTAAATGGTAGCAATGCTATTTTGGTAAGCTCTTCCTAAGGAAATTAGCAGCTGTTGTGTCCTATTGACTTTTTTACATTTTAAAATCTGCAGTGATCTAGATTACGTTACAGATCGGATTCTAAGAATGTTTCTTTATTTCTAAACATTCAACGTCATTTAAATGTAATATTTCTCATAAGCATTTCTTGTTCAATATTCAGCAAATACGGAGTGAAGTTATTTTTGCTTTTTCTCACAGGAACTATATAGTGGTAGCAAAGATTGCAATATCCTTGCGTGGGTTCCAGCTCTACGAGAGCCAATGCCTGATGAAGATGCTGAAAAGGTATAGAATGTTCTATGAATGTAAATTGTCCTTTTATTTATTTTTTTTTACAGCAAAGGGGAAAAATTAGATATGAGGAAAATATTTCCCAGTTGCCCTTTGCAGTGAAGATTGATACACAGAAATGATCTATCTGTCTTTTCTCTGCAGTATGCTTTTCCTATGGTGCAGAGTAGCCTAATGGATCTGCCAGTTCTCTACTAGAGTTCCTGATTCTCCTGTATTTAAAGTGTTTCTTGTTTTTATGTTGTTTGGCTATTTGACTTTCTTCTTAGCCTTTGTAATTTCCATGTTATGTTTTACCTGCCATAGTTTAAGGTCCTTTGGAAATATAGTAACAAAATTAATAATAAAAAGTTAGAGTAGTAAACAAACAGTGAGATTAAGGGTAGCAGTTTTTCGCATCCAATTACTGTTGGATCTGGAAGTATCAGGAAAATTCTAAGCAGGCTTACTCAAGAGTCTGTCTGAGACAAAAGGAAGGTGGGGCGGTTATGTATTTACTATCCAAGTTCCCAAGAAACTTTTGATACATCTACAGATTTTTAATGAATCATTGAAGCTTACAAACTAAGTCTGGAAATTTTTATTTTTTTTAAACAATCTAATTTCTTAGACATTATTGTAAAGTGAATTTAGATTTAGGTCTCTGTCTTACAGGACCTATTTATGAAATGAGGTCCAGTTTCATCATCCTTTTTTAAACTGGAGATCTGTTAGCTGTTACATGATTTACAGTTGGTACTGCATATTGGTAAAGTTATTTTTTAAAAGTCTTTATTTTGTTTGTTTTCTAACTATTCTGTGATAACTAGAGTAGTGTGTCTTTCTCGGTAGCAATACCTCTAATTTCAGCTTCCAAGGGAAAACCTAAGTAACAGTACCTTCCAAAGGCATGTAAATTGCTTCCTTCAATTATTGGTCTCTAAGGGTTGCCCTCATCATTAAGACTTCATTTCTGTCATGTAAGTCACGAATTCCGTGACTTTCCATGACCTCTGTGATTTCTGCAGCGGCCAGTGCGGTTGGCTCTGAGGCTGCCCGAGCAGATGAGACGGCCCCTGGGCCAGTCGCACCGGCCACTACTGGGGCAGTTTGGTTGTGGGAGGGGGCTCAGGACTGTGGTTCCTGCCACTTCCGCAGAGCTGCACGGAGCCCAGTAGGGAGCCTGCCAGCCCCGCCAACCCTTGGCTCCACCCTGAGCCCCTTCCCACACTCCAAACCCCTCGGCTCCACCCCCACCACACATCACCTCCATATTGGTGCATATAGCAAAATTAATTCTGCACATGGATGGGAAAAGTTAGAGGGAACATTGCTGGCAACCCGAGTAGTACCTCCCTGCCAAGTTCCTCTGCCCTTTTTCAGGTCTGGCAGAGCAGCTGCACAAACACCAGGCAAAATCCAAAAGGTGCTCTATATATGCATCAAGTTTCTCAGGCTTGGCAGAAGGTTAAAATATGCCCAGCCTGTGTCCAGCCAGCTGACTCTCTCTGCTAGGGCATGGGGCTCTGAGTCAGACAGGCATGTTGAGGGGCCCCTCCTCCCCAGGTAGCTGCAACTCAACTGAAAAACCCAACCAGGGTAGACAGAGCAGACAGGGGGAGGCTCTGAGGATGAGGAGGACTCAATCCAGGGGGTAAATCCTGGAGCAACAAAGGCTACGGGTCACCCCACAAGTCCTAAAATGGGTCCTAGAATCTCTGGGGAGAGAAGCAGGGCTTGTACACAGCTCCGCTTCCTCACACCGTGAATCCAGATTCTCACGATACTCTCTGGATTTTGCAGGACTTACCCCAGACTCTGGGTCCTAGAAAGGCAAAAGGAAGAGTGTCCTGCGCAAGGGAGCAAGTACTGCTGTTATGGGGTGGGGTGAAAATCAGGGGTTAAACCCCTTCTCCTTTGCGGAGGGTTGCCACCTTTCTAATCGCTGGTAACCGGACCCCCGAGGCCCTTCCCCCTTCTCTGCCTCTTCCCCCAAGGGCCCGCCCCAATCACTTGCTCCTCCCCTGTCTCCTCCCCCTCTCCCGTTGCTCTCTAGATGGTCTCCAACTTGTCCCCCATCTTCCAAGCTGGGCTCCCTCTGCTTTGTGGCTGGGACAGGAGCTGCTGCAGCCTGACAAGGAGCCTTCCTGCAGGTAGGAGGCAGACCCAGTAAGCAGGAGCTGGTGTGGGTTAATGACCTGGCATCTTCCCCTACCCCGCAGTAATACTGGAGTTTTGGTGTCCGGTCAGTGCATCTGACCAGACACTGCCAGGTCCCTTTTTTGACTAGACTTTCCAGTCTAATACCAGGCATCTGGCAACCCTAAATGGCTCCCGGACAAGAAGCCAAAAACCAGACTGTCTGGCTAAAATCCGGGCAGGTGGCAACCCTACTTTTGCTTTCTCCTCCTGAAAGAGTGTTTGCTAGGACTTTTCTCCTGCACAGAGTCTCTCCCCGTGCACTGTAGCATGCTCACTGTCCCTCTCCCACCCTGCAGCATGTCTAGGCATGCGGAGAAGTCTCTCCCTCCTGTGCAGCCCTGCCTCAGACTGCAGCCTCATGGGAATTGGCTGCATGGACTATCTGCCTTTCAGCCCAAGGATTTTCACTCTGCCAGGAAAGTGGCGTAGATCTGAGGCAGCAGCAGAATGGGAATTTTGCCCTCTGAGCATCAGCCATAAACCATGCTGTGCCATGAAAAGGGGCTCAGACTCTGAAAGGTAGGGAAGGGTCTCTCAATGCCCCTTCCCAGCTCCACAGTGTGGCTCCACGTTAAAGCCTTGAGCACTTCAGGCAGTCTGTGACCAGAACAGAGACACCTTTGTGGGATTACATAAGGGTACATGAGAAATCCCTTCGCATGTTCAGAATGATACTGATTTCCTCAGTATAGCTCCAAGTGGTACTAGATTACTCATATAGTACTTACTAACTAGGAGGAGCAGGCAAACAATCTTTCAAGCTTCTGGGACATCTAACAACTATTTTCTGAACTGAGGGATGTATAACAATATCACTCTATTGTACAGTCCCCAGATCAGGATGAATAATGTACCACTTGCCCCTATAAGCAGATGGGGAAGAAGAGAAAAAGGCATTGCCCGCACACACACACAAACCAAAAAAATCCAGCAGAACTTTTCCAGGACCAGATGGATGTCTCTTAGTGGCCTGGAAGAAACTTTTTATTAATAGATCTTTCTTTTTGAGCATTATGATGATGCATGTTTTCCCACTGATACCTCCAAAGAAGGAGAGCAAAATGAGGATACCTGATTAAACCAAGTCTTAAACTAAAATGTGTTTTTATATTTATATTAGGGCTGTCAATTAATCACAGTTAATGCATGCAATTAATTCAAAACAAATTAACTAGATTAAAAATATAGTTGTGATTAAGCACAGTTTTAATCACACTGTTAATAGAATACCAATTTAAATTTATTATACATTTTTTTTGATCTTTTTCTACATTTTCAAATATATTAATTTCAGTTACGACAAAGAATACAAAGTATACAGCGCTCGCTTTATATTATTTTTTATTACAAATATTTGCACTGTAAAAAGATAAAAGAAATAGTATTCTTCAGTTCACCTCATATGAGTCCACTCAGTTCTTCTTGTTGAGCCTGTCGCTAAGACAAACAAGTTTGTTTACATTTATGGGAGATAATGCTGCCTGCCTCTTATTTACAATGTCACCTGAAAATGAGAACAAGTGTTCACATGGCATTGTTGTGGCTGCTGTTGCATGGTATTTACATGCCAGATATGCTAAACGTTCGTATGCCCCTTCATGCTTTGTCTTGTAGGCTCTTTGTTTTTGAGTGCAGTCATATAAAAGGTAAGTTGCACTTTCATGATACTGATTGCATTACAGTACTTCTGCAGTGGCATGGGGAAAAGGATCTGAAGCAGAAGCTTCCAAGGAAATCTAGATCAATATTCCTCGAAACCAACAAAATCCTCAGCATAACTAAATCCTTCTTTCTGATTCACCCTCTGCATCCAGAGTCCTAAGTGGCTGGTTGTAATCACAAGAAGAGACAGCGCACAAACCACAGCATGCAGTGCTACAACCTATACTCTGGATTGTCTCCAAGCACAAGACTTTGCAATAACACCAGGAAAAGCTCCCCGATTCCTTAGACAAACATAATTCACCTAGGAGTGGAGATACACTTCAGTGACAAGATCCACCCATCTAGGTTCCAGATGATCCAAGATATGATATCCGTGCTGGACAAATGCATAAGGCCAACCATAGTTCAGAGTCTCTATCCACTGGGCCTTCTGCTCTCGTACACATGGGTCTCCCGAAGGACTAGGTCACACATCTGGTGTCTCCCGGCCTTTCTTAGGAGTATGGGACCATTCCTTGGAGTGAATGCAAGACCACTTTCCAGTTCCAAACCAGGTGCTGGAATCCCCTAAATAATGGATAGTCTCAGAGAACATCCACAGGGATCTTCCCATATACCTTCCAGGCCTGTTGCTTCTCACAACATATGCCAGGCTGAAGAGTGGGGGAGTGTTTCCGGGATCCAGAACAGCATAGTGCATCAGGAGGGCAACCATGTCTTGGTTCAGCCAGGTAACCACGACTGCATACATAAACAACCGAAGGGGAACAAGGAGTGTAGAAGTGATGGAAACAATGAAAAGACAAAGAAGATTCTCCCTTCCCTAAAGGTGATACATATAAAAGGGAGAGCTAAACCTAAAGGCAGACTGGCTCCGCAGATGCAAAGTCAACTACTCAGTGTGATGCCTGCACCAGGAAGTCTTCACTCTGATCTTGCAGACTTTCGGTCTCCCTTCAGTTGACCTGTTTGTCAATTTCAGGAAGACAAAATGGCCAAAATTCTTTACCTAGCAAGCAGACCCCACGGGGACATATGCTGTGTTGCACAGATGGCCGCAAGGCCTGCTACACACATTCCCATCCTTTCGTCTTCTAGGGAAGGTGATCCAAACATAAGGCAAGAAGAAGGAAGGGAGACAGTGCTAACTACATACCAACCAAGGAGACCCTAGTACTCTGATTTAGTAGAATTAAAGCTGGAACCACTGTTGCAGCTTTTGGCAAGACCCAACATCTTTTTTTCCCAAGACCCATTTGTCCACCCAGACCCAGATAGTCTTCAACAGGCAGCTTGGCTATTGAAAGAGGGAAGCATTAGCTGCTCTCAGCCAGTCTTCTAAAATGATCAGGACTCTTCTCTCATCCAGGAGAGCTTCCACACTAAAACCTGCTCCTACAAATTCAGTTCATGATGCAGGAGCACAGCAGAGGTCCAAGGGATCCTAGGATTCTGGCCACTCTGGACTTCCTTCAGGAATATGTGGATAAAGGTCTTTTGCTCAGCACTGTAGCCTACCAGCCGCCAGCCGTAAGTAGTGTATGATTTACAGGATCCGTGGGCTCCTTGGCAGAACCCTCAGGTATGCAGATTTGTCAGAGCAATCAGACTGGCCAAACCAGTGGTCAGACCGATCTTCCCTAAGTGGGAACTACCACTGGTGTTGAAAGCCCTAACCACCCAACCACCCTTTGAGCCTCTGACTATTTGTTCTGCCCATGGCCACAGCACCTGACCAAGAAGCAGTGGCACACCCTAGGTGTCAGAAGAGCACTGAATATTTATATCAAGCATACAGAATGCTCAAGGAGATCGGGCTGTTTTCATTTCCTTTCATCCCGAGGTGCCAAGGCTTAGTATCTAAGCTATCCCATACCAAGTGGATCGGACTGTACATTGCTGAGGCATACAAGTCATTCAGCGTGCCGGTTCTGGAAAATGAAAGTGCATTCTACAAGATCCATGGCAACCTCATGGGCCAAAAGAGAGGCACTTCTACAACAGAGATCTGTGGAGCAGCCACGTGATCATTGGCTAATGCCTCTATCAGACACTATAGGGTGGAGTTTCTGCATCCACAGAGGCCTTTGGCAGGAAGGTGCTGCAGGTGGTGGTCCAGACATAACCTGGCCATTTGAACAATTCAAAAAGTGGGGTATATCCTATTTATGTTCACTTCTCTGTCCCTCCCTATTCCAGTTCACTGCATGCTACTTCTCATACATATCTGAATTGTGGGAGATACTTGGTTGCAGAATGGAAAATTTCTTACCCAGTAATTTTCTGTCTGCTAACAGGATCATCCCCAATTATACCCTGCTGGATGGCTTCACAACCAGGAGTCAGCATTTTATTTGGATAGTCACCATGTAGGCAGTGGCCTACTGTACATAATTCATTAATTCACTGAAGTTGTTAATTTTCTAAGAGCTTTCTCACAGCTGTGGAATGAATCATCTGGCAGCAAGCAGGAGAAGGTGTGTGGCTATTACAGGCTCTCCTGCAGCTTTGAACTGCCTCTGCAAATTGTAGACAGGAAGGGAATAGCCCATATGTAACAGAATTGTGGGAGATGCTGTTAGCAGAAAAGAAATTACTGGGTAAGAAATTTTCCATTCCAATCCATGTGTCAGAAATCATGTGACTAAGTCGGTCATATGCAGGATACTACTATCTTTCATAATGTACTCTTCTAATCTGTTTGTTTATAGGATGGACAACCATCAGCTTCAAAAATGCTGTAAAAATCAGAGAAAATTATTAGTTTATATTCAGATAGTAATGTAAGAAATGACTTGAGTAGTGACCTTAATTTAGTTCTTAATAATTACATATTTTATTAAATCATAATTAAATTTTAATGATTTCACTCACTTTTCAAAAAGCAAACTATTGAAAAAAAATCTCTTATCTTCTACTTCAGCAACACTTAAATCCAGCATTTGAAGATGGATGGAGCAGCAGTGATGATGAAGGATGAATCTCAATTAGCTGTTGATATAAAACTGACATTCATGCACCGTGTTTGTGAAGAAAGGACTTTATCTGCAGAATTGAACAAGTATTTGTCATCAGCTTCTTTGTAGAGTTCCTTAAAGCTCAGGCTTTCAGAAATGAGATTTTCTTGGAAAGTTACTTTCTTGTACTGTCTTAATGTTTCTTCTGTGTTATTACTATATTTTGAAATTGTATTCTTTTATTTCACCTGGCCTTCTCACTCTCTTCCCATCCACCCCCGCCACCCCCAAACTTTAGGCAAAGCAATTTGGTATATTGTACCTAGTTGTTGAGCTGCATATTAAGAAAAGCAAAATTTCTGATGATCAGATGCTAGTACACCCCGTCTCTCTTCTGGTGTCACTAAAATAGTGAGGACTGATGATTCCTTCTATTTTCAGGGGATCTAAATGGGGCAGATTGAGACTAGATGAGTGTGGAGAGGAGCTGGGATGTGTAAGTCCCAGTTCCTTTTGTATTATCCCCATTTTACAGGTGCCTCTCCATAGGTGCATTATGGAATCCAGCTTCCTCAGTTAGAATTGAGGCATTATCTATATAGGTATTTATATAGCCCCCATCAATTTAATATCTAACCCCATCCCAGGTATTTAAAAATAGAAGCAAATTACATGGAATAAGATCTTATTGGTCCTGTTAAGGTGATCATAAGATCAGTGGGCATCCTCTGCTGCATGAACCCCCCACCTCCCCCCCGCCCCAAGTGGAGGGGAGAATTCATGGATAGCGGCAGGCAAACACTGAATGGACTTGGCTTCTGTGACAGCCAAAGAGTCAGGAGGAGGAGGAGAAAGGGAAACCTAGTGCTGAGTCACTGGGCTTCTGCCAATGTGCTGTGACTTAGGAGGTTGAACCTCCTGCCTGTTCTGGGTGTGCAAGAGCTGCTCTCCCTTTCTCAACAAGACGACTGAGAGGAATCTCAGCAAGCTGAGAGTCTCCTGTCTGTGCTGGGTGTGTTTTCCCTCTTTTGGTTATAATGTAGCCTTATGGATTTAATAAACCTCAAGTCAGAAGAAAAATTTGAATAAAATGGAAATGTAAAAAACAGTCCTTCAAAATGTCTTCATTTCAACTGAATGTGTGGCTAGGGTCTTTGCTCTGTACTGTCATGCAGGAGGTTTGGTGGGTCAGTTCCTAGCACTGTGCTGGGCTGAGTGTGCTACAGGAGCAGCACTCGCTATTCCCTGAGGACTGAGTTAAGGAGCTGCACTAAAAGGCTTCCCATCAAGTGAAGGAAGGATGGCTGGGATGCAGTACTTCAAAGGGAAAAGTTTATACCAAATGGAGGAGCAGGATTCAAACAACAAAGGGAAAAGTGTTAAGCAACTGGATGAAAATTATTTAGCCTGTGTACTGTATGTCACTAGTGCACATTTCAGAATTACATTTGTAAAAGTTTTATGTGCAATTTTTTAAAAATTGCATGCTGCTATTCCATACACCAGTCCAGTGAAAGGGGCATAGAGAGACTCAAGGAAATCCTAGTAATTCAAAAGTGTTACTAAGTTTACAGTTGCCAGGAATGTTGAAACCCAAAATTTGGCCTCCCTTAAAATTGTTATGAAGCTGTACTAGTTGGGGGCAGGGAGATTCCCAAAAGCTTAACTTAATCTTAGTTCAAGGGACCAGCCCAGACCCAGTAAGTGTAGAGGAATATAGCAAATTGAAATTGGCTTCTTAAAGATGAAACTTTCATTTAATTACCAGTTGTTAGTTCTTGTCCTCCTGAAGCCTAGGGAATCTTGGTAACTGAATGAAAATAAGCTTTCTTACAAGACAAAAGCTAAATGAATAAACTATTTGTATTATTGGGCAACATTTTTGTTGCATGTTATGTGTATATATACAGGTGCTTCATACTACATATAATATTTGTACTTCACATTTTCCAAATTTAGTAAAAAGGTGGGGTTTTTTGTCTTGAGAGAAATGTTCATTAGATCCTGTGTTTTTTAAACCACTCTCCTGAGTGATCATCTGATTTGTGCATTACTTCAGAGCCAACCATCAAAAGGAGAAATAAATTACGTACTAATCAGTTCTTCCTGAGCTGTGCAGTGATCATGGAAAACGTTGGTACTTAAAGAAGTAGACCCAGGCTAGTTTTTGTGTTCCTTACCAAATGGGAGGTAGAGAGATCCAAATTTGTCACTTGGAAGAAGACAAATACGGTAAAGAAAGTTTTCATTTTCCAGCCAGGGTTCCAAACTGACAGCCATTGACTCTCTGTCCTCTTTCTGGCACTGCCTTTCTCTTCCAATTGAAATGCTACATGCTTCCCATTCCCCCACTTTCTGAGCACCGAGGGAATCTCTGCCTGGCTTCATTCTGTGTAGTATTGCAGTGTACCAATTCTTTCCCAGCCCTCCTGGCTTTAGTTCCAAGCTGAAGGGAGAGGAGTTTAAGGGAAGGTGGGGCCAGTTTGTATTCACTGACACCAGCCAAAAGTCCTGGCCAACTCCCACCTCCCGGAAGCCAGAAATCTTACATCAGGCTGGCAGTGCCTCATAGCATATGGCTAGTCCCCAAGTTATTAAACACCTGGGCACTATACAGCATCTTAATTGTCGTTACACAAATTCTGGACAAATTCCATTGCAAGTAATAGATTGTTTAGATTTCCCCTAAAGATTCAGTTTTGACATTTACTTCCTTCCCTAAAATATTACAGGCGATTTTATTGGTTTTTTTTTAAATTGCTGCTGCATTCTTCAAAAGTTACTGTAGTTCACTGATACATTAAGGATTCTTCTGCGTGAAATATGCCATATAAATGTAACAGGACTGTCACAGTAACTTCTTTCCCTCAATTTTATGACAGAAGACACCAGATACTAAACAAAGATAGAACTGAATGCTGTATAGCAGGATTGGAAACAGTGCCAGGTATAGGCTACACTGAATTGTAGAAGCTATAGAACAGTCCCAGATCTTGCTTCTGTGTGCCATTCAAGCCTGAGAAGTTAAGAGTTCTGTTTTGATTATTTTTGCCATATCCATCTCCATGGTATCTGAGCATCTTTATGAAATATTGCCTGATAGTCTGAAAGAAATTTGGAAGCTCAGATCAACTTAGAAAAGGGAAATTCTACTGCTTGTGAAAGCAAGTGGTTCCATAGAGAAGGAAGTAGTTTACTGAGGGCACTTCTGCTACAGCAGTTGGTACTGGGATAATGCTTGGGAAGGGGTTAATTCCCTGCAGGGAAGGTCAGGCCAGGGATCTACCCTGGCCAGAAAAGTTGCTTTGCCTTCCAGTAAAATAGGAAATCTTCCACCAGGACTTGGCAGGACAAGTACTGTAACATGAAAAGGAAATGATTTGCTTTTAGAGTCCTTTCTCTTTCACTCTTCCGTTTTCCTTCCAGTCTAAAGAGGGAATTGAGCCAGTCCTACTGAAAAGTTAGGCAACCCTTGGAAACAGCCTGCTTCATCTCTGCATGAACTCTGCCTGAAGAGACTCTCAGATATGATGTATGCTTTTATGTTTCTGTTTGGTTATGAGGATTGAAAGGAGTCTGCTAGTGATTTAGCAGTGGACCCTTCTGAATGACCCAAGATGGAAGAAAACAGGGTTCTTTTTCCTTATAGCCAGGACTAAGGTACAAAGGGCCAGCCAGCATTGTCACTTGAAGCCATCAGTATCGTCAACTCCAAACGTTCAAAAATAATGTGTTTAAACCCCTCAAAATCCATGAAACTGTAATAAATGCAGGGGTCTTTTGTGTCTTCTTGTTTGAGCTATTGGGGTTCATGTTTTCAAGCTTTTCTCTGCAATCATGAGGACTGAGCTACATTTATTTAATTGAAAGTTAAGATTTTCATCTCACTTATCTCCAGCAATCTTCAGTAATCACTTTACTCCAGCATGTGGGGCTTTAAGAAAAGCAACAAATATCACAAGACTGATCAAGAAATTGTTAGATCTGGCAACACTGGGTCAGAGACCCTTAAAGTGATGATTATAACTTCCCTTGTGGCATTTTTTCCTTTATTTAACCTAGTGCTACAGTCCCTTGTCTGCCACGCACATGTAGGCAAGAACTATCGTACCATTTGAGAAAGGGCCTCAGTTTTACCCTTGTCTCATTTTTGTAATGTAAGTACAGCCCTAAAGGCCCCCAGTGTAAATAGCTGAGGATCAGTACAGTGTTCATTAAACTGTAAGTTCTTCAGTGCAGTCTTAGTATGTGTGTCCAATATCTGATGCGGTGGGACCCTGATCGAGGCCTCCTGACGTTACTATAATACAAATAATACAACTTATACCTTTTGTGGCATGCTAGCTGAACTACTCGGGTGTGTATTTAGCTTTCTCCAGCAATAAGATATTCTTGAAGACAATATATTGTTTCAGAGGGTAGAAGATTCCTTTCTGTACTTCTGCCATTCAGTATTTCCCACCCGCTATCAAAACATAAGGTAAGTAACTCTTAAAACACAAATAATTTAAGATTGATTTTACATTAAAATGTACTTCCTTGCTCTGAGTAAATATTTAATGGTAAGCTATGAAAAGGGCTTGTGTGGCTTTTTGTTTTTCTTTTATGTGCTTGTTTGTAAGGACTTTGGGTTTTTTGTTTGTAGAGAAAAACAGGAGAGAATTGGGATCTAGTCTTGTCTGCCTGTGGAAAAACTGTGGTGGCTAGAGCACTAGGGCAAATATGACATCACAAGAGTAAACCAACAAGACTGAGCAATTTTTAGAGAACTGCTATTTAACTCCAATGACAAATGAACATTGTGGAAGAGGTTATTTAAGATTTAACATTGTCATCATGTAAGCTGATGGGCAGGTGCACCAGCCAAGGTAGCCAAAATAAAACCCAAACTCTCAAGCTGAATTCCAGGTCCCTTTCCTCTGGGCTGGTTTTATTAATAAACAGAAGATGCCCAGTGTCGTGTATTAAGGCTTTTGTAAGAGCCCTATCCTGCTTTCTGTAAGCTGGAAGGGAGGAAGACAACCTTCCTGGTTGGTTCCTAGAGGCCTCCTGCTAGGTTTTCATGACTGACTTCCTTTAGGGTCTTTCCTCAACCTCATCTTGTTAAGATTGTATGAAGGAATAACCCTGGCTCAGTCTCCAGCACATAGTGCTTGGTTAGCTGACCCTCCTATTAAATGACCTGAAAGAGTACAGCTCCCAGCAACCCCCGATACAAAGGCCCCAAAGGCCATATCAGGCATCCTGGACTGTGTTGATGCACGCCAGGGCATCTGTTACACACCTCTTCAATTAAAGTCTGATTGCTCACACACTGAAAGCTCAAACTCCCAGGAATGCCTGCAACAAAACCATGAAAGATGAGTCTTTAGAAATATCAAATGTAAAGTAAAAATAGAGACTATTTTTAAAAATAAAACTTTTCAGACCTTACATAATAAGGAAACCAAAAATGATGCTAGGCCCTATTTTTAAAAATTTCTTACGCTTCTCTTTGAAAAGAAACTTAAAGGGGAGGAAAATAAACTGATGCTGTTTTGACATTTTAAAAAGTCAAAACCACCTTTCTGTGCTGAGGAAGATCCTCCAGCTCTGTGCAGTTGGCAGATCACACCTTCTGCCATTTTCCTGGACCTGTGAGGGAGGAGCACACAGTGTTTTTTCTGCTCCTTTAACACTAAGGGAGTTTGTAGTAATTTTTCCCACAGCAAGAGAGAAGCAATTTAAAAATTGGTCCGCCCTGTTGCAAACTACATTAACATGTGCAAGCAAGAACAGGTAATTCAGCTGGCAGGAACACAAAAATTACACATTTGTCTTTTTTGACATAAACAACATTGCAATACAAAAATTACACACACCTTTCTTCTTTTCCTCCAGGCTTTGTGTTCACCAGGCAGCCAGCCATGCAAACTAATGAGTGTTTTCAGTTCCCATTGACTTCAATAGGTAGTCAACACTAAACAGATTGAATGTACCTGTAGTAATGCAGGGTTTGAGCTTCGCTGGCATTGTGAAGAAATTGTCAGTAGGCAGATCTTTAAGCAAACATGAACACATCCTTCTAGCAACATTTAGTGAAAATGCTAGACAAAATAAGGCGAGGGGGCAAGTGGGTTTTTGTGTTTTGGTTTTTTTTCATTTAGTGGAGACTGTTGCCAATGGTATGACTGCCCTGACAGCCACAAAACTTCAGCTGTACACACTATTTTAAAGCTGATTATTAATCCTCTGTTAGTATTTCATCAGGGCCTATGAAGACACATTAGTTTTTGAACACAACAAACATGTTTTAGATTGCCAGACAAGTAATCCTTGGTCTGTAAAAAAAATTATCTGTCAGATGCCATTTTAAGAAGAAAAAAAAAGGGGGTGGGGGGGGCGTAAATGTAGAAAACTAACACTCTAGCTAAGATGCAACTGTTGTTAATTCTCTGTGAACCTGATCCAAAGCCCACTGAAGTCAATGACTAATGGACTTCAACTAAGGCCCTATTACAGTAGAACCTCAGAGTTACGAACACCTTGGGAATGGAGGTTGTTCATAATTCTGAATAAAACATTATGGTTCTTTCAAAAGTTTACTACTGAACATTGACTTAATACAGCTTTGAAACTTTTACTGTGCAGAAGAAAAACACTGCTTTCCGTTTATATTTTTAGTAGTTTGACACAGTACTGTACTGTACTCGCCTGCTTTTTTTTTGTCACAGCTGCTGCTGCCTGATTGCATACTTCTGGTTCCAAATGAGGTGTGTGGTTGAGTGGTCAGTTTGTAACTCTGAGGTTCTACTGGAGTGTAAATCTGTATAGTCATGTGCTGCCATAGAAAATTAATCTACAATATGTACTGCCTGTAGCAGTAAGTTGTTCTGACCATCTGTCCACTTACTCTTCTCTACGGATACTCTAGCAAGGATGGAGAGTGAATTCAGCTCCTGGGAGAGTGCCAGTTGATTTTCCTTAAAAGGTTGTATCAGATGGTGTGTGGCATGAACATTGCAAAGAGGGTCTCCAAAGCAGTAGGGAGGGAATGTCTTGTGTTCCCCAACAAGTAATTAGCATTGCTAATCCCACTCCAGTCTGCTGCAGTGCCTGTAAAATATTAGTTTATTAATGCTGGCTCGTGTTAGGAGATTCTATTCCCCTTTTGTATATATTTGCACTTTTTAAAAATGTATAATCATGTCTATTTGATTATGCCTCTCTCCCCAATCTTTTGAATGTCACTTGCCAGTTTAAATAGTAAAGGGTCTTTGAAGTAGAGAGAATGTTTGTAAAAAGAAAAGGAGTACTTGTGGCACCTTAGAGACTAACCAATTTATTTGAGCATAAGCTTTCGTGAGCTACAGCTCACTTCACTGCATCCGATGAAGTGAGCTGTAGCTCACGAAAGCTTATGCTCAAATAAATTGGTTAGTCTCTAAGGTGCCACAAGTACTCCTTTTCTTTTTGCGAATACAGACTAACACGGCTGTTACTCTGAGAATGTTTGTGTGTGTTTGTTCAGCTCCAGGCACAACAGAGTCCTGATACTGATTGGAACCTCTGGGTGTTACTGTAATAAATAAACAGTGGTTTTATGACAGTCTGCGTTAACTTATGCAATGGGGTGAGGGGCAGTTTTTCCTTAGAGAGTAATAGTCATGCCCATCTGCAGACTCCCAATCCTAATGGATTGGCTTTGTCCGAGAGGAAAGGAGTACTGTGCAGAGCTCTCTTCACCTTTGATCTTTAGCTCACACGGTAAGCAGTACTGACAAATCACTTTTGCTAAACAATACCCTGGACAACTTGCAGCAAGCAACCAAAAGATCACTGTATATTAGCGTTAGTATACAAAAACTTAGACTTAAAATCTTAACTAGGTCCTATCAGTGGAGTCTCCCTAACAGACTAATTTGTTATTTCTAGACACTACATCGTCCATCAGAAAATCCCAGTGTAACCTAAAAAATCTGTTTGCAGGTATGGAAATGAATAATTAAGGGAGGTAACCACTTTACTCAGCCACTGTTTTACCTAATGCACATTATGCCTGTCACCCAACCTTACCTGTGCCACTTTGTGTTCTGAAATAATATATTTACATATCTACAGAAGTATGGTATTTAATTAGAACTAATTTCACAATTCTACAATTTATTCCCAGCCTGTATTAGCCTATGTCCATATGTTTTCTGCTAGTGTGATGTAAATAAGATGTTTTGATGAATAAAAGGGAAAACATTACCTTTGGGGTGAAGAAATGTGTTTGTGGAATTGGTATGATTACGAACTAACTTTTGTACTGGTGTATGTTTTATTTTTAAATAGTACACTTATAGCATATTGAAACAAACTTTTGGAAAAAGAAATAGGGTTTACAATCAACTAATTTATTCTTGCTAGCTTTGCATGCATATATATAAGTTGTAGGAATTGTCTCCTATTGTGTATTTGTATAGTGCCTACCACACTAACTCGGATCCTGACTGGGGTCTCTGGGTGCTAATGCAACATACGTTAAACTGCATGTGGAACAAACAAAACTCAGGACTACTTTAAAAGAAAAAATAGAATTAAAAATCACAACATGTCAGCGCTAAGAGGAAGAATTAAGATTTCATGGACAACGACACTGCTGGTGTTCCCTACATCTGAGTGTTTGACCTTGCAACCTTAACCTTCTTCTGAGGGCTTGGCTACACTTGCGAGTTAGAGCACATTAAAGGAGCCCCGGGTACACTAGCTCACTACCCGTCCACACTGGCATACAGCACTCCTGGTACTCCACCTCGGTGAGTGGAATAATGTTTTGTGTGCCCCTGCTGGAGCACCACGGCGCCAGTGTGGACGCCCTGGTCCTATAGTGCGCTCTGATCGGCCTCCAGAAGTGTCCTACAATCCCTGTGCTAGCCACTCTGGTCATCACTTTGAACTCTACTGCCCTGCCCTCAGGTGACCAACGGTCAGACCCGCCCTTTAAATTCTCTGGGAATTTTGAAACTCCCATTCCTGTTTGCTCAGTCAGGTGTGGAGTGCTCTCAGCGAATCTTTCGAGGTGACCATGCTTCCACATGCCAGGCGATCCCCAGTATGGAGCAATGGCAAGGTTCAGTGTTTGTGGGGAGGAAGCTGTCCTGTCCCAGCTGCGCTCCAGCCATAGGAATTACAATACCTTTGGGCAGATATCAAGGGACATGATGGAAAGGGACCGTGACCAGGACGCACTGCAGTGCAGGGTTAAAGTGAAGGAGCTGCGGAATGCCTACCGCAAAGCCTGTCAGGCAAACAGCCGCTCCTGTGCTGCCCCTGCAACCTGCTGTTTCTACAAAAAGCTGGACGCAATTCTTGGGGGCGACCCCACCTCCACTCCAAGTACCACCACGGACGCTTCAGAGACCAGTTCAACAAGGTTGGAGGAAGAGGAGGAGGAGCAAAGCGGGAGCGAGAGTGCTGAGGCAGAGGGAGATGCATGCAGCCAGGAGCTGTTCTCAAGCTAGGAAGAAGGTAGCCAGTCGTGGCGGCCAGTGCTTGGGGAAGGACAAACACCAGAGGAGGTTCCTGGTAAGCCGCTTTTATTTTGGGAAGGAAGTTATTCGGTGCGGGCTCTTGGGGCAAGGAGGGTTAGGGCTGCATGCATGCCTAGATGCAGAATAGGGCATTGATGTGCTCTCTCACATCGTGGTAATCGGCCTCGGTGATCTCTTCAAAGGTCTCATCTAGAATTTGGGCAATGCTCTTGCGCAGGTTTCTCAGGAGAGCCACTGTGGACCTTGTCCCCGTAAGGCTAACTTGTCCATGCCACTGTGCCGTGAGGGGCGGGGGGACCATTGCTGCACACGGGCAAGCTGCATATGGGCCAGGGCAGAAGCCGCATTGCAGTAGAAAACCCTCCCTTGCTTCCCAGGTCACCCTCAGCAGCAAGATATCTTCCAGGATGAACTCCTGTGAAGATTGTGGGGAGAGAGTTCAGTATAGGGGATCCCTGCCACTGTTGGCTCTCCCCAAGGCACAGAAACCCAGAAGACAGTACAGCCGTGAAACAATCAGTCACGCTTGACCCCGTGCTTACTCACCATTTTGGGGCTTCCATGGGTTATGTGTGCTCGCTTTGGGATGGGCAAATTATGCTATTGTGCAGACTGTGCTTGCCCTTAAGTATGAGGGAATCATTGCTCTGTCTGGTGTGAACAATGCTGCCTCTGTTAAGTGTTGCATTTTGTCTTTACAGATGCAACCTTGAGATCTCAACCGTCCATATTATCACCGGCCAAAAAACTCCAAAGAATCAGAAAGAGGCCACGTAGAAGCAAGGAAGACATGTTGCATGAAGTAATGCAACATTCAAGTAATGAAAATCAAAAAGTGCAGGAGTGGCGGAACAGTGAAAGGAGGATCCACCAGCAGAATGAGGAGTGCCAGCACAAAAGCGCAGTGCTCTGGCAGCAAAGTACGGATCGGCTGATAAGCAAAACGGAGTGCCAAGCAGACTCTATCCAGGCGCTTGTAGCCATGCAGACTGAGCACGACCGAGCCTGCCCCCCTGCCCACAGCCCTTGTCCCAAAACTCTTTCCCTTGTGCCCCCATGTCACCTCCAACCCACTTTCCCCAACATCAGGGTTCTTCACCACCACCAGCTGCCTCCAACACCTGTAGCTTCACCACCCAGCCCTGCAAACTACGATCCTTACCCACTGCACTCAACCCTAATCACCATGCAGTATAGCAATCCTGAAGTGCAGCACTCATTGCACAGCACTTCAGACAGGAAGGCTGAGTATGATAACCAGACATACGCAAATCTGTGATTGTACCGTTCCCCACCCCACCCCACCCCCCGCTTGCCCTTTCTGTTTCCCAAGCTGTTGTTTCTTTTCAATAAATGGATTTTTGGCTTTGAAAACATTCTTTCTTATTGCATGAAGTAAAAGATACCTTAGCCCAGGAAAGAAACAGGTACTGCACCCTCCTATTAACATTGGAACCACTGCACTTCACTCCCATGCAGGGCACCAGACATTACTAGTGGCTTTCAGCCTCAAATTGCTCCCTCAATACATCCCTAATCCTTGCAGCCCCACACTGGGCCCCTCTAATAGCCCTGCTCTCTGGCTGTTCAAATTCAGCCTCCAGGTGTTGAACCTCCGAGTTCCATGCCTGAGTGAATCGTTCACCATTCCCTTCACAAATGTTATGGAGGGTACAGCATGTGGATATAATCGCGAGGATGCTGTCATCGGCCAGGTCCAGCTTCCCATACAGAGAGCGCCAGCGGCCCTTTAAACGGCCAAAAGCACACTCCACAGTCATTCTGCACCGGCTCAGCCTGTTGAATTTGCTGCTGTCAAGGCTCCCTGTATAGGGTTTCATGAGCCACGGCATTAAAGGGTAAGCAGGGTCTCCAAGGATCACAATGGGCATTTCGACTTCCCCTATGGTGATCTTCTGGTCTGGGAAAAAAGTCCTGGCTTGCTGCTTCCTGAACAGGCCAGTGTTCAGAAAGATGTGTGCGTAATGCACCTTTCTGGTCCAGCCTGCGTTAATGTCAATGAAATACCCACGGTGATTCACAAGCGCCTGGAGAACTATAGAGAAATACCCCTTCCGATTAACATACTTGGAAGCTAGGTGGGCTGGTGCCAGAATTGGAATCTGTGTGCCATCTATCGCCCCACTGCAGTTAGGGAAACCCATTTGTGCAAAGCCATCCACAATGTCATGCACGTTACCCAGAGTCACGGTTCTTCTGAGCAGGATGCGATTAATGGCCCTGCAAACTTGCATCAACACGATTCCAATGGTTGACTTTCCCACTTCAAACTGGTTAGCGACCGATCGGTAGCTGTCTGGGGTTGCCAGCTTCCAGATTGCAATAACCACCCGCTTCTCCACTGTCAGGGCAGCTCTCAATCTCGTGTCCTTGCGCCGCAGGGTGGGGGGTGAGCTCCTCACACAGTCCCATGAAAGTGGCTTTTCTCATGCAAAAGTTCTGCAGCTGCTGCTCATCATCCCAGACTTGCAGGACGATGTGATCCTACCACTCAGTGCTTGTTTCCCAAGCCCAAAAGCGGCGTTCCACGGTGGTGAGCATGTCCGTGAATGCCACAAGCAAACTTGTGTGATATGCGTTACTCGAGTCGATATCATCTGAGCCCTCACTGTCACTTTGGATCATAAGGAATAACTCGACTGCCAAACGTGATGTGCTGGCGAGACTCGTCGGCATACTCCTCAGCAGTTCAGGCTCCATTCCCACAGACCAAAAGGGAAGACAGAGCGCGCAGTACAAAAAACGTTGAAAGAAGGAACCAAATGTGGACGGAAGCCCAGGGTTTGCTGGGATGCGAACCGATGCATCACGAGGCGTTGGGACAGGATGGCCCATTTCACTACAAAATTTTTTTTTCTCCTGCTGATAATAGCTCACCTTAATTGATTAGTCTCGTTACAGTTGGTATGGCAACACCCATTTTTTCATGTTCTCTGTGTATATATATCTTCCTACTCTATTTTCCACTGCATGCATCCGATGAAGTGGGTTTTAGCCCATGAAAGCTTATGCCCAAATAAATTTGTTAGTCTCTAAGGTGCCACAAGTACTCCTCAGTTTTTTTTGCTGATACAGACTAACACGGCTACCACTCTATAACTCACTTGTGTGTCCAGAGTGGGTTGCTTTAACCTTGTATATAACACTCTAGTTTCCTTTTCTTACTTAATAAGTCTTCATGTAGTTTATTAGAGGATTGGCTACAGTCATTGTCCTCGGTGTGACATCTAAAACTCAGTTGCCCTGGGGTAAGCTACTGGTCCTTTGCGAATAGGAATAACTTGAATATTGCTGTGATTCTTGTTGTAAGGAGTTCACCTATCACAGAGATATGCTCACCTGGGTGGCAAGACAGACCAGAGTACCCAAGGGGACTGTCTGTTATTCCATGTTAAGACTCTTAAAGTGCCTGAAGTGTTTGCAGTTGGTTGGTGAAATCTAAGAACTCACAACCAATTTTGGATTTATGGCCTGTTTTTAGGGGTTTTTTTGTTTGTTTTTTGTTTTTTTTTAAACAATCTGCCCTGAGGCTGATACTCATGCTCTCAAGCCAACATGGGGATCACCACCCAAGGCTGCTCATGACCCCTTTCTGGCCAAGTCTCAAGGTATATACTCCATTCCTTAACCATTCTACTTCTTTTGATTCTGTTGATCGCACTTCTGCTTTATATCTTCTGCTTCAGTGGGTTTCGCAACACCATCCTTACTTGATTCTCTTCCTACCTCTTGGGTCATTCTTTCCATGTCTCTTCAGTGTGTCCCTCTTCTTTTCTCCCTCTATACCCTTTATCTGGGTAACCTCATCAGCTCACTGTTCAGATCCCATTTTATTAGAGATAGCAGAAAATGGAAAACAATTTTGTGAAAAATACTGATATTTAAGAGTTTTCATTTTTCAGGGTTTAACATAAAAACATTTTCAACATTTGCAAAATTATCTACAACTCTTTAAAAAGACATTTATCAATTTTCTGAAAATCAAGAGTTCCTGAAATTTTATCAGTAAACTAGAAATGTTGATAATGCTTTTTGAAGTCATGAACGTTTTAAATAAAATAATTCTAATTTCAAATGTTGCAAAATTTTGTGGAATGTTTCAGAAATGCTGACAACTTCCATGAAAAATTTCATTTTCAAAAAAAGACAGTTTTTCAGTTTAAAAAAAAAACCTTAATTCAATAAAGATGTCTACCAGCTCTACTCTTTATGCAATTTTGCAAATCTGCTCCTCCATACCTGACCTGTCTCTCTATTCAAACTCATATTTTCACTTGTCTAACATTTGCTGAATTCACCATGTCAGCATATACTGCAGATGGACCAGACTCCACTTTTTACTCTCCTTCCAAAACTTTTTAATCTTCTGTCACTGAAGATGACAGCAGCAGCCTTTCTGGCACTCAGACCCATGCACTCTTCTGTTACCCAACGGATCCAGATCTTGCCAGGGTCCAGATCTTGCCACCCCTTCCTCCATAACATTTCTAAAGTCTGACTTTTTCTTTGTGATGAGAGTCTAAAAACTTTTGTTCATTACGTCCTCTTCCATCTTCATTACTTTGCCCATATCGCCATCCCCTCCTGGCTACGTAAAATAAAACCACTAAGATAATCGTAGCATAGCGTCTATGCCATCACTGTCTTTGAATTTCTCCAGTTGACATCACTATAGGCGTTTTAAGCTTGTCCTTGCCTTTAAGGCATTGCATAACTCAGCCCCACACTACTTAAAGAGCCATCAGTGCCTTGTTTGTCTCTTCTCCTATAATCATCTCTGCCATATTAATCAAATTTTCTCCTGAGGTGATCTGCCAGGCAGGTTTCTTCTGATTCACACCTGTTTTTCAAGATCTACTTCTGACATGATGCCTACAAGTGAATCAGATATTTATTTATGCTTGATAAGTACTTTACCATGCTATGCATAGCTTTTTCTGAGTAACTATGTGATCTCATTGTTTTAATCACCATTCTTCTTCCCCTTACCAGTCCTGAGTGTTTTGTTTCCCCTTTACTGCATCAGGGCCCTTGCCTTCTTGTTGGCACTGTGAGACAGCTAGCACACCTGAGAGCACCATATAAAATCAGACTAATAATCATACCAAATATACTGTGAAAAAGTAAACATATTGGACACACAAATATTTGCCTAACGAATGAACAGCAAATCAAATGTTTACCTTGAGCAACATTATTAAAGCATTATACTACATTTATGTGAACTGATTTATTATAAGAAGAACTAACAGATTGTCAGCAACTGGGACATGGGGGATAATTTCTAATGGTTGGAGCCAAAGATCAGAACTGGAGTCAGTTCAGGAATCATACGTAAGGCTCAGAAGCCAGTTACATAGAGTAAAACAAGGCAGGAACTATCACAGCCAAATGCCTTGAGCAGCCACTTACCTGCTGCTGAGTTTAAGAGCCAGTTAGCTGACCCTTCCAACTAGTAGTGTCGCCAATCAGGCAGTCTTCTACAGGCCAGCTGCACTTGACAGGGAGCCCAGAGATTGGTTCTTCTGCAGGCCCTGATTCCTGACAGAATGCACAGATGAAAGAAAATAACTTTGTCTGCAGAAAGCTGAAGTAATCAGGCTTTACACAGCGTAGGTGCACAAGGAGGACAGTGAACTCACAGTCCAGGTTAAGATACAGGGCTGAAATGCAGCCATTATTCTCTCTCTCTCCCCAGCATGAAGACTGCAATTGTGGCTGTAGCTCTTATTCTTGTTTTCTTTACCCACAAGAAAGTGAGCACGACAGCATCACCCAGGAAATACCCATGTTTCAGTAAGCAGAACCATAGACTTCAATTGAGTAAGCATGTGTGTGCACATTTTTATAGAGGATAATGACAGTTTTAATATATTTGCTGTTGGAATCTCTTTAAAGAAAGTGATCCAAAAGCTCTTAATCAGCAAAGCAACCAGTCTCTTCACTGCACCAATTTCTAATCTCTGCTTTAGGCTCATGTCTCTTCCTTTTTGGCCCAATTCAGTATTCCCCTGTGTAGTTACTGACACCTGTGTAAAACATGACCAGATAAGAATGGTAGCATTACACACCCACTTTGCTCCGGTGTTAGTGATTTCACAAGGTGTACGGCAATGCTGATTCAGTCCTGTTTCTCAACTCTTTTACTCACCACAATCCTACTCCCACAATCACATTGTGCAAGTCTCTGGGAGGTGGTTGGGTGCTTTCTCTCATTGGAAGAGGGTTCTACTCCTCTCATTCTTATTTCAGACTTAGTTCCTAAGATCCATCTCTCGTCTTTGCTACAAGTTTGTGTTTCATCAAGTGTAAAATAGATTGACAGGGTGTGATTAAGTAACAGGACTGTTAGGCAAATTTATTTCTCTTAAATAGAAAAGATAAGCCTTTTTCCCAGTGACCGTGTAAACAGATCACCAGATTAGCTTCCCTATATTCCTTTGGAAAGAGCATAACAGTTGAGTAAACTTTGCTGAGATTTAAAGAGCTAGATGTAGATCTTCATGCTCCCACACCGCTTTCTAGCAGCTCTGTGTCACTCTGATAATACAAAGCAGCAGATCTGGCTACTCACAGATTCCCTGGTGTAGTACTGGCATCGGCAACTCTATCACACCCCTTCTCAGGGGCCTGCCCTAACAAGAGGGAGGGCAAGGTCTGGGGAAATGGGTGAACAGAGCTGTGCTATAGCCTTCCCCAGAATAGCTCCTGTAGAGGCTGTTAGAACTTAGCTTGAAGCTGTTTTAAATCATGATGAGGGCCAAACAGGCCCACACAAACCATGGAGATTGTGGGAGAGGGGGGACAAAGGTGGTTTAAAGTCACCTTTGCCTCCCTTTTTCTCAATGACAAAAAGCAAAGCTCTGCTGTGGATGAGGACTTGGTCCTTCATTTTCCTGCCATGGCTTGGCTGAGTCTTATGTCTTTCTTTAAAAGAAATCCAGAAAATTAAAGGAATTTGTAGTGAACAGCTCTTCTCTACTTATATTTCCTTCATTGTTTCCTGTCTAGTCTAGCTCCCTTCCATATTTTTAGAATGTTTGCTCACTTCCCCCATCAGGCTGCTTCTTATAAAGCACAATTTCAAACCATTCTAATTGTTAAAGATTAAACAGTCAGCATCTATGGAAAAGCACAGACACATCTTACCCTACACTTGACTTCAGTCTGCCATTGTCTTCTGAAACTGCATTACTATTATGAAGCCTTCAACAGCGTGCCCACATTTACCAGACTGATATTAAGACAGTCTTAGAGTCTACATGGAAAATGTATGGATGCAGATTTGTGGGAGGAGAGGGCTAGGAGGGAAACAGATGAAGTGAGCTGTAGCTCACGAAAGCTTATGCTCAAATAAATTGGTTAGTCTCTAAGGTGCCACAAGTACTCCTTTTCTTTTTGCAAATACAGACTAACACGGCTGTTACTCTGAAACCAGTAAAGACGATGTGGCTGAGCAGGAATATTTAGCACTCCTTTTACTAGGGCCACTAACCTTACTAGGGTTGGTTAGACATTTTGATTTTGGTAAAGCTATCCAGCCATCTAGAGTCTGTCTACACAGCACACAAAAGGTATGCTATATGTAGAGTACTGAAGCGCCCCCATACAGCTGTGCCACTGAAGCGCTTCTGGGGAGGATGCTCTGTGCTGATGGGAGAGAGCTCTCCCGTCGGCATAAAAAACCCCACCTCCACCAGCAGCATAAGCCCTGTTGGCAGGAGAAGCTTTCCCACTAACCTAGCGCTATGCTCACAAACGCTTACGTCAGTGTAATTTATGTCACTCAGGGAGTGGAATAGTCTTACCCCTGAGTGACCCATCCTAAGTTTTGCCAACATAGGCGGTAGTGTTGACCCATCTTAAGCCTGGGGCTGTGTGACCTACACCTATGGCCTCTGTTTCCACACCCACTCTCAAGCATCCACACTACATTGCAATCCTGGACCTCACAACTGTACTGTCACTACCAGACCTGAGTCAGAATTTCAGCTTCTGTGAATATATACTATCAGATCCCAGGGTTCTTAGCAGCCTTGCCAGCTGAAGCCATTCTAGGGCTTATTTCACAGTGGGCTGTGGGAGAATTTGTTTGTCCAGCCTGTGGGAATTGACGGAAGTCTTTTGCCTGGTTTTTGCCTGAAAACACATCCACCTGAATCATTTTGTGGCTACATGCTCCCAGCAGCCAGAGCTATCAATGTGGGTCACGACCCAGTGGAAGAAATGCTCCACCTGGTGTGTCAGTCCTATTTTGGGAATCCGCTAGGGCATGTGCAAGATGCTGGTGAACATTTTGGAGGCAGTTTTTGAACGTCCAAAGGCATTGCTTAGAGGGGGATGCAGATATGCCAGCCGCAACCCAGCTGATGCTGCTCAAGAGGGTTGCCTTAGTTGCAGGTTCCCCTATGTAGACCGGTACTTCTGAGCAGGGCCACAAGCACAGACTGGTGGGGCCACATTGTTATGGAGACTTGAGATGACCAACAGTGGGTCCAGAATTTTCACATGAAGAAGCAGACCTTCCTGGAGGTTTGTGATCAGCTTGCTTTGACCCTCCAGTGCCAGGACACCCGCAGGTGGGAGGCCAGGCCAGTCCAAAAGTGGGTCACAATAGCCATCAGAAAGCTGTCTACCCAAGACAGCGACAAGTTCATGACTAACCAGTTTGGAGTTGGCAAGCAAATCAACTGTCGGGATTGCTTTGGCAAAGGTTTCTGAGGTGATCAGGACTTCGATGGACCCAAAGATGATGGACATTAAAATGCTCCTGTAATTATTGTTGGCTTTCAGAGAATGGGCTTTCCAAACTACACTGCGGCTGTGGATGGGACTCATGCCTATAATTTGCCTTCTGCAAGAAGCACATGAGTACACATACTGCAAAGAGTACTACTCCATTGTTATGCAGGCCCTGTTCTATCACAGGGGCAGATTGATGGACACAAATATGTGCTGCACTGGCAGAATGCATGATGCCAGGGTGATCAGGACTTTATCTTCTTGGAGAAGCTGGGATATTATTTCCACCAAATGACATTGTTACAAATGAAGTCACTGTCCCCACTGTTATTCCAGGGAACCCAATGCACCCCTTGTTGCCATACCATGAAACAGTATCCTGATTTCCGAGGACCTGGTAAAATAAGGTTCAGTTACACACATTAGGATGGTGGTGAAATTGTGCATGTGGCAGAGTGAAATCTCATTGGCACTGCCTTCAAAACATTTTGGATACCAATGTCATCAGTGCAGTCCTTGTTTTTGTGGGCTGCTGTGCTCTGCATGATGTCTGTGAGGACAAAGGGGAACACACTCACCAGGAGAGGCCTCAAGACACAGCTGGATATCTGAGCTTGTACACACACAGCCAGACAGTGCTAGCTCGTCATGTGCAACGGAACTCAGGGGTGCTTTGGGTGTCCACCTAATAGTTTGCAAGTATTCTTGTCATCAAGTTAAAGTAGTATGGGCTGGATGAATGGACTAAAAGGTAGATAGAAAGCTGGCTAGATTGTCAGGCTCAACAGGTAGTGATCAATGGCTCCATGTCTAGTTGGCAGCCGGTATCAAGTGGAGTGCCCCAAGGGTCGGTCCTGGGGCTGGTTTTGTTCAATATCTTCATTAATGATCTGGAGGATGGTGTGGATTGCATCCTCAGGAAGTTTGCAGGTGACACTAAACTGGGAGGAGTGTTAGATACTCTGGAGGGTAGGTATAGGATACAGAGGGACCTAGACAAATTAGAGGATTGGGCCAAAAGAAATCTGATGAGGTTCAACAAGAACAAGTGCAGAGTCCTGCATTTAGGATGGAAGAATCCCATGCACCACTACAGACTAGGGACCGAATGGCTAGGCAGCAGTTCTGCAGAAAAGGACCTAGGGGTTCCAGTGGACGAGAAGCTGGATATGAGTCAACAGTGTGCCCTTGTTGCCAAGAAGGCCAATGGCATTTTGGGATGTACACATAGGGGCATTGCCAGCAGATCGAGGGACGTGATCATTCCCCTCTATTTGACATTGGTGAGGCCTCATCTGGAGTACTGTGTCCAGTTTTGGGCCCCACACTACAAGAAGGATGTGGAAAAATTGGAATGCCTCCAGCGGAGGGCAAAAAAATGATTAGGGGGCTGGAGCACATGACTTATGAGGAGAGGCTGAGGGAACTGGGATTGTTTAGTCTGCGGAAGAGAAGAATGAGGGGGGATTTGATAGCTGCTTTCAACTACCTGAAAGGGGGTTCCAAAGAGGATGGCTCTAGACTGTTCTCAGTGGTACCAGATGACAGAATGAGGAGAAATGGTCTCACGTTTCGGGGGGGAGGTTTAGGTTGGATGTTAGGAAAAAAATTTTCACTAGGAGGGTGGTGAAGCACTGGAATGGGTTACCTAGGGAGGTGGTGGAATCTCCTTCCTTAAAGGTTTTCAAGGTCCAGCTTGCCAAAGCCCTGGCTGGGATGATTTAGTTGGGGATTGGTCCTCCTTTGAGCATGGGGTTGGACTAGATGACCTCCTGAGGTCCCTTCCAAACCTGATATTCTATGATTCATGAGCGGGGATGAAATAATACGTGAGATTGTGCTGTGTATGGGTGTGGAGCAGCTGAGAGAAGATTTTTGTAAATATGTTGGTACTTGTTAGTATGAATTCTGTAAACACTTTTGTGAGAGGTCCTGGACGATTGGAAAAAGGAAAATATAGTGCCCATATTTTAAAAAGGGAAGAAAGAGAACCCAGGGAGCTACAGACAGACAGCCTCACTTCAGTTCCTGGCAAAATCATGGAGCAGGTCCTCAAGGAAATATTTTACTCTGAAATGCGTTGCTTATTCCCTCTTTAGCAGTAATAGTTTTCCTGCACAGCTCCTTCATTTCCATGTGACAAAAGAATTAAGTTGGATTTTATTTAGCTGTTCAGAATAGTGTGGCTAGATTTTTAGGGAGAAATAGTGTCAAGCAAAGCCAGGCTTTGAAGTTGCCTTGATTCTGAGAATCTCTTAAGTATTATCTCAGTTTTTTATTTTAAAAAGAAAAGCTTTAATTTTTATTGTTAATGTATTTAAATTCCAGTTGACCCTAGAGGGCCCAACATGATTGGGCAGGATCTATCTAAAAAGACAAGACAGACAGAGTGGGAGAAAAATAATTGTTTCTTTTATAATTGTTAATTAGTGACAGATGTGGATATTTCTGTCATTTGTTCTAGCATTAATCATTACAACACAAAACCTGGTAATAATGGGGACTTGGATTATTCAGACATCTGTTGGAAAAGCAATACTGCAAACCCCCCTACAAAATGTCCCGTAAGTTTCTGCACCTAGAGGAGTTGTAGCCGTGTTGGTTCCAGGATATTAGAGGGACAAGGTGGGTGAGGTAATATCTTTTCTTGGACCAACTTCTGTTCGTGAGAGACAAGCTTTTGAGTTTACACAGAGCTGTTCTTTAGGTCTGGGAAATGTACTCAGAGTATCATAGCTAAATACAAGGTGGAACAGATTATTTAGCATAAGTAATTAACATATTTCAAGGGACCATTCAAGATGAAGTGGCCACTTAATACGTCTTCAGTCATTTGGGGGGCAGGGGGAGGAACTATGGGGGGGGATAAGTGTTGGTAGGGTAATGGGTTATAGATTGTTGTAATAGAGTCTTGTCTCTGTTCAGTGCATAATTTTTAGTGTCTAGCAAAGTTATGAATTTAAGCTGCCAGACTTCTTTTAAAGGTGCACCACGCCTATGTGGTGATAAATAATAGCCAACATAGAATTGTCAAGAACAAATCCTGCCAAACCTACCTAATTTCCTTTTTTAACAGGGTTACTGGCCAACGGCATGGCATGAAGTGGTAGATATGATATCTTGATTTTAGTAAGGCTTTTGACACAATCCCATATGACAGTCTCATAAGCACACTAGGGAAATATGGTCTAGATGAAATTACTATAAGGTGGGTGCACAACTGACTAAAAAAATGTAGTCAGAAGTTATCAATGGTTCACTGTCAAACTATGAGGTCATATCTAGTGGGGTCTTGCAGAAGTCTGTCCTGCATCTAGTACTAGTCAATATTTTCACTAATAACTTGGATAATGGAGTAGAAAGTATGCTTCTAAAATGTGTGGATGACATCAATCTAGGAGAGGTTGCAAGCACTTTGGATGAGAGGATTAGAATTCAAAATGACCTTTATAAATTGGAGAATTGGTCTGAAATCAACAAAATGAAATTCAATAAAGTGCAAAGTATTACAGTTAAGGAAGAATCAAATGTACAACTACAAAATGGGAACTAATAACTAGGTGGTAGTAGTGCAGAAAAGGAGTTGGGGTGTAATACTAGATCACAAATTGAAGACGTGACAAAGTGATGTAGTTGCAAGAAAATATACACCAGAATGGTATTTGCCTGACAGGAGTGTCATCTATAAGGCATGGGAGAAAATTGTTCCACTGACGCATCAGCTGGAGTACTGTGTCCAATTCTGAGTGCCACATTTTAAGAGAGAGACAAATTGGAGAGAGTCCAGAGGACAGCCACAAAAATTAAGAGATTTAGAAAGCATAACCTACGAGGAAAGTTTAAAAAGCAAACAAATGACAGACCTGTTTAGAAGTAAGAAGCAAATCAGCTTAATCTGCAGGAAGGGAGATTTGCAACTTGTCTACTTAGGGTTGCCAACGTATTTCAAAAATGAGGGACTGTTTTCTTAGCACCGCCACCCCACCCCTCCATATTATTATCATTATTATTATGAATAATAATCAGTACTCACCTACATTTGCCAGGAGTATTTCTTGCTGCTTTTTGCAGGACTTAACAACTCTTGATCTCTTTGTGCAAAGATGAAAAAATAATGGACATCCCTTGTAATAAGTGACCATTGGCAACTCAGTGTGTCACCACTCACTACAGCACCGGGAAGGGTTCTCCCATCAGCATAGTTAATCCATCTCCCCAAGAAGCAATGGAATTCTGTCCACCTAGCACTGTCTACAGGTGGTGATAAGGGTGGATTAACTACATTACTCAGGGGTGTGGATTTTTAACAACCCTGAGCAACATAGTTGGGTCAACTTTAACTTTTGAGTTTGGACCTGGCCTTTGATTAGATACTGGGGGGTGGGGGGGATTTTAAGGCTAGTGAAGCGTTGGAATGGGTTACCGAGGGAGATAGGGATTGCACAATCACTGGAGGTTTTTGAGAACAGATTAGACAAACGTCTGTCAGGGATGGTCTAGGGATATTTGATTCTTCCTCAGCACCAGGGAGGTGGAGAAGATGACCTCTCGAGGTCCCCTCCAGCCCTAAGTGTATAATTCTTTTCACTTGGCTCCAGGACATAAGGAGACAAGCACTTGTTATTTCGAGCTATTCTTTATCCCACTAATTCTGGTTTTGAGAAAGGAGAGAGAGCATGCGCAAATGAATATCAACCTATGACTAGGACACACTAACACAGCAATGTAGTTCTTTCCCAGTGTCATAATGACATTATCTCTGAAGGGACAGATTTTCACTTCATACGTATGCATGAATTTAGCAGATGCTGTTGCGCCTTTCAGCTTATATTATATAAATACTAATGAATAAGACCCAGCCCAGAGAAGTCTAAAAGAAAGGAGCCTGAGATTTTTGTGCAGAAGTTTGGGATAATCATCATATTTCAGTTCTGTCATTTTATTGACAATCTACCCGTGGTTAAGGATTTGATAGTGATTTTACCTCACCCACAGTGGGTCAAGGATGGGCCCTGGTGGATGGCGTTGTTAGGAATTGGTGGGAAACAAATCTCCTACAGTATTTCCACAGCCATGTTGGGGAGGACAGAAAAAAATGCAGTGGTGTTCTGCCATAGCTCTCCTCCTGGCACCCTACCTTACTTTTTCAGTGTGAGGGCTGTGGTTCCTGTTGTTAGAGTCAGGAAACTTGCAGCAAAGATGCACTTGATGCTAGCTGGATCTGCTTTTAACAGGCCTGCCCAGTATCAAAACAACAACAATAATAATACCCTGCATGTCTACAATAGGACCCAAAGTACAAGGTGAATAACTATGACCGCAGAACATTCCTGTGAATTAGAGAATAATTATAGCCAGTATTTTACAAATGAGAAGACTGAGTCACAGAGAAATTTACAAAAGGTCCTTTGGGTACTCAGCAGAAGAGGTGTGGTTCACTTTTAGGTACTTAAACAACAAGGAGAATTTTAAAGGCAGAAAAGGGATGGTGTTTGTCCCTGAAAAAAAATGTATTCTCGGTACTGGGTGGCTCAGGGTCAGCTGTGCACCTAGCCACTGGGGATTCTCAAAACATCACTGCTATGCTTGAAGCACTGCTGTTGTTTCTTCAAGTATGTGTCATAGATTCCAAGGCCAGAAGGGACCATTGTGATCCTCTAGTCTGACATCTAGCAAAACACAGGCCACAGAACCGCCCTAAAATAATTCCTTTGAACTAGAGCCTATCTTGATTTTAAAAATTGCCAGCAATAGAGAATCCACAGCAACCCTTGGTAAATTGTTCCAATGGTTAACAGTCCCCCACTGTTAAAAAATATATCCCTGATTTCCTGTCTTAATTTGCCTAACTTCAACTTCTAGCTGTAGGATCATGTTACACCTTTGTCAGCTAGACTGAAGAGTCCATTATCAAATTTTTGCTCCCCAGGGGGATACTTACAGATTTGATAACATCACCCCTTAACTTTTCTGTTAATCTAAATAGATTGAGGTCCTTGAGTCTCTCTCTAAAGCACATTTTCTAATCCTTTAATCATTATGTGGCTCTTCTCTAAATGCTCCAATTTATCAATATCTTCCTTGAATTATTGACTCCAGAGCTGGATACAGTATTTCAGCAGCATTTGCACCAGTGCCAAAAACAGAGATAAAATGACCTGTCTACTTCTTCGAGATTCCCCATTTATGCATCCAAGGATTGTATTTGCCCTTTTGACCACAGCATCACACTGGGAGCTCATGTTCAGCTGATGATCCACCACAACCCCCAAATCTTTTTTCGAGTCACTGCTTCTCAGGACAGAGTTCCCCCACATTCTTTTCCTGGATGTATGAATTTACATTTAGCTGTATTTAAAAAAAAATTAAAAAGGGTGCCACACAACTTGCTTGTGGCCAGCTTGCCAATTGATCCAGATTGTTTGTGACCTGTCTTCTTCAGTATTAACCAAAAACTGGGGGCATCATATTCTGCCAGGTCATTGATAAAAATGTTAAATAGCATAAGGCCAAGAATGGATCCCTACGGGACTCCACTACAAACACAGACTTGATTCCCCATGTACAGTTACATTAAATGGATAGGTCCCAAAATGTATGTCATGTTAAATTTGTATTCTAGTTTTTTAAAAATCAAAATATCATGCAATACTAAGTCAAATGGCTTACATACATCTAAGTATATTACACCCACACTATTACCTTTATCAACCAAATTGTAATTGTGAGACAAACCTGCAGCCAAGTCAGGGCTGCTCACTCAGCTGAATCTCCAGAATTGTGGAGAGTCACCACTCAGGCATGCGGCAACAACCCAGCTGCACTGATTTACCCTTCCAACAGAGCCTGCAGTGACTCAGGCCTCAGGTACTCTGCCCTGTGCTGGTTTACTGTTTGAGATGGCTGAAGACTGGAAAACTTTCAGCTGTGAGGATGAATAGGAAAGAATGTGTCTTAGAAATGTTACGCAGAAAAAACCTGCAAGATTTAGGCATAGCCTGGATGTGAGGACCTAGAGAGTGACATGCAGGTTATGGGCCTGCATGAGGAGTTGAATGATGGTGTTGTGCACAGTGATCAAGAAAAGAGGGAACAGGGAGGGGTTTTGGGGGTTGAAGATTAAGAGTTCTATTTCAGTCATCTTGAGCTGATTGCTAGAAGTCCACAAAGATGTCAGAGACAAGCTGAGATTTGAATAGAAGGAAGTAGGCCTGGAGTAGAGGGAGATCTGTGATTATTCCACATAGAGATGGTCGTTGAATTTGTGTTTGTGGATGAGATTTCCCAGAAATAAGGGAGACAGTAGAAAAGAAGTGGACCAAGGACAGAGCCCTGTGGATCCCTCACAGAAATTTGGTGGGAGCAGGGGATGAGGAGGATCCAAAGGAACTGAAAGAGCAGTTAGAGAGGTAAGAGGAGAGCCAGGGAGGACAGCATCATGGAAGCCAAGGAGGACAAGATTTTAAGAAGACCACCACGGTTGACTGTGTCAAAGGTGCCTGACAGGTCAAGGAGGATGAGACTGGAGTACTGGTTGAGATTTGGCTAAGACGAGTGTCATGGGGTTCTCTATTCACCACTGCGGTGTTTCATGTTGGCCATGGCTGGGGACTTGCTCTGCCAGTCTGATGCCTCTTCCTTGGGTGCTTACTCTGTCTCTCTCTCTGGACTTGACTGCTCCCTCTTCCTGGCTTAGCCCTCCAGCCAGGTAACTGTAGTTTTCCCTTTTCGGGGCTGTGTGCCCCAAAGTCTCTCTGTATAAGCTGTCCCAGGCAGTCTTCCAATGCACTGCTGCTTAGTGGTGCCACTTCCCCCGTGGCTTGTAGGGTAACCTGGGCCTGCCCTCTTCGCCAGGTTCCAGCCCAGGGACCCTACAAACAGCAACTAAGGTCTGTATTGTCCCACATCTTGCTGCTGTTTCCTTGGACTGCTTCCTACCTTGTCTCTATCCGCCTCCTTGTCCACCCTCCTCTGGGCCAAGCGCCCTCCTTGTTTTCTGAGAGAATGACCGCAGACCTCTTCACTGCAGTTCCATTCTGCTCTCAGCTACCTGGCTTTATACAAGCCCCATCTTTTCCTGTCCAGGTCAGCTTCATCCTTTAATTAGTCTTCATTGCTCCCTGGCTTCCTCCTCCAGATGCAGCATTGGCAGTTAATTGGCCTCCCTCACCACCTTAGTCCCTCCAGGGCTGATGTGGG
This sequence comes from Chelonia mydas, assembly GCF_015237465.2. Taxonomy (NCBI): domain Eukaryota; kingdom Metazoa; phylum Chordata; order Testudines; family Cheloniidae; genus Chelonia; species Chelonia mydas. The sequence goes on along the minus strand of NC_051245.2, from coordinate 37,840,161 downwards.
GGTGAACACCCCCTCACAAGATAATTAAAGACTCTGAGAGCAGTTTCAGTTGAGTGTAAGGGGCAGAAGCCACATTGGAGATGGTCTAGGATGGAATTGGAGGTGAGGAACTCCACACAGCACATTGAATAAGCTTAGAAATGAAGGAAAGAGAATTGAAGAGGGAAGTGGGGTCAAGGGTGGGTTCTTTTGTTTAGTTTTTAACATGGGAGATACTATATCAGGTTTGTATTGTAGGGGAAAGAGCCAGAAGAGAGTGAAAGGTTAAGGAAAAGAGTAAGGGAGGGAATGACAATGGGTGCAAGGAAGATCAGGGGATGGGATGGGGTCACTGGGGCTAGTGAAGGGGTCAGAGGAGGAGAGCAGATAAGTTTCTGCAACTGTGATGGGGAGAAGGAGGAGAGCATCATGGGAAGGGTGAAGGGAAGGTGAGCTGAGTGAAGGGGAAAGTTTGTCATATTTTGTCAATTTTGTAAAAAGAAAAAAAAAATGATGATGATCTTGGCAACATCCCCTGTGCATAGAGAGAAGTGGAGACAGGAGGAGAGAAGAGTTTGAGGAGTGAGTCATAGGTGGCAAAAAGGCAGCTGGGGTTGCAGGTGTGAGATTCAATTAAACTGGAGAAACTGAGATTTTTTTGGCTGGGAAGATGGTAGTGGGGAGAATGGATTTGTAATGGAGGAAGGCTGTCTGGTCACAGGACCCCGTACCGCAGCACAAGAGCAGGAGCAGAGGAAGCAGATGTTGCAAATGAGCCAGGACTGGGAGTTGGCGGAGTGGACCCCCCCCCCAAAAAAAGTGGCAAGGGAAGGGTTGGAAGTGGCAGGAATGGGAGAGAAACCCAACACCCCCACCACGGTCTGATCCAGAGCAGTGAAAGAGAAAAGGAGATTTGATAATCTATATTCATTGGATAATCACATTTGCTGTACACTGTACTGTCACAATGCTTGTGTAATGCATTCAGAAATTGTTTATTGCAATGCAGGTCCACCTGGAAGCAGTTATAGCATGCTCAGAATGGCCTTTCCATGCATTAGCCACCAGAGTGCTACCTGTATGAAACTCCAAGACTGGAAGAACCTCCCTCTGTACTTGCCTGACAACTCAGTCAAGGTAGTAAACATCTAAGAAGTTTCAGTGATAGATGCTGTTTTTCAGTGGGAGAAACTGCTATTATTACGACATAATAGTGTGCCCAAGGCTAATGCAGAGGTACTGCTTCATTAAACCCCAATAAATCTAAATAATAAGCTTATTTCAAAGCTCCAGAACACTATATTTAAGGTTTTATTAATTTCAGACAACTTCTGGTGGGGCTGTTCTCGCAATTCATTGTTTTGCCTGTGGTTACTCTGGCATGTCAAAACTTGCTATACTAGGTGGGGGCCCACAAAAAAATAAACCGACAACAATTTTAAAAATTAACTAAATAGTATTCTGCAATCTGAAGGAGATCTACCAATCCAGCCTCCACCTGTTCATTTTAACATATTTAATCCTCTGGATTCACAGCAAAGAAACTACAAAAGGAAGAGGAGAGAGGATTAGCAATCCTTTCCCCAGAGCAAAGTACCACAGATCATAACACCAAGCTCACCCTAAGCATGGAAGCTGTCACATGCAATCACCTGCTAATTTCCCAGATACAGGCCATAGAAGATGACAGTGGTACTCTGGGAGAAAGTCAGATGCAGTGCTGAATGCAGGAATATCTGCTTCAGCAATAAGAACATAAGTACGGCCATAATGGGTGAGACCAATGGTCCATCTAGCCCAATATCCTGTCTTCCAACAAAAAGAACAGGAGTACTTGTGGCATCTTAGAGACTAACAAATTTATTTGAGCATAAACTTTTGTAGGCTACAGCCCACTTCATCGGATGCATAGAATGGAACATATAGTAAGAAGATATATATTATATATATACACACACACATACAGAGAACATGAAAAGGTGGAGTAAGAGGCTAATTAATTAAGATGAGCTATTATCAGCTGGAGAAAAAAACTTTTGTAGTGATAATCAAGATGGCCCATTTAGACAGTAGACAGTTGACAAGAAGGTGTGAGGATACTTAACATGGGGAAATAGATTCAATATGTGACTTTTTTCTCACAACTATTTCACATTTGGGGACAATGTATACCTTCAAGTCAGCGGCACTGCTATGGGTACCCGCATGGCCCCACAGTATGCCAACATTTTTATGGCTGACTTAGAACAACGCTTCCTTACCTCTCGTCCCCTTATGCCCCTACTCTACTTGCATTACATTGATGACATCATCATCATCTGGACTCATGGAAAAGAAGCCCTTGAGGAATTCCACCATGATTTCAACAATTTCCATCCCACCATCAACCTCAGCCTAGACCAATTTACACAAGCGGTCCATTTCCTGGACACTACTGTGCTAATAAGCGATGGTCACATAAACACCACCCTATACCAGAAACCTACTGACCACTATACTTACCTATATGCCTCCAGCTTCCATCCAGGACACACCACGCGATCCATTGTCTACAGCCAACTCTAAGATACAACCTCATTTGCTCCAATCCCTCAGACAGAGACAAACACCTACGAGATCTCTATCAAGCATTCTTACAACTACAATACCCACCTGCTGAAGTGAAGAAACAGATTGACAGAGCCAGAAGAGTATCCAGAAGTCACCTACTACAGGACAGGCCCAACAAAGAAAATAACAGAACGCCACTAGCCATTACCTTCAGCCCACAACTAAAACCTTTCCAACGCATCATCAAAGATCTACAACCTATCCTGAAAAATGATCCCTCACTCTCACAGATCTTGGGAGACAGGCCAGTCCTTGCCTACAGACAGCCACCCAGCCTGAAGCAAATACTCACTAGCAACCACACAACAAAAACACACCAGGAACCTATCCTTGCAACAAAGCCCGATGCCAAATCTGTCCACATATTTATTCAAGTGACACCATCATAGGACCTAGTCACATTAGCCATGCCATCAGAGGCTCATTCACCTGCACATCTACCAATGTGATATATGCCATCATGTGCCAGCAATGCCCCTCTGCCATGTACATTGGCCAAACCAGACAGTCTCTACGCAAAACAATAAATGGACACAAATCTGACATCAGGAATCATAACATTCAAAAACTGGTAGGAGAACACTTCAATCTCTCTGGCCACTCAGTAACAGACTTAAAGATGGCAATTTTGCAACAGAAAAGCTTCAAAAACAGACTCCAACGAGAAACTGATGAGCTTGAATTAATATGCAAACTAGATACCATTAACTTGGGTTGAATAGAGACTGGGAGTGGCTGGGTCATTACACATATTGAATCTATTTCCCCATGTTAAGTATCTTCACACCTTCTTGTCAACTGTCTAAATGGGCCATCCTGGTTATCACTACAAAAGTTTTTTTCTCCTGCTGATAATAGCTCATCTTAATTAATTAGCCTCTTACCCCACCTTTTCATGTTCTCTGTATGTATATATATATCTTCTTACTATATGTTCCATTCTATGTGTCCTATGAAGTGGGCTGTAGCCCACAAAAGCTTATGCTCAAATAAATTTGTTAGTCTCTAAGGTGCCACAAGTACTCCTGTTCTTTTTGCGGATACAGACTAACACGGCTGCTCCTCTGAAACTTGTCTTCTGACAGTGGCCAATGCCACATGCTTTGAAGGAAAATGAACAGAACAGGTCAATTGTCAAATGATCCATCCCCTGTTGTCTAGTCCCAGCTTCCAGATGTCAGAGGCTTAAGGACACCCAGATCATGAGGTTGCATCCCTAACCATCTTGCCTGATAGCTACTGATGTACCGAATCTCCATGATAGTTTCTAATTATTTTTTGGACACAGTATACTTTTGGCTTTTACAATGAGTTCCACGGGTTGACTGGGCATTGTGTAACATAGTAGTTCTGTTTGTTTGTTTGTTTGTTTTAAACCTGCTACCTATTAATTTCATTGGGTGACCCCTGATTATTGTGTTATGTGAATGAGTAAATAACACTTCCTTATTCACTTTCTCCACACCATTCACGATTATATAGACCTCAAACATATCCCCCTCTTAGTCATCTCTTTTCCAATCTGACAATCCCAGTCTTTTTAATCCTTCCTCATATGGAAGCTGTTCCATACTCAGTCAATCACTTTTGATACCTGTAATCATCTTCTTTGTACCTTTTCCATTTCGAATATATTCTTTTTGAGATGGGGTGACCAGAATTGCACAAAATATTCAAGTTTTGTGTGTTCTGTGGACTTATATAATGGCATTTTGATATTTACTGTCTTACCTATCCTTCTCTTAATGGTTCTGTAGTGAACCTCTCGCAAGTGCCCCCTTGGCCGAGTGCATGTGCCTGCACTTCCTCTCCACTTTGTGATGAGTCTTCAGTGGCCCAGCCCTCTGGCCAAGTCACACACAGTCTATATATAAAATAAATCAAATGCTTTCTTGGATATAAGTCCACCAGGGAGCCTGTCTCTATCTAAATCCACGTCCCTGAGCTCACTCCTCAATCAGTCCAGCAGGGCGATCGCAATACCCTGGTCCAAACTGTCTTTCAGCCCTTTCTGGGCTCCCTCGACTCATCCCTGCTCTTCAAGCAGTCCTGACCCTGGTGTGGGGCCACATCCCCCAGGGCTCCCTCCCTGGAGACTCTTCACCTCTCTGGCCTTTCTGGCCCCAACTGGCATACTAAAAGAGTTTGGTTCCCCTTCTAGGGCGTATCAAAATCCAGGCCACTTTCCCAGTGGCTGGGAGAATCCAGGCTCACCCTCTACTCTGGGTCCCAGCCCAGGAACGCTATAGATGGCAGCCATCTGCCATGTTCCTTTAAATAAACTGCAATGATGGTACAATTCCCCAGGCCACTTTCCTGTGTCCCCAGCACATTCTTCACCCTTACTTCAGGGGCTTATCCTGATTGAGTCCCAGCAGTCAGCTCAGAGCTCCTTCATGTCCCGTTCCATCCTGCCCCGCCCCTGCCCTGCCAGCACTGCTCTCTCCAAGGTCCTGTCACTCCCTGAGCCAGCCATGTAGACCATCCACTCTCTTCCAGCTCTAGCAAGGGACTGATCTCTTCTTGGTGCTGCACTGCAGCTCCTTTTAAATGGCCTGCTGGGCCCACATTGGCTGCTCCCTGCAGTCCCTCTCTCATTGGCTGCTCCAGCCCACTTGGAGGTCTCGCTCCACTGCTCTTTTCTGGGGTGGGGTGTGGCAGAGCTATGAGGCCTCCAGCAGGAGGCCTCAGAGCTTAGTCAACCCCATCACAGGTTCCTTAGCTTTTTTGACTGCTGCTGCTGCAAATTGAGCAGATGTTTTTAGATAAACTACCCATGATGACCCCAAGATCTCTTTCTTGGGTGGCAGCACTTAATTTAGACCATATCATTTTGTATGTATAGGTGGGATTATGTTTTCCAATATGCATTACACTGTATTTATCAACCTTGAATTTCATCTGCCATTTTGTTGCCCCGTCACCCAGTTGTGTGAGATTGTTTTATAACTCTTCAGGCTGCTTTGGACTTAATTTCCTTGAGTAATTTTGTATCATCTGCAAACTTTGCCACTTCACTGTTTACCCCTTTTTCTAGATCATTTATGAATATGTTGTACAGCACTGGTCCCAGGATAGATCCCTGGGGGTCACCACTATTTATTTCTCTCCATTCTGAAAACTAGCCAGTTAGTCCTACCCATTGTTTCCTGTCTCAACCAGATTACTGATCCATGAGAGGAAGCTTCCTCTTATTCCATGACCTCTTAGTTTGCTTATGAGCCCTTGGTGAGGAACCTTGTCAAAAGCTTCCTGAAAGTCCAAGTACACTATATCCATTGGATTACTCTTGTCCACATGTCTGACACCCTCAAAGAATTCTAGTGGATTGGTGAGGCATGATTTCCCCTTTCAAAGGCCTGGTAGACTCTTCCATAACAAATCACATTCATCTATATATTTGACAATTCTGTTCTTTACTATAATGTGATGTGGTGTGTTCTCCACACTCACCCTGAAGAGGTTCATGTAGGCCAGATGGGCCAATGAACCTATTAGGCATCTAGATGGGGGAAAATTATGCTGAGACAAGAGCCCTAATTAAGGGAAGCTTTCCAGTGGAAGAACAGGAGGGGCTTCTATAAAACCAAGTGGTGGTATCAGAAGGGGCTGTAGTTACTCTCCCTGGGACAAGGGAGAGAAAGAGACTTAGACCCAAAAGAAAGAGTTTGTCCAGCAGACCCAGAGGAAAGGGTTTGGCTAGTAGGGTGGAGAATGAGAACCTGGAATAGGCAAGGTAGAAAGTATTCCAGGGGAGAGGCAGGAAGGTTTGAGGTAGTCCAGATCTTAGCTTCTGGAGATAGGACTCTCGACTGGATCCCTGAGTAGAGGATGGGCCTGGGTTCCCCTACCAGCCACTGAATGAGTAGCCCAGTCTGGGCAGTGATCTTGAGGACTGTCTGGGATCATTTGTCCCAGTCACTGAGGGAGTGACTTAGCTGGGGCAGTGGACTTAAGGACTGTCTGGGATGCTGTGAAGGACTGTGATAGAACCCTGGAAGGGGAAGACTTTTGTGACTTGGCCGATGGACTAAGCCACGAAGGCTAGGTACTACAGCTCCTGAGTAGCAAGAGAGGGGCCGCAGAGTGACAGAGTGAGACGATAGGTTGAGAAACTGCAAGAAGAGGGCATCAGGCTGAAAGAACTAATCCCCAGAGTGACCAGCAGGAGCACACCTGCAAGAAGAGGGCATCAGGCTGAAAGAACTAATCCCCAGAGTGACCAGCAGGAGGAACCCCTAGGGGTGAGTAGTGAACCCTGTGACCTATAGTTTCTACCAATTTACCTGGTACTGAAATTAGACTTACTGGCCTATAACTGCCAGGATTGCCTCTGGAGCCCTTTTTAAACGTTGGCATCACATTAGCTATTCTCAAGTCATCTGGTACAGAAGCTGATTTAAGTGATGGGTTACATACCACAGTTAGTAGTTCTGCAATTTCATATTTGTGTTCCTCCAGAACTCTTGGGTGAATACCATCTAGTCCTGGTGACTTATTACTGTTTAACTTATCAATTTATTCAAAAACCTCCTTTACTGACACCTCAATCTGGGACAGATTTGTCCTCAGATTTGTCATGTAAAAAGACTGGCTCAGGTGTGGGAATTTCCCTCACATCCTCTGCAGTGAAGGCCGATGTAGAGAATTAATGTAGCTTCTCCGCAATGGTCTTATCTTCCTTGAGTGCTCCTTTAGTACTTCCATCGTCCAGTGGACCTACAGATTGTTTGGCAGGCTTCCTGCTTCTGAAATACATAAATTCTTTTGCTGTTAATTTGAGTCTTTTGATAGTTGCTCTTCAAATTCTTTATTAGCCTGCCTAATTATACTTTTACACTTAACTTGCCAGAGTTTATGCTCCTTTCTACTTTCCTCAGTAGGATTTGAATCCAGGTTTTAAGGGATGCATTTTCGCATCCCTTTTACTCCGTTGAGCCATCGTGAGGTTTTTTGGGTCCTGTTTCTACTTTTTTTAATTTGGGCTATACATTTAATTTGAGCCTCTATTATGGTGTATTTAAAAAGTTTCCATGCAGCTTGCAGGCATTTCACTCTTGTGATTGTTCCTTTTGATTTCTATTTAACTAGCTTCCTCTCCTCTTTACTAGGATATAGAGAATCCCCATTAGTAGATCCTCCCCATGGGATGTCTCTGTCCAAACCACGTGCTCCTCTTCACCTGTTGACTTCCACCCAGCCCTTAGTTTAAAAACTCCTCTATTACCTTTCTAATTTTATATGCCAGCAGTCTGAATCCATTTTCTGTACTCCCTGTACAGGCTCCTCCTTTCCCAAAAGATTCCCTAGTTTCCAATAAACCTAAAACTCTCCTCCATACACCATTGTCTGATCCACGCATTGAGACTGTGACGTGCTGAGTCACAGAAACCACTTTGGGACTGCCATCTGAGAAGAATGAGGGGGGAATTGATAGCTGCTTTCAACTACCTGAAAGGGGGTTCCAAAGAGGATGGATCTAGACGGTTCTCAGTGGTAGCAGATGAGAACGAGGAGTAATGGTCTCAAGTTGCAGTGGGGGAGGTTTAGGTTGGATATTAGGAAAAACTTTTTCACTAGGAGGGTGGTGAAACACTGGAATGTCTTACCGAGGGAGGTGGTGGAATCTCCTTCCTTAGAAGTTTTTAAGGTCAGGCTTGACAAAGCCCTGGCTGGGATGATTTAGTTGGGGATTGGTCCTGCTTTGAGCAGGGGGTTGGACTAGATGACCTCCTGAGGTCTAACCCTGATATTCTATGATTCTATGCTGACAAAAGTGCTTCTGTCAATACGGCCGATGTACTTCAGGGCAATGGTGTTATGAAGATGACAGAAGCACTTCTGTTGACATAATCTGCATCTACACTAGGGTGCGCTGCCAGTATATCTATACCGGCAAAGCATTTGTAGTGTAGACAGGGCCTCAGTTAGAATTTGAAGACACCGACCTTTCTTTTAAGGAACCATGTTGATCAAAGATTTCTACTGCTTTTTTGTTGTTTTTTCTTAACTTCCTTTCTTCACTTACTTTGGATGTTTTGAACAGAACACTCAGGTCTTCTGGCAGATCTTAAAAGAAAGGGTATTTTTGTTCAATATGTGCTTGTAATAGAGCCAGACTCACCCGGCGGCGCCTCCTGCTGGTCGTCCTTGGGAATTAGCTCACCACCCTCCGGAGCACCCTCTGCCGTCTGGTGATCTGCCTGTCACTGGCCCCTGTGTCCCTCCCGGACCCGGTGCCCCTTTGTCTGGGGTGCTGCCCCTCTGGCAGCAACCCCTCAGTCTCAGGGTCTCCCCACCCAGGGGAACCCCCCACCCCACTACCCCCACCTCTCCTCAGTCTTGGCTACTGCGAGTCATCAGCTTAGCCCTGCTCCCCGGGGCAGACTGCAGTGTATCAGCCACTCATCACAGGCGAGGGGGTTTGGACCTGCTGCCTCTGTCTATCCGTAGGCTGCCCCCTTGTAATCCCAATACCTAATAGGCCCTAACCTAGGCTTCGCAGCCTGGGGATTTCCAGGCCGGAGCTCCCCTGCTCCCAAGGCCTTTCCCCCTCAGCCCTGCCCTGCTCTAGTATAGGTATTCTCTCAGGTCCCTGCAGCCAGACCCTTCCCTCTCTGAACACAGAGAGAGACTCTGGCTAAGCTTCAGCCTAGCAGCCCTTTTATAGGCCCAGCTGTGGCCATTTCCCCAATCAGCCTAGCTTCTCTTGCCCTCAGCCCCGGTTCTCTCCGAGGGCTGGCTTTTAAGCCCCACAGGGCAGGAGCGGGTAACCACGTCGCTACAGTGCTACATTTAGGCTATGTCTACATGGGAGACCTTGCCACTCTGTGCTGACAGGAGAGCTCTCCTGCCGACCTAGCGCTGTACACACTGGCAATTCTGTCAGTGTAATTTATGTCGGTCAGGGTGCGATTTTTTTTTTCCCACACACCGACCGACAAAAGTGCTAGCGGAGATATAGTCTTAGTTTCTGAAAACTCCCCTGAATGATTGTTGTTTGACAGCCATGATGCAAGCATTTAAACAAATATCACCAGAAACCACCTTAGCTACTAAAATTTAGTGTTGCGAGATGTTTTTTGAGGGCTGGTCTAAACTGAAAAGTTTCATTAGCATAGCTATGTCTCTCAGGGGTGTGAAAAATCCACACCCCAAGCGACATAGTTAAGCTGACCTAACCCCTAGTGTAGGTCTTCTGTTGACCTAGCTACCACATCTTGTGGAGGTGCATTACCTACACCGAAGGAAGAACTCCTCCAATTGCTGTATTGAGCGTCAACACTGAAGCACTACAGTGGCACAGCTGCAATGCTGCAACTGTGATGCTGAAGTGTTTCGATGCTACGTCTTCACTTGAAACACTACAGCGGCACAGTGTAGACATTTGCTATAGTGATGGGAGAGGTTCTTCCTGAGAGATGGTAGGTTTGTCGACCTCGTGCTGTCTACACCAGGGGTTAGGTCTGCTTAACTCTATTTAGGGGTTTGGATTTTTCATAACCTTGAGAGACGTAGCTATGCTAATGTAGCTTTTACCAGTCCTAAAACAACTGTGGATTTTTCACCCCCCTGAGCAACGTAACTTCTTAGTATAGACCAGGCGTAAGTGTGAGATAGCCTTACTGTGCTTTTCTGTTGAGTAAGAGAATTTTCTGTGCATGGAAATATTCAAAGACTATTTATGTCATCACTGCAAGCAACCTATGTCTACAAGAAAAACTCTAGGATTATGTTCAAAACACCATTATGACAAAAAAAGATGGACATGCTTTCCTGATCCATGATCTTATGGGAATGTGCCTGTGATTGGATAATTCAATCAAAATTACCTCTTTGTATTTAGGGCTCTGTCAGGTCTGTGATTAGAGTCTGGGTCTCTTGGTGCCTCTCGGTGGGGAAAATCCTGCTGCACCCACAGTAGTGTTCCTACAAAGAGGTAAAGCTGAACTAGATAGCAGCTTGGATTTTGTGGGTTAACTCAGAGCAATCTTCAGTTATCTCATATGTCTACACTATGAAATTAGGTCGATTTTATAGAAATCAGTTTTTAGAAATCGATTGTGTATGTCCCCACTAAGTGCATTAAGTTGGCGGAGTGTGTCCTCAATACCATGGCTAGCATCGACTTATGGAGCGGTGCACTGTGGGTAGCTATCCCACAGTTTCTGCAGTCTCTGCTGCCCATTGGAATTCTGGGTTAAGCTCCCAATGCCTGATGGGGCAAAAACATTGTCGCGGGTCGTTTTGGGTACATGTCGTCAGTCGCCCCTCCCTCTGTGAAAGCAACAGCAGACCATGGTTTCGCACCTTTTTTCCTGGGTTACCCATGCAGACTCCGTACCACGGCAAGCATGGAGCCCACTCAGCTCACCGCTGCTGTTGCGAGCATTGTAAACACCTTGCACATTATCCTGGATTATGTGCAGAACCGGGCTAAGAGACACCAGCACGAGGACGATTGTGATGCGGACATGAACACAGACATTCCTGAGAGCACCAGCTGTGGCAATTGGGACATCATGGCGGTAGTGGGGCTGGTTGATACACTGGAATGCTGATTCTGGCCCGGCAAACAAGCACAGACTGGTGGGACCGCATAGTGTTGCAGGTGTGGGATGATTCACAGTGGCTGCGAAACTTTCGCATGCGTAAGGCCACTTTCCTGGAATTTTGTGAGTTGCTTTCCCCCACCCTGAAGTGCAGGAATACCAATATGAGAGCTACCCTAACAGTTGAGAAGCAAGTGGCGATAGCCCTGTGGAAGCTTGCAACGCCTGACTGCTACCGGTCAGTCAGGAATCAATTTGGAGTGGGCAAGTCTACTGTGGGGACTGCTGTGATCCAAGTAGCCAATGTAATCACTGACGTTCTGCTATTAAGAGTAGTGACTCTGGGAAATGTGCAGGTCATACTGGATGGCTTTGCGGCAATGGGGTTCCCTAACTGTGGCGGGGCGATAGATGGAACACACATCCCTATCTTGGCACCGGACCACCTTGCCAAGCAGTAGGTAAACCACAAGGGGTACTTCTCAATGGTGCTGCAAGCGCTGGTGGATCACAAGGGACATTTCACTGACATCAGCGTGGGATGGCTGGGAAAGGTGCATGACGCTCGCATCTTTAGGAACTCTGGGCTGTTCGAGCAACTGCAGGAAGGGACTTACTTCCCAGACCAGAAAATTATTGTTGGGGATGTTGAAATGCCAATAGTTATCCTTGGGGACCCAGCCTACCCCTTGCTCCCATGGCTCATGAAGCCGTACACAGGCAGCCTGGACAGTAGTAAGGAGCAGTTCAACTATAGATTGAGCAAGTGCAGAATGGTTGTAAAATGTGCCTTTGGACGTTTAAAAGCTCGCTGGCACTGTTTGCTGACTAGGTTAGACCTCAGCGCAACCAACATTCCCATTGTTATTGCTGCTTGCTGTGTACTCCATAATATCTGTGAGAGTAAGGGGGAGATGTTTATGGCGGGGTGGGAGGTTGAGGCAAATTGCCTGGCAGCTGATTTTGAGCAGCCAGACACCAGGACTAGAAGACCACAGCTAGGTGCGCTGTGCATGAGAGGGGCTTTGAAAACCAGTTTCATGACTGGCCAGGTTACGGTGTGACAGTTGTGTGTGTTTCTCCTTGCTGCAAACCCACCCCCTTTGTTGATTTTAATTCCTTGTAAGCCAACCACCCTCCCCGCTTCGATCACAGCTGGTAAAGGAAATAAAGTAACTATTGTTTTGAAACCATGCATTCTTTCTTTCTTTATTAAAAAAAGTTGAGAAACTGACAAGATAGCCCAGGGGTTGGGTGCCATGGTGCAGGAGGACAAGACCACGTTGCTTATTGTAGCCACACTACAAATCAAAACTGTTTGAATGACAACCTTCTGTTGCTTGGGCCATCCTCTGGAGCGGAGTGGCTGGGTGCCCGGAGCCTCTTCTCCCCCCCCCCCCCCCCCCGCCCGTGTTCTTGGGCATCTGGGTGAGGAGGATATGGAACTTGGGGAGGAGGGCAGGCGGTTATACAATGGATGCAGTGGGGGTCTGTGCTCTTGATGGCTTTCCTGCAGCTCCAACAGACGCTTCATCATATCCATTTGCTCCCCCATTAGCCTCAGCTTTGCCTCCTGCCTCTTCTCATCATGCTCACTTAATGCTTTCCTGGCCTCTGCCACTGAATGCCTCCAGGCATTAAGCTGTGCCCTATCAGTGCGGGAGGACTGCATGAGCTCGGAAAACATGTCATCGCGAGTGCATTTTTTTCTCCTTCTAATCTGAGATAACCTTAGGGACAGAGATGATAGGGGGAGGATAGAAACATTTGCACCTGGGGGAGATAAAAAGGGAGAGTAAAATTTAAGATGATACATTTCTGAGAACGAAAGGGAGATTCTTTCACGGTGAATTAAGCAATTCACAGCAGACAGCACTTGTGCTTTAGGTACAAGGTCACATTTTGCCTTTTATATTGAGCGCCTGCCGGTATGGTGACACATCACGAATGGCTGGGCAACAGAATTCAGTTTCCAGGCAGCCATGGTAAGCCTTTTGGTATGCGGGTTTGGCTTCTTCTGCCTTCATAACATGTGGGAATGGTTTCAAACTGCCGCACCATCCTTTCCCATAGCAAGCAATGCTGGCTGCGTTTCACATTTAAAAGGAGGGGCTTTTCGGTTTTCGGGTGGATGTGCAGCACACACCTCCCCGCACCCCACCACCTGGCTATTCTCTGGGATGATCCCTTCACCCCTCCCCCCACCATGTGGCTATTCCCCGGGATGATCCCTTTTAGCTAAGTGCAAACAATCCAGCATGAACAGGTTTCTTTTACTGTTCCCTTACAAAAATTCCCCTATTTCAACCAGGTGACCATGAATGATATCACTCTCCTGAGGCTAACACAGAAAGATAAAGACCAAATGTTGCTTGAATGTGACCAAAGCCCAAGACCATTCGCTGCCATGCTTTGTGCTGCAATGATTCCAGACTGCTTGCTACTGGCTTGGCGTGGTAAAGTGTCCTACCGTGGAGGACGAAATAAGGCAGCCCTCCCTAGAAACCTTCTGCAAAGGCTTTCAGAGTACCTCCAGGAGAGCTTCATGGAGATGTCCCTGGAGGATTCCTGCTCCATCCCCAGACACGTTAACAGACTATTCCAGTAGCTGTACTGGCCACAAATGCATCCTGATTCTTCAGGGCAAATAAAACATTAAACACTATTTCTTTTAAACCCTGAACTGTAGTTACAAATGTGCACTCACCAGAGCTGCCTTCTCCAGCTTCTGGGTCAGGAATCCCACCTTGGGAGGGTATTCGCTCCAGGATGATGAAAAGGTCCTCGCTGCCGGGGATAACGGATTCACCGCTTGCCTGCTGCAAATTCTCTTCCTTTTCCTCCTCCTCTTCCTCATCCACAAAATCCTCCTCCCTGTTGCGTGAGACTCCCCCCTTGCAGGTGTCCACAGACAGTGGTGGGGTAGTCGTAGGATCCCCCCCTAGAATGCCATGCAGCTGATCATAGAAGCGGCATGTATGGGGCTCTGACCCGGAGCAACCGTTTGCCTCCTTTGTTTTTTGGTAGGCTTGCCTGACCTCCTTGACTTTCACGTGGCACTGCTGTGTGTCCCTGTTGTAGCCTCTCTCCACCATGCCCTGTGCGATTTTGGCACATATATTAGCATTTCTTCTTTTTGATCGGAGTTCGGCCTGCACAGATTCTTCTCCCCATACAGCAATCAGATCCAGTGTCTCCCATTCGGTCCATGCTGGAGCTCGTTTGCAATTCTGGGGGGACTGCATGGTCACCTGTGCTGTGGAGTTCGCCACGCTGACCAAACAGGAAACGAAATTCAAAATTTCCCTGGGCTTTTCCTGTGTACCTGGCTAGTGCATTAGAGTTGAAAGTGCTGTCCAGAGCGGTCACATTGGAGCACTCTGGGATAGCTCCTGGAGGCCAATACTGTCAAATTGTGTCTGCATTACCCCAAATTTGAGCCAGCAAGGTCAATTTTAGCACTACTCCCCTCGTCGGGGAGGAGTACAGAATTCGATTTTAAAAACCCTTTAGGTTGACGGAACAGGGTTGGTGGTGTAGACACATTCATTTTAAAATCGACCTAACGTGGCTAAATTTGACCTAACCCCATAGTGTAGACCAGGGCTCAGGGAGATTCTCCCTGATTGAGCTAATTAGGTGCAGATGAGCCTTGGTAGGCTCAGCCCCTTAAAGAGCAAATGAGCCCAACCTTGGGACAGAGGATTCTGACTCAGAAGCTAGGGGTGAAGCTTAAGCATGGGGAGGGGGTTGCTTGTTTGGTGTGGGGATGTGATTTGTACATTTGTTTTGCATGTTGGATTTAATTGACAATAAAGTTGCAAGGAAAGAAGGAAAGTAGTTGAAGCTGCAAGAGATCTTTGAATAACAGTTTTAATTCTATGGCATAGTTCAGTTCCAAGAGGAGATTGATGCTGGAAGTTTTATTATATAAACCCTAATAGATGTGTGTGTAGTTGGGTATTTGTGCATGTGCTAGGTGACTTATGGTCTATTTATGAGAACAGGCTCCTGCCCTGAAGAGTTTGTAGTGTAAAGTTTTAAAAATGGCACACCTGAAGGAAATGAATAAGCAGGGTGAGTGTGTCAAGGATTATAATAATAAGTTAACGCCATTACTCAGTTCTGCCATGTGCATGTATTTATGTTTCTCTTTACATTGTTATAGGTGGAGTGTGTTGCAACAGCTATGGTTAAGATGGCCAAAGATTTTCCCTTCTCCAGTTGCCTTGTTCAGTTTATTGCTCTGTCAAATTTGCACTTTTCTGATGGTTTTTGTCTGTCTGCCTGTGGTGGGGTTTGTACCCCACACAGACCCTGAAAAGGGTTAATGTGGACCTGCGAGGCCAATTTGCATACCTGGTAACACCTGGGGAGAGAGAGCCAGATCCAAATGATAATAAATGCTGGTCGAGTAAACATTATCAGGGAAACAACCCTAATATGACTTTTGTATAGGGCTTGTTGCAGAGGTTGGCTTCAAGTTGTTGCCCACAGTAAGGTTTACTCTGGCTAGGACTTTGATTAAATCTGCACTATTATCTATCCCAATACTGGAATTTAGACTTTCCAAAAGCTTTTTTTAAAACTTTCCCCTCCTCAGAGAATTAAGCCTGGAGGCTGTTTCCAGATTTTGAGATTTTTCCTATACTGATAGTATATCAAAAGTAGGAAGTCTACTACACAACCAGTGAGATCACTGGGTAATTAAGGTCTCCTTAGCACTTGGGACACCCAAAAAGAATAAAGCCAATAGAGAAGAACTAAATAAATTTGCATTCATCTTTACAGTTAAGAAATTATAGTAAAGATTAGTTTACTAGAATTCTTTCAGAGGATCAACAAGGATATAAACAAGGTGATTTAGTGAATATAGTGTACTCAGATCTTCAGGAAGTCTTTGAACCCTTACTGAAAGTTTTCAGGTAAGTTGAGCTATTATAGGATAAGAGAGAAAGTTCTTTATGGATCAATGACTGGTTAAAAGATAAGAGACAAAAGGCAAGAATAACTGATTAGTTTTCAGAATGGAGAGAGGTAAACAGTGGCGTTTCCAGGGGTCTATACTGGGAAAAGGCAGTACTGTTAAATTAGCTATATATTAAAAAGGTAAACAATGAAGTTGGAAAAATTTGCAGCTGATACAAAACTTCAAGATAGTCAAGTCCAAAACAGACTTTAAAGAGTTGTAAAGGGATCTTACAAAACTGGGTGACTAAGCAGATGAAGTTCAATGCTGACAAATGCAAAGTAATGCATGTTGGAAATACATAATTCCAACTATACATATAAAAGAATTGGGTCTAAATTAGCTGCTACCCCCCAAAATAAAAAGGGTTCTGGAATCATTGTCTATAGATCCCTAAAAATATTCACTTAATGTTCAACAGCCATATCTGAAAAAAAGCACAGGGAAAAAAAGCAACAAAAATAATCAGGGGTCTGGAACAACTTCCTATAAAAAAAGATTCACAAGACTAGGACTTTCCAACTTTAGATAACTGAAGGGGGAATACAACAGAGGTCTATGAAAGCCTGACTGTGGTTGAAAAAGTAAATAAAGTGTTGTTTACGTCTTTTATTTTATAACACAAGAACTAGAGGTTAAATTGCTAAGCAGCGGGTTTAAAAGAAACGAAAGGAAATAAACACAGGAAAAGTAGCCTCTGGAACTTCTTGACAGGAAATGTTGTAATGGCCAAGACAATAACAAGGTGTTTTTTGGTTTTTGTTGTAAAAGAAAGAGCCTCTATTAATGTCTCTATTAGCCAAGATGGGCAGGGATGGTGTCCCTGACCTCCGTTTGCCAGAAGCTGGGAATGGGCTGCAAGGATTACTTGGTCATTGCCTGCTCTGTTTATTTTCTCTGAAACACGTAGCATTGGTCAAGGTTAAAAGACAGGACGCAGGGCTAGGTGGACCTTGAGTTTGACCCAGCATGTATTCATGCTTATGCCCCTCAGAAGGGTGCTCATTGTACTGACATTTGAGTAACTTAACCATCTTCTGGTTTATTCTTCAGATGGAATCCTGTGGCACAGACAGGTCTAGTAATCACATCGCCAACAAGCCATAGCAAATTTCACAGCATACTTCTTGCTTCCATAAATTTATAGATTAACCTGCAAAAACATAAGCAAACAAAACAAAACACACAAGGCCTCTGACCAGACCTTATAGGTTATACCGTGCATTCATTTTTGAAAATTGTTATATTTAGTCTGTTGGCAAGTGTAATTGGATTTGAGCAGAATGTTTTACACTTCTCCATCCAGAGTGGTTACTAAAACTGCGATGGGACTGGCCATATACTTAACAGTTAAGGGTTTATTTTACCTTTGTTTACCAATTTTAAGCATCACCGTGTCTTCTATTTTTCATCCATATTTTAATGATTCCTTTGGCTCTTCCTTTTGTTTGTGTTGATTTCTCTGTCCAAATGTTTTCCAATGTTTGCATCAAATTTGCTACCCAGATCTTCTTTTGTACCTACTCAGGCATTTGTTTCTTTGGTGTTAACAGGAACTCAGGAGTTCTTATAATTTAGCCTGTTATTAATTCAAAGAGGTTAATAACATAACAAAGAAACAACTAACAAATTGAGTACAGAGAACCATTTAGCCCTGGCCGCTGCTGTGGCCATTATAGTTGGATGGTTGGCTACAACAAGGGAAGATTTACAATGATATTTTTATAATATAATCATGGGATGTCGCCTGCCATCCGCTTTCTGTACAAGCCAGATTGGGGAGTTGCAGGGGCGTTGACACTTTACTCCTACCCCTTGTGCTTTTAGATCCTGCAACAGGTTTTTTTTACGTGGGGAACAGCTTCTGCTTATAGGAATACTGAGAAGCTGGCTTTACACACTTTTTTCTTCTTCACTATCTTTACCACTGCCTTTTCTTTCTAGCCCAAACCATAAGAAATTTCCTTACCCACTTCTTCTCTGGCAGTGCCACAGCTGCCGTAGCTTTACACGCTCACTTTCTCAATCCTTCTGAAACAACCTGGTTATTTACAGTCTCTTTCTTTTCAACCAGGCTTTCTGCCAAATTAATCATTCACTTTTCCTATTGTACAAGATCTACTGTTAATATAGCTTTTTCAGTCACGCTGTTCCGAACCAGCTGTTCTTCTCAATTCAGAGGGGGTCAGAAAGTGTTGAGCTATCTTCTGGATAACACCAGCTCTGTCACCTTTGTTTAACTCTGCCTCAGTTTCTGCCAGCAAACCCGTTCCTTCCATAGGACCAGCACAAGTTATTATCAGTTATCTAAATGTTTTTAACCGTGTATTCCAACAGCCGAGACAAACACATTCTCTTAGTCAAAGAGTCCATTTGTTTAGCCAGTGCCTGTTTTTAGTTTTAGTCAAAGGACGATTTTACTTCCTCTTGTATTTGCCATGAAGGCTGAGGCATTTTTGCTATCACTACTGGCTGGGATACTGGAGGTCCTGGAAGGGGCTCCTCCTCCTCTTCCACCTGTATATTTATTCTTTCCGGACATGTATGGGTTAAAGCTGTTACCTGCCGAGCCTTAGTTACATTTTGTGCTACAGCAGTTTGCAAGTCACGTTTCAGGCTTTCATTCTGCAATTTTAGTTTTTCCAATTCCTGTTCCAAATTTTCTTGCACAACATCTCGCTGATGGTTCCAAAACATCTCGCTCCTTTACAAGCTTATCTACAGCACAATACATAGCACAGGCTTTCTTGGGAGAGTAACCCTTTCAGTACCTCAACAGCAAGTTATCCAAAACTTTCTCATGCAGTGTGGGGACTGCATCAGTAAGACATGGATCAGACCCCCAAGCTTTTAAACACCTGTCTTAACAAACACTCATCAACCACACCCAGAGGCTTCGGGGCATCCCCCTCGTCCTCCAGTTCAACAACCCTTCCCTGTCTGTGTTTGTGAAACATCATCGACTCTAGGAACGACCAATACAACCCCGCTCATTGGTATATTTCCCTCTCTGCGTACTGTAACTAAATCTGGACCCCGAGCTAAAATTAATATGTCAGAACTGATTCAGAACAATATTTAAATTAGTTGGTTAACACCAGTGATTCTGGATGCCAAGCTCTTCACAGGCAACCAGTTCAGAAACAGTTTGATTCAGTTTAAAGAGCGCTTTTTTTTTTTTTGACACAACAGTAACTATCCTCTACTACCAAATGTTGGCACCAGTGGAGCAGATTACTGTCATACCAGTGAAAAAGGTCCACAGTGATTATCTTGTATACACTGCAATTTGTTTGAGAAGGAATTACACAAGCTGTAAAGGGTTACATTAAGCACACAACTCTTATCTTAGACATTAAGAACTATACATTAAGAGCTATACATTCCTCTTAGCGTGCCTCTCTTTCACAAACATACACAAACGTGTGCTAGCCTCATACAGTTCCTCCTTGGCCAACAGAGAAAGTGGTTACCAATTCTATGGACAACTTCTTCTCTCCAGGTCTGGTCTCCTCGGCCCTCTGGTCTGTCTCAGATTCCCTAGAGGCAAGGCCTTGGCTTCTTGGAGACCTCTCTGGTTCACAGTCCTACTAGTTTTGGCTACTCTGTCTAGCAGCATTGATTCTTTAAGCGTTAATTAAGGAATCGCTCCACAGTAATTTAATTTGCTTGATTTTTTTCCTTTTTTTCCTCAAAGGAGTCACATATTCTTAAAAGCATGCCCAGTGGGTGTGTGATGTCCTTCAACAGCGTCGAGATGCCCCGGTCAGGCCATGCTCCACTCAGCCCATGCTCCACTCCGGAGGTTTGCTTTCAAGTGGACATATTTACTGACTCAAAGATCCGTATTGATCATACATAGAATCATAGAATCATAGAATATCAGGGTTGGAAGGGACCCCAGAAGGTCATCTAGTCCAACCCCCTGCTCGAAGCAGGACCAAGTCCCAGTTAAATCATCCCAGCCAGGGCTTTGTCAAGCCTGACCTTAAAAACCTCTAAGGAAGGAGATTCTACCACCTCCCTAGGTAACGCATTCCAGTGTTTCACCACCCTCTTAGTGAAAAAGTTTTTCCTAATATCCAATCTAAACCTCCCCCATTGCAACTTGAGACCATTACTCCTCGTTCTGGATGCAGTATGGAGCCAGTTAGTTTCACCTCTGGCATCTGCCTGATGCTAAGAAAAGGATTCTGCTCCCAGAATTCTCTTTCGCAGTTCAGTCATGTCAAGCCATGTTCTCACCATTCATTCAGTATGGCCACCCCAATTTGGCACCATCCCAACAGTGTTAACAGTGCATCAACCACCTCCCACTGTTCTAATGAAGCATGCAGGGATCTCTGTAAACTGTATATAAGTGGCTGTCCTACAAAAACTTGGTAAGACTTGTGTCAGTAAATGTGTACACATAATCCAGCCTCATTCAACGTGTAAAACCAGCTTCCAGTGACCATAAAAGGAGCTGCGTCAGGCCTTCAATGAGTCAAGGGCTCCTTCACTGTGCAAAAGGCCACCCCAAGGTCTATATACCACTTAAATTCCAAAGAGTTTACGTGGTGCATACACGTTTTGCTTGCCCTCTGCACAGAGATGACTGTCACTGACAGGGTGTGCATCTTGTGCAAGACAGGGCCCTCTAGTGCTACGTGCCTGGTGTATGTACTTCATCCCCAGCCAGGTGAAGAAAGGATTAGTAAACTTCCTTGGAGGTGAGGGAAATTAACATATGCCAGACCGAAGGGAGTGTACAGACAGTCCTCCTTGGAGGAAGCAACTGACAACTGGAGTCCTCAGTGACAGGTTTCAGAGTAGCAGCTGTGTTAGTCTGCATCCAAAAAAAGAAAAGGAGTGCTTGTGGCACCTTAGAGACTAACAAATTTATTTGAGCATAAGATTTCGTGAGCTACAGCTCACTTCATTGGATCTGATGAAGGAGCTGTAGCTCATGAAAGCTTATGCTCAAATAAATTTGTTAGTCTCTAAGGTGCCACAAGTACCCCTCTTCTTTTTTTGGAGTCCTTAAGGAAGTAGTCCTGTTTATATACATTAAAAAAAAAAGGGGGGGGGGGACTGGACTTTAGGAGAAGACCTTTCTTGGAAGGAATATGCTCTGCCTCAACCTCAGCCCATGATAACTTCTCCCCACCATGCTTGGTACAGTTAAAGTGGGGATAGTGAAAGACTGAATTTATTCTGCTTTGGACTGCTTTTTGATCTACAGAACCAGGGTCACCAGCTGTGAGTTATTCCAGACAAGTTGGAGGCGTTTAAACATCATTTAACGACCAACTGTGTTTGAGCCTAACTTTGTAAATCCCACAACCACCAGAATTCTAGCAACCCCGTGCATGCTATTCATCATGTAGTCCCATATTAGAACATTTAAAGAACTTTTTTTTAAAATAGCTTCTTAGGAAATTTAATTTCTTACCAACATTAAGATTACAAACTTAAGTACTCAAGTAAGGAAATGCCAAAGCTAATCAGTCAACTTTTACAATGCTCTCTTGTGCTTGTGTATTATAAGAGCCTTTAATTACATGATTATGCACTTCTATTTCCATATCAGCCATCAGTCAGTGCCCAGCTGGAGGATACACAGGGATTGAGACATTCTATGCACCTATGTCTTATTCTTGGCCAAACTCTGTTTGAATTACCTCTCTGGTCTTTTCAAAGTAAATCCACTGAACTAATGAATTTACTGCAAATGAACATGTAAGTAACTGAGCAGAGGTGAATTTATATGCACAGAGTGCTGTAAATAAACATCACCATCAGGGCAAATCACAAACCCTTGCAGTTGTGATAGAGTGCTACCTGGATTGATCTCTAGCAAGGCCCTTATGGTAATCTGACTGGATATTCATTTTGTCCATCACTGATAATCTTATTGAACCACCAAGGCTTTTGGGGACCATGTGATCACCGGCTGTGAAGTGGCATTCCTTGGTAAATGTGCTTTGTAATTCATTGGCCTTCAATTGTAGTATAATTGTAATATATCCATACCAAGAAAGCTGCAAAAACTGTACCAGTGCTGATGGATGCTGTTGCGGGGTTCAACTACAACTCTCCTCATTGTTGATCTTGTTTGCCACTTAATATGGAACAGCTGATGAAAATGATGAGAATCAAAAACGTCAGTCTGCTACTCTTCAACCTTCATCTGTGCCCAGGTTTCACTGTTGTACAATGGAGTTGATAGAGATGTAGTTCTATAGATCCACACCTTTGTAGCATGACATCCTCACAGAGGCTGTTGAAGGGCCCAAAATATGGTGGCTGGTGCTGCTATATGAATGTCCTCATCTTTTGAGCATCCTCTAGTACTGTCTGTGACATTGTCCAAGTATCTGACAGTTGCCAGCTGCCAGCTGCTTGATGTCCCATTCCAGAAGGGCCAATCTAATATCCTGCATGCTGGCAACAAATGTACAATTGGTGCCTAGAATGTTAGAGCATTGTCTGAAACAGCTAAAGCTGGCCAGGAAGTGGTGAAAAGAAAGTTGAGGACTATACGTTTTTGTTCTCAAGCTCCCCTGACGGGTTGCTCCAGCAAGGGGTGGCCCTTGTACTTTCACCCTATACCCAACAGGCCTTGCAGAATTGGTCGGTGATTAATGAGCAATTTATCAAGGTTGGATTCTCTGCCACCTGTGTGCATCTTATCATCATTGGCAGTGTGTAGTCCCACTAATGTCAAGGCGAATGAGGCAGTGGCACATATATTTTACCAGCAACTGCAGTCAGTCCCTAATGAAACTTCAAGAAGAGATGTTGTCATAGTCCTGAGTGACTTCAATGATCATGCAGGAAAGGATAACACCTGGTGAAGTACCCTCAGGAACTCTGGTATCCAGCAGAAGAACAAACGTGCTGTGACTGTGGAATTTGTGGCTGCCAATTACATGGTCACTGACTCACTGTTCTGTCACCTGAAGATTCACAGAATAGTAAGCATTGCTCAGCTGCCTCATTCTTATGTACTGTTGACCCTTTTTGGTCTGGGTGGTTAGCTAACATTCAAGGCCTTGCTGGATTGTTTCCTTTAGGAGGAGAAATTGATGATACAAGTCAGGTATTTCTCAGTCAATAGACAGAATTGCATCAAAGAATGTACACAGAGTCCTGTTTCCCTGAACACAATAGGAACAAGGCAGGCAGTTTCCTTACTCAGAAATCCAAGTCTGATGTTCCAGCATATCCTATCCCCGAGAGAAGGTCTCTCTCTTGTCTTCCTCCCCGGGGCCATGCTCACCACTGCTTCTCACTTTTTTCTGGTTTTCTGTCTCTCATCCCCTTGTGCAATCAATTACTTAGCCCCTATGTGTGCAATCAGTCCCAAGAAAACCCCTCAGACTACACAGCTTAGCCCTGCTCAGGCTTTGCTATATGGCTGATTGCTGTGAGTGGTAGCTAGAGACAATCTCACTTCATAAAAGGGCTTAATTGCTCCTTCTATTCCGTGTGGAAGAAGGGCACTTAATACACCTGTCAGGGTTCCCTCCCCGCTCTGAACTCTAGGATACAGATGTGGGGACCCGCATGAAAGCCCCCTAAGCTTATTTCTACCAGCTTAGGTTAAAAACTTCCCCAGGTACAAATCCTTTGTCCTTGGACGGTACGCTGCCACCACCAAGTGATTTAGACAAAGAATCAGAGAACGGACCACTTGGAATTCCTATTCCCCCAAAATATCCCCCCAAACCCTACACCCCCTTCCTGGGAAGCCTTGAGAATAATATACCAACCAAATAGGTATACCAGGTTCTTAAAAACCAGAACTTTATTGTAAAGAAAAAAAAAAAGTAAAAGCACCACCTCTGTAAAATCAGGATGGAAGGTAACTTTACAGGGTAATCAGATTCAAAACACAGAGGATTCCCCTCTAGGCAAAACTTTAAAGTTACAAAAAACAGGGATAAACCTCCCTCTTAGCACAGGGAAAATTCACAAGTTGAAAACAAAAGGTAATCTAATGTGCCCTGCCTTATTTACTTACTCTTTTTGCAATATTGAGACTCATTTTAGGATGGTTTATAGAAGGAGTTTTCTGACCTGGTGCTTCTCTGCTTCCTAAGAGAACACAAAAACAAAGCCTTCCCCTCAGATTTGAAAGTATCTTCTTTCCCCATTGGCCCTTTTAGTCAGGTGCCAGCCAGGTTATTTGAGTTTCTTAACCCCTTAGAGGTAAGGAGGAATTCTAGTCTACCCTTATCTGTTTGGTTATGACAATACCCGTCAGCTTGGACCAAGCCTGTAACTATATAGATTAGACTGCTTCATGTCAGCCATTCCAGTATCCCAGTACAATCTAATGTGCACACTGAATGAGCTGGGTTTCTGTGGAAACAATATGTCATAATTTAATCAAAGACTATCTGTGACATTACCCAGGGTACAATCTGGGCTAATGGACAGCTATGTCCCCTTAATTCCCCAGCCTGGGGTGCCTTTTACACTGCTTCATTGTGAGAGCAACCACTCCCAGTCTGCTCACACATAGCCCCCACCATGTAAATCAGCTATTCTGTATGAGTGCTATAGCCAGTCACTTATGAATTATACTGCTGAGCTACACCAGCAAACTCCCAGTCCCAGACTTCCCCCAGAAATATGTGTCTTGTACTGCCCAGCAACCCCATGGACTATAAAGTCTGTCATTTATTAATAGAAAATGATATACACAAATCTTGTTATCCCAAATGGAGTTTCCCAAACACAGTGATTTAGATAAAACAACTAAACACAGGGCCGTCCCTACCCATACGCAAAGCACGCAGCTGTGTAGAGCACCAGGAAATTTGGGGCACCAAATTTCCTGGTGCCCTGCGCAGCTGCGTGCTGCTCCACCCCCTGCTCCGCCCCAGCCCTGCCTCTTTCCACCCCAGCCCCGCCCCCACTCCACCCCTTCCCCAAAGCCCCCACCCTGCCTCTTCCTGCCCCTGCTCCAGCCAGCCCTTCCCCTGAGGACTGCAGCAGGGGTGGGGCTCCCTGAATTCACTGGCGGCAGTAAGTAGAGTGACCCGGCCCCAGCCTGCTCCACTCCCTTGGCTCCCAGCTGTGCTGGCAAGTGCTGGGGGGCGGTCCCCCCGTGCCACCCAACCCTGGGAGCTAGGGGAGCAGAACAGGCTGGGGCCAGGTCACTCCACTTCCCGCAGGAAGTGGCCCGCCCCCCCACCTCCACCCTGCGGAGGCCTAGGGCCAGCCCCACACAGCCGCCCTGCAGAGGCCCGGGGCTCCACACCTTTCCCTATGGGGGCGCTGTGTAGGGCACCAAAATGGCTAGGGACGGCCCTGACTAAACGAATTTATTAACTACAGAAAGATTGATTTTTAAGGTGCATAAATCGGAATTGGTTACAAAGAAATAAAAGGTAAAATGCAACTAACACCTAACTTAACAAGCTAAGTGAATACAAAGCAAAGGTCTCTCACCGCATGTTCCAGCAGTGTTACTGACTGATCCACTTTGAGTCAGGATCTCACCCCCACCCCAGTCCAGTGCTGCTTCCTTTGGTCTTCATTGGTTGATGGTGCCATGGGTAGAGAGCAAGGGAGAGATGATTTGGGGAATCTGCCTTCTCCTCTTATAGCTGTTTCTCTTATGCAAGAATCATCTCCAGCTGATGTTCAGGAGACAGAAAATCGGTGTGACCAGGAACCTTTAGCTGCTTCTTTCTGTGGCCCAGTCAGCTACATTGTATTAAGTGAATGTATCACTATGGGCAAGGGGTTGTCTGACACTCCAGGAGGGTGGGTTACTGCAGCTCCTCTAGGAAGCAATAACAGTGGCCATCAGGCCTATCTGAATGACAGTCACTTAGCACAGGTCTGCAAGTGGGAATCACAACAAATGCAGGACAGGGGGCTCCACTGGACCCATGCCAGTGCTGTAATAAGGCAGCGGAGCTGTGACCGGGCTATAAGAACTAAGGACAATAATACAATTGCTAGGAGAGCTTTTAGGGTAGCTGCATTCCATGAGGAGCTGGACCGCATGTTTGTGGGAGAACCCAGTACTCATTTTCAGCATTTTGTGGACCCCTTGATTGATCCTCAAATACAGGATTTCATCAGCCTGATGAACCCTGAAACAGATGCAGTCGTGGACGCCAGGACTCACCCACCCCCTCCTCAGTCACAGCTTGTGGCTCAATCTGAAGCACAGGTGAGGATCCAAACTGGAGAGGGGACCACTTCCAGTAATTATTGTATTGTATATCTTGGTACAACTGAACAGGGGCATCTTAAACAGCTTTGTTCAGAGTGTCAGGAGGAGATCACTGTGTTGCTTTACCCTCTCTTCTCTTTCTGTTTTTAAACCGCCGCCCGACCCAGTCCTCCCAACCCCTGTTGCTCATAATGGCAGCTGTCCTGGAGAATGTAAACATTCTCTATTCCCTTTCTTCTGTAAATACTTAAAGACAACCACTGCTTCAGCTTTAGGTTCTCTCCCACATCCCCCTACTGGCGTGGCTTCTTGCTCTCCTACCTGCCTGGTCCATCCTCACCCCCAAACTCATCCCAGCCAAGTTGAATGCATTGTGTGGATTAAGGAGCAGATGGTTGGAAGGAAAGGCACTTTTTTTGTAACAGCAGATATGGAAAAGAAAAAACATTGGAATCATGTATGTGACTCATGGTTTCATTAATTCCTATCAGCAGTGAGCAAATGTGAGGTATTACGACGTAATTCATCTAACTCATGCTACACAGGCACTTCAAAAAAATGAGATTTGTAAGGGACTGCGGAAGACTTTGTTTACGGCCTAGCTAGGGAACTTCCGCTTTCTCGAGGCTGCCCGGTCACTGTACAACATGGAGAACCAACTTTAACTGGTTTTAGGCCAGTTTTGTCTGCCTTGCATGGCCCGTTGCCAGGTAGCGGAAAGCCCCTTTAGGGAAGTACCTAATTATATATTCATGAGCTGTTTCTGTGTACTGCTTATTATGGCTCGCTGGTTGCCCCTTCGTCGGACTCCGTCCCAGGCAAAGCTCCGGTGTGCTGGGTTCTCCGCCTCCGTGACAGCAACGCTTGGAGTCCCCATTGCGGGTGTGTCACTAACCTTCAATAAAGCCAATAACTCGCTGCTTTGCTGTGTGTGGTCTCATTTTCTCAGAGTACCTCTGCCGGCCTGCAGTGCTTCGAACACCTTGGCCCAGAACAAGATTCTTAAGGCACTCATCCCCCTTTGGGTTACTGCAGAATTCTATTTCCTTTGCAGTGCATTTATGTTGAGTCATAGGTGTTTGGCTTAAGTTTTTACTGTTATGGCAGTGCACTAATTTGCCTGAAGATTGCACAGCAATGCCCGTATAGATGATTTAAGAGTGCCCATATAGATGGTGTTTACCTTCCACTCCTACAGCAGCTCTGGAGACACCATTAAAGAACTACATGGTTCAAAAAAGAACTAGATAAATTCATGGAGGGATAGGTCCATCAATGGCTATTAGCCAGGATGGGCAGTGATGGTGTCCCTAGCCTGTTTCCCAGAGGCTGGGAATGGGTGACGGGATGGACCACAGGATGATTACCTGTTCTGATCATTCCCTCTGGGGCACCTGGCATTTTGGCCACTGTTGGATGACTGGATACTGGGCTAGATGGACCTTTGGTCTGACCCAGTATGGCCACTCTTATGTTCTTATGTTCAACCAACAGCATGGGATATTGTCCCAGCTTACCTATTTGAACAGAATCCTTCTTTGCGTTTTGGGGACCCACCTCAGGGTAACCTCCTCCAAAGTAAGAACAGTCTGAAGAAATATATGTACAAATTTGGATCACTTAGTAAACTGGCCACAAGCAAACAATATGCATTTTAATATGGCTAAATGTATATGCCTAGGAACAAAGAACATAGGCCATACTTACAGGATGGGGGACACTTTCCTGGGAAGCAGTGACTGAAAGATTTTTGGGTTGTGGTGGATAATCAGTTGAACATAAGCTCGCAATATGACCTTGTGGTCAAAAGTGCTTATGCAATCCTGAGATGCATAAACAAGAATCTTGAGTAGGAGCAGAGAGGTTATCTTACCTCTGTATTTGGCACTGGTGTGACTGCTGCTGTAATACTGGGACCACTTGTGGTGCCCACAATTTAAGGAGGATGTTGATATGCTAGAGTGGGCTCAGAGAAGAGCCACAAGAATTATTAAAGGATTAGAAAACATGCCTTATAGTGAGAGACTCAAGGAGCTCAATCTTTTTAGCTTAACAAAGAGAAGGTTAAAGGGTGACTTGATTAGAGTCTGTAAGTATCTACCTGGGCAATAAATATTTAATAATGGACTCTTCAATTTCGCGAGAAAGGCATAGCACAATCCAATGGGTGGAAGTTGAAGCTAGACAATTTCAGACTGGAAATAAGGTGTAAATTTTTAATGATGAGAGTAATTAACCATTGGAACAATTTAGCAAGGGTAATGGTGGATTCTCCATCACTGACCATTTTAAAAGCAAGATTGGATATTCTTTCTAAAAGATCTGCTCTAGGAATTATTTTGGGGAAGTTCTATGGCCAGTGTTACACAGGAGATCAGACTAGATCAGTGGTTCCCAAACTTTAACAACCTGTGAATCCCTTTCATTAAAATGTCAAGTCTCGTGAACCCCCTTCTAAAAATGAATATTTCCAGGAATTTTCTCCTTTACCTGAGTATAAATTATAAAAACAGTGATCTTGGAAATATAAAATTTGTTTTTATGACATGCTTATTTCACACTATATTATTATTATTATTTATCATTACAGTATTTTATTACATTATGAAAATAGCAACACTTTTCCAAGATCTCACTTTCATAGCTTGTATCACTTTGAATAAGCCTGTTATAAAACAAGGCTCTTATGTTTCATCAAGGAGTATCAGATGTGAAACAGCATGAAGGTATTTAAGAAGTCAACTCAAAGAGTTCCTCCTACACAAGCATTCAGGTCTTGAGCAGTCCAGACAAACAAAGCATGTTACAACAAAGCTTAAACTTGTTCTTCATAATAATTTTAAAAACAATACTAGCTGCCTATTTAATTTTAAAAACAGCAAAAAATATCCACCTTTCTTTCCATTTCTTCTAAGGAGTCAAGGAGTCTTGAAGTTTAAATCTCCTCAATGTGATAGATATGTTTGCTTTGATCTGCTTAGCTCTTGGAGTCCAGGCGCTCGAGACTGCTGGCCCTGTGCTGCCTGGGGTCCCGAGGGACAGCTCTGTCCGCCATTAGGGAATTTTTTCCCAAGAACCCCCTGTAACATTTCACGAACCCCAGTTTGGGAACCACTGGACTAGATGATCAGTTATCCCTTCTGACTTCGGAATCTATGAATAAGATTCTTGCAGTCAGCAGCAAGTTCCAGTCCCTGAATAATAATTTATTCTCTCCTTGATTTCTTGCAAGAGAGGAAATCTGTTACCCATATCCAAAGTGTATAGGTACTGGGAAGGAGCCTTAACAGTTAGGGTTGCCACCTGTACAGATTTTCCCCAGATCATTGTTTTTTGAGGTAGTTATTTTGAGAAATCTGTAAGGATGCTCAGTACACACTACCAGCTGTCCAGTTTTGCAGGCTCAGGATTATCTCTGATATCCCGGGGGCCTTTTGTACATCTGAGGTGGTAACCCTATTCATGTAATATCCAATCTAAATTTTCATTGCTGCAGATTAAGCCCCTTACTGCTTGTCCTGCCTTTGGTGGGCCTGGAGAACAATTGATCACCATTGTCTTTGTAACAGTCCTAATGTATTTGAACACTGTCATTGGGTACCTCCTCAGTCATCTTTTCTCAAGACTAAACTTGCCCATTTTTTTTTAACCTTTCCTCATGGGTCAGGTTTATTAAACCTGATATCATTTTTGTTGCTCTCTGGACTGTCGCCAACTTGTCCACGTCTTTCCTAAAGTGTCCAGTTCTGGGCACCACACAGTACTCCAGCTGAGACCTCAACAGTGACGAGTAGAGAGGGACAATTACCTCCTGTCAGGGCCAGCTCTAGGTTTTTTTGCCGCCCCAAGCAAAAAATTTGCCACCCCAAGCTCAGGTGGGGCTTGGGCTCACAGGTGGCGCTGGAAGCGGAAGGAGTGATGTCACCTTCTCCCAGTGCCTGCAGGGGCTTTACCCCAGCCCGGACGCACAGAGAAGCCCCAATATAAGGGGTGGCACAAGGCAGCGCAGCAGCCAGTGCACAGATGAGGCGGTGCAGCCCCGACTCCTCGGCAGGACTTGCCCTCTCCTCCCCAGATAACGGCTGGGCCCTGGCAGCTCAGCATCCCAGAGCTGGGGCTTCCCCTTCCCGCTGCGGCCAGGGGCGCGGCCCCCTCGCCCCATCTAAGTGGCGAAGCTCTGAGAGTACAACTGCCCCCCCCCAAAAAAGGGTGGCTGGAATGCTGCCCCTGGAAATGTGCCACCCCAAGCACGTGCTTGCTTTGCTGGTGCCTAGAGCCAGTCCTGCCTCCTGTGTCTTACATACAATACTCCTGTTAATACACCCCAGAATATTAGCTTTTTTTTTTTTTTTTTTTTTGGGCAACTACATCATATTGTGTCATAGTCTTGTTGGGTTGTATGCCGCGGCAAGGCCTCCTCCCACTCTCTCAGCCATGTCAGCCCTATCAGGTATGGCAACATGGAAATTACAATATGACAAATATCTCATCTGCTCTCTGAGCCATAGAACTGCATCCCACTGGATAGATCAAGACATCCTGAAGTGCCTTAAGGTTACCGGTTACCAAAGACTTTTGAGTAATTGGGTGGATCTTTTCCAACTCAGTTGGCCCATCTCATAATCTGGTAGGAGGTAGACATGAGCCAAAGACCCAACAGAAAGCTTCAGTCTCCTGGAAGTGGAAGGTTTTTCCCCAAGTAAGACAGCTTCCACATGGTCATTCTGTGACACTTTGTTGGGTGTTGTCATAAATATAAAGGGAAGGGTAAACCCCTTTAAATCCCTCCTGGCCAGAGGAAAAACCCTTTCATCTGTAAAGGGTTAAGAAGCTAAGACAACCTCGCTGACACCTGACCAAAATGACCAATGAGGAGACAAGATACTTTCAAAGCTGGAGGGGGGGGGGGGGGGGACAAAGGGTTCTCTCTGTCTGTGTTGTCTTTTGCCGGGACCAGAGCAGGAATGCAGGTCAGAACTCCTGTAAAGGGTTAATAAGCAATCTAGTTAGATATGCATTAGATTCTGTTTTGTTTAAATGGCTGTTAACATAAGTTGTGCTGAAAGGAATGTATATTCCTGTTTTTGTGTCTTTATGTAACTCAAGGTTTTGCCTAGAGGGATTCTCTGTGTTTTGAATCTGATTACCCTGTAAGGTATTTACCATCCTGATTTTACAGAGGTGATTATTTTACTTTTTCTTTAATTAAAATTCTTCTTTTAAGAACCTGATTGCTTTTTCATTGTTCTTAAGATCCAAGGGTTTGGGTCTGTCTTCACCTATGCAAATTGGTGAGGATTTTTTATCAAGCCTTCCCCAGGAAAGGAGGTGTAGGGCTTGGAGGGATTTTGGGGAGAAAGACATTTCCAAGTGGGCTCTTTCCCTGTTATATTTGTTAGACACTTGGTGGTGGCAGCAATAAGGTCCAGGGACAAAAGGTAAAATAGTTTGTACCTTGGGGAAGTTTTAACCTAAGCTGGTAAAAATAAGCTTAGGGGGTTTTTCATGAAGGTCCCCACATCCGTACCCTAGAGTTCAGAGTGGGGAAGGAACCTTGACAGATGTCTTCGGAAGGCTCATGATGCACTGAGCATGGTTGTTATCATGATGTTATATTAATTGTTACAGTAATGTTATAGGTTATAATTTCATGTATATAGTTATGAGGCTGAAAATATATCCTCATGGCTTAAAGTAGGGGCTCTCAAACTGGGAGTCAGAACCCCTCAGGGGGTCTCAAGATTATTATGTAGGGGGGTTGTGAGCTGTCAGCCTCCACCCCAAACCCCGTTTGGCCTCCAGCATTTATAATGGTGTTAAATATATAAAGAAGTATTTTTAATTTATTGGGGGCGGTCACACTAAGAGGCTTGCTATGTGAAAGGGGTCACCAGTACAAAAGTTTGAGAACCACTGGCTTAAAGCAAGCCCAGACAAAGACTCTGCAGAAGCAGAGGGGCAATTCACACCTCATTGGGGCATGGATGGGACAAATCCAGCTGAGCCTTACAGGAACAAAGGGTGCTGGCCTAAGCAGCAACAAAAGAATCTGGTAGACTCTCAAGGAAGTCACCCCCCCTTTGGTCAGTTTGGAATTGCAATGAGGTAATGCTTACCTGACTCTGAAAGGGGGTGGGTGGAGGCAAAGCCAAGAGGGAAGAAAGGACATGATAAAAGAGAGAGACATTTGCCATGCTCTCTCTCTCTCTTCCACTTACATCTACAGACACCACCACCAAGTGACTGAAGTGTTGATCAAAGGGGAGAGCCTGGCTGAAAAGCGACCAGCCAGCCTGTGGTGAGAAGCATCTAAGTTTGTAAGGACATTGATAGTGTTAAAATCAGCTTAGAATGCTTTTTCTTTTTATTTCATTTGACTAAATCTGACTTACATTTAGATTTTAAGTGATTATAAGTCAATTTTTACAGTTAATAAATTTGTTTGTTTATTCTATCTGAAGCAATGCATTTGGTTTGAAGTGTGTCAGAGGCTCCCCTTGCGATAACAAGCCTGGTACATATCCATTTCTTTGTTAAATTGACAAACTCATATAAGCTTGCAGCGTCCAGCGGACATAACTGGAGACTGCAAGATGGAGGTTCCTAGGGTTGTGTCTGGGACCGGAGATACTGGCTAGTGTCATTTGCTTGCAAGTAGCTGGGAGCAGCTTACATGCCAGAGGCTGTGCATGAACAGCCCAGGAGTGGGAGTTCTTACAGCAGAGCAGGGTAAGCCTGGCTCCCAAAGTCAAGGATTGGAGTGGCCTAGCAGATCACAGGTCTAGATAACACCAGAGGGGAACATCACACCTTCCCCACCACACCTAGAACTCTTCCTGACGTGCCCTTTAAAGGCTATAGAATGTCTTAATTCCCCAGAACACTAACATCAGTCCCACCAAGAGCTATAGGAGAAAATCAGGCACTCTAGGTCCTCCTTCCGGTCTCTGACTGAACTAATAAAGGACTTCTTCAAGCCATAGAGGTTCTGTGGCCTCTCCGTTACCAACATGGCCTTTCCCTTCTGGACCATCTTTCAGCCCTAACAGTCTGTGTTGGTATCTGGACTCTCATTACCAAAATTTCTATATTGGCTTCTCTCTCTATTATTGTTTCCAACTTAGGGCTATCTTCTACCCCATAGGCCCCCTCTGCACCTGCCCACTTCCTGCCATGCATCTCGCTGTATCATTTCTTTCTTTCTCCATCCTCTTAACTTCCCTCCCACTTCTCACAGGGCCTCTCTGTTCCTCATTAGCATCTCTTCTCCCCCACTGCTTCTTTCCTCTGATGATCATCACCTCTTCCAACTTTTTCCAACTCAGTTGCCCCATCTCATAACCTTCCCACCCAGGTTCTCCTTAACCTCCTCCCCAGCCCTCCAAATATCTAGAGCATTTAGGAAGCATGCAAACCAAGCATGCAAACTAACAACGTGTTTGCAGTTCGTAAACCCTTTGTTATGCTCTGTTACCCCATATTTTCTATTCATTTTCCTTGTATTAGGAATTATCCTTTTTATCACAGTCATCCCCTGCATCTATGATGCCTCAGTGACAGGAAAATATAGATTGTAAACATTTTGGGACAGGAGCCAAGTCTAATGTATCTAGCACATGTTGGATATGGCATTAAAAATCTGAGAAATTCAGCAACATTGTCTCCTCCCAGATTTATCTGCCCTCAATGAGGCTCAGTAGTCATGGGTTCTTTAGGATGAAGAAGTCATGATAAAATTATGTAATTCTCCATGCTCTGATACTATACTAGTGAGGGCTACATCACTACCTGAAGAGAGAGACTCATAGACTTTCAGGGCAGAAGGAACCATCATGATCATCTAGTCTGATTTGCTGCACATCACAGGCCATAGAACCTCACCCACCCACTCCTGTAATAGACCCATAGCCTCTGGCTGAGTTACTGAAGTTCCCAAATAATGCTTTAAAGATTTCAAGTTACAGAGAATCCACCATTTACTCTAGATACTTGTTTCAGAGTGGTAGCTGTGTTAGTCTGTATCAGCAGAAAGAACGAGGAGTACTTGTGGAACCTTAGAGAGTAACAAATTTATCTGAGCATAAGCTTTCATGGGCTAAAGCCCACTTCATCAGATGCATGCAGTGGAAATATAGTAGGAAGATATATAGATATATACACACACACAGAGAATGTGAAAAAATGGGGTTTGCCATACCAACTCTTAACGAGACCAATCGATTAAGATATATATCTTCCTACTGTATTTTCCACTGCATGCATCTGATGAAGTGGGCTGTAGCCCACGAAAGCTTATGCTCAAATAAATTTGTTAGTCTCTAACGTGCAACAAGGACTCCTCATTCTTTCTTCTAGATACTTGAACACCACAACAGTGCAGATCATCCTGATATTGCAGCCAGCCAGCATGTTCATGTAGTTAATTGATTTTCTATTTGTATAGGGCACACTATACTCTTGTGTACCCTCAGGGGAAGGTGAGGAGCGTCTAAGAGGAACAGAAATGATTGAAACTGCAGTTGCACAGCATTCCTCTGTGGCTTACTGCTGACTCTGCCTGTTCATGTGTAAAGTGGTGTGATTGCAGGTCCTGCCGAACAGTGCCTGAAACCAGTCAAGGAGTTTGGATGCAGAGGATTGACTGATACTGCTGGCATCTCTAGTGGTCCATCAGAATGCGTTCATATGAATATCATAGACCCTGACAGGTTGTGGCTTGGCTGGCTCATCCACTCGTCTTCTTCAACTCATTGCATATTTGCTAAACCACTTCTTGGATCAGCCTGTACCTCTGAAGCACCACTAACTTTTTCTCATGTCCAGGAAGGGGCTAGTTTTCAAATGTGTCAAAGTGATTTAGGTGCCTACATCATATTTCCAAAAAGTGATTTAGGTGCCTAGGAAACTAAATTTCTTTGACAGTTAATGGAAATCAGGCCTGGTCTAAACTCAAAAATTAAGTTGGTGTAACTACATTGCTCAGGGGTGTGAAAAATCCACATACTTGGGTGGCAAAATTAGGCGGATCTAAATCACTGCATGGACAGTGCTAGTTGAACAAAAGAAGTCTTCTGTTGACCTAGCTACCACCTCTTGGGGAGGTGGAGTGCATATGCCAATGGGCAATCCCGCCCACTGGCATAGGTAGTATCTATACTGAAGAGCTGCAATGGTGCAGCTGCAAGTACAGACAAGCCCCTAGGTCCTTAATGGCCAGATTTACAATGGTATTTAGGTGCCTAAAGATGCCGATAAGTATCTACTGGGATTTACAAAACTTCCTGAGCAGGTTAGATGCCTAACTTCCATTGAAGTAGGACCTAATCTGCTTAGACCCTTCCGTAAATTCCATTAATGAATAACAAATTATGTACTTTACTCGGTTCCTGCCCATGATTTAAACTTTTGAAAATTTTCCCCCTAAGCTCCTAAATGCCAAAGTTACTTTTGAAAATGGGACTTAGGCACTTTTAAAAAATTTACCTGGAGTTCCTACGGTCTGAACATCTTGTCCTCAGCCTTTCCTCTGTCTCTGCTGAACAGTCAGCCTCAGCATTGCTTCTTTCTAAACCTAGCCTCCCTCTCTCATTCTCCGTGTGATGTTTTGGCAACCACCCAGACAGTAAGTGGTTCTGTCACTTGTTGCCCTGTAACCTTGCAGGCCTTAATGCTGTGCATGGTTCAGTAGTCTGGTTCTGTAGTGTATGGTTCAATAGCCTGACTGCAAGAATAAGGTCTCAGCCTAGGGTGACCAGATGTCCCGATTTTATAGGGACAGTCCCGATTTTGGGGGCTTTTTCTTATATGGGCACCTATTACCTCCTACCCCCTGTCCTGATTTTTCACACTTGCTGTCTGGTCACCCTATCTCAGCCTGGCTCTCATCAGTTTAGTTACACTTTACAAGGTGACACCAAGAGGCCTTTCAGTCCAGAGTCTCCCAAAATATGTCCTCCCACAGTTCCTAACTATGGGAAACTTGGATCATTCCCCTTTGGTTTGTCACCCCACAGGTGTGAAACCAGCCCCCCAGTTACCAGCTTACTTTGGAACACACACTCCATGCAGTTTGCACACCAGAGAACTGCTTGGGAAGAAAATAAACAAAATTTATTTAATAGAAAAAAAACACAGATTCAAAGATGAGACAGTAAAGGAAGCAAACGTACTCAAGTTACACAGAAAATAAAGACGCAACCTTTCCAATCTTTACACTTTCAAATTAGATAAAAATATCTTATCTTAAAACAGTTTCCCAGTGTACTACCTGGCTACTGGGCAGGATCTGGCTTTCACAGACAGCCTCCCACCTGGACACTGGCCCTCAAGTTCTGGATGAAAAAACCTCTGTTCCAAGCCTCTTTTTAAATGGTGGTTTTCTTTTCCTCTCACACCATATTGACTAATGGTTATTCAGATTAGTGAAATTCCCTCTTGACTTGATGCTGGGGAGTGGGGAGTGGGGGGGGGAGGGGTATTTTTTTTCAGCTGTAGGTTATCTCAATGTCTTTCCATTAACTCTAATGGTCCACCATTGTCCTTTCCCTACAATGGATAATTACTTGAAGCCAAGGTTGTGTAAACAGCTGGCTTGGAAAATACCCCTCCCTGCTTGATTGCTTCACCACCCTGATGTGGGGTGTAGTTGACTTGGCACCACAGATTGAGCACAGTTTTCTGTATACACAAATTCATAACCATAGTCTGTATATCTCATAATAAGCATCAAGTTCAGAACATTACAAGCTTTCATAAAAGACCTTACTTGATATATTTTATAGTTCAATAACACTGTATGCAATCAGTTGCTTTACCTGCTTATTTTTGGGGTAAACCTTCTGTTCTCCCCTTGTGGTGTCTTGACACTGCTTGTTACACAGCCCCTTGTGAGTTTGAGGCTGGAGTTTTGGTCTCTGGCCAAGACATAAGGTTCACCTCTGCTCCTCTTTTTTTGGATAGGGTGTTGGCTATCTTGTTCTGCAATCCCTCCCCACGTTTAATCTCCACAACCTACTCCTACAAAGTTATGTTGCAGCATAGCAAGGTGGAGTTGGTTCCTTTTGTTCTATGGAGCCATACTATTGGTGAGTGGTCTATTAACAACCGGAACCACCTATTGAACAGGTAGGGTCTGAGTTGCTTTACAGCCCACAGTATAGCATAACATTCCTTTCTTATTACGGAATAATTCTGTTTCGTGGGAAAGTTTTTTGCTGAGAAATGCCATTGGATGTTTCTTATTATTTTATTCCATCCCCTTCAGATTTAATTACATCTCAAATGACCACCCTAAACCTATAGGTTAAGGGACATCAATGAAGTGAGCTGTAGCTCACGAAAGCTTATGCTCAAATAAATTGGTTAGTCTCTAAGGTGCCACAAGTACTCCTTTTCTTTTTGCAAATACAGACTAACACGGCTGCTACTCTGAAACCTTTCCCTCTCCTTGACATCTATACTTCTCTCAG
Source organism: Chelonia mydas (assembly GCF_015237465.2). Lineage (NCBI taxonomy): Eukaryota > Metazoa > Chordata > Testudines > Cheloniidae > Chelonia > Chelonia mydas. The sequence continues at coordinate 37,802,403 of NC_051245.2, read as the reverse complement.
TGGTTGCTTCCCATTCTTTACTGGGTAGCATGAGATTGTCTGTGTTTTTATCACCCAGAGTCTTTCTCATTCCAGGGCAGCTCTGACGCGGCACATAACAGCCATGCCTAGTTTCCCTGTTCCCAGTGGTGTTCTGGCTCACAGCACCTTTTAGTTGTACCAGTGTCTTACCACCCCCAGCAGTCTTCCCTGCTGCCAACAGAGTTCTGGCCCATAGCATTTCCTAGCTGTACCAGTGACTCCCTGCTCCCAGAAGATTCTGGGTCACAGCACCTTCAGCTGTGCCACAAACATACTCAGCACTTGCCAGAGTAGACACTGAGTTCACTCCCTTGACGACTGAGTCTGGCCATGGCAGCCTTGTATCTGAGTCCTCCGGGTTTAACCCTGTTATATTATTGCAGGAAATAACATGTCAAGAAAAATAACTTCCCACATTACCACTGTCAGAATCTCAGAACAAGTTTAGAGTCCATAATGACTCAGGCTACAGTCTGAGTGATGGGGTCCATCTCATCCACATCTGTTTGTCTGCTAGTTCTTGATCAGGCATATCTGTATGTCCTTCCTTCCTGGGTCCATGGGACTGCCTTGACCTCTTCTGTTCAAGCTGCCGGTGTTTGTCCTTCTCAGCAAGCTTTTTGTTGATCCAGCTCTGCCCCCTCACTGTGATGTCTGGCCTCCAGCTCCATCCATCCATCTCTCCTCCTCGAGTAGTCTTTTCCTCTCCAGATCACCACCTACCATGTGACATTGGGGAGCTTTGTGCTGTGCAGCTATGGTGCAGATTCCTGATGCCAGTAGCCTGCCCCCAAACATAAGGTCTCACCCCTAGTTCTCATCAGCCTAGTTACTCCTTGTATGGTGACACCAATAGCTCTTCCAGTCCTGAGTCTCCCCAAATACATCCTCCCTGAGTTCCAAACTACCAGACAAGTGGACCATTCTGCTCTGCTCTGCTTCATATTCCCTAAAGGCATGACACCAGTCCCTCTGATACCAGCTTACATTGGCATATACACTCCAGACAGTTTGCACACCAGCGAACTGCTTGGGATGAAAATAAACAAAATGTTTATTTAACAGAAAAACCACAGAGTCAATGATGAAATAGTAAAGGAAGCAAACATATCCAAATTACACAGAAAATAAACATAGATGCAACTTCAGGTTTTATACTTTCAAATTAGATAAAATTCCTTTTTTAAGACAAGTTACATATTGCCTTAAACAGTTTCCCACCACTGTCCTTTCCTGGGTTGGACAATGGATAATTATTTGAAGCAAGTTTCAGAGTAGCAGCCGTGTTAGTCTGTATTCACAAAAAGAAAAGGAGTACTTGTGGCACCTTAGAGACTAACCAATTTATTTGAGCATAAGCTTTTGTGAGCTACAGCTCACTTCATCGGATGTATTTGCATTCATCTGAAACAAGTTTCTTCTGAACAACTGTCTTCGGAAGTGCCCCTCCCTGCTTGACTGCTCTATTGTGAGGTGTAGTTGAAGTTGACCCACAGATTATGAGCCCAGTTTTCTATATACATAAATTCATAATCATAGTCTGTATGGATATTTCATAGTGAGTATCAAGGCCAGAATATTACAAGCTTTCATAAAAGACATTACTTAATCTATGTTATAGTACAATCAATTGATTTAACTGCTTATTTGTTGGGTTTAAACCTTCTGTTCTCTCCTTGGGGTGGCTGGAGGCTGATTTTCAAACCCTATCCACGATTACAACCTTTTTTCTGGTCTAACAAAGTATCAAACCTCTCCTGCCCCCTCTTCCCACTCTTTGCAACTCTACCCTCACATCTTCTTGCTCTTGCAGGTCTGTGTGTTATCTGCTCTTTTCTAAGCTGTAGCAGATGACCTAGCACTCTGTGGAAGGCTAAGTGAGTTTGGTTAGCGGACTCTCCTCGACAGTGTATATCATTGTTTGATCTGTGCTGCAGTTTGGATTGTCTCAAAGACCTCAACCGTGGAATTGGTTAAGAAGGGCCAGCTGATGATGTGGCAGGTTGAAGCTGGGCAGGTGAGCAGTAGGGTCTGTGACAAGGAACTGATTGGTGGTTGATGTTAAGCGCCAGTCTTCCTGCCACAAGGACTGCACTGTCATGTCCTGGTGACAGCCTTAACCACAGATTTTTTTCTCCTGCTGATAATAGCTCATCTTAATTAATTAGCCTCTTACAGTTTGTATGGCAACTTCCACCTTCTCTGTATGTATAATCTATATCTTCTTACTATATGTTCCATTCTATGCGTCCGATGAAGTGAGCTTATGCTCTAATAAATTTGCAAAAATAAAAGGAGTACTTGTGGCACCTTAGAGACTAACAAATTTATTTGAGCATGAGCTTTCGTGAGCTACAGCTCACTTCATCGGATGCATCTGTGTCCAGTTTTGGGCCCCCACACTACAAGAAGGATGTGGATAAATTGGAAAGAGTCCAGCGAAGGGCAACAAAAATGATTAGGGGTCTAGAGCACATGACTTATGAGGAGAGGCTGAGGGAGCTGGGATTGTTTAGTCTGCAGAAGAGAAGAATGAGGGGAGATTTGATAGCTGCTTTCAACTACCTGAAAGGGGGTTCCAAAGAGGATGGCTCTAGACTGTTCTCAATGGTAGCAGATGACAGAACGAGGAGTAATGGTCTCAAGTTGCAATGGGGGATGTTTAGATTGGATATTAGGAAAAACTTTTTCACTAAGAGGGTGGTGAAACACTGGAATGCGTTACCTAGGGAGGTGGTAGAATCTCCTTCCTTACAGGTTTTTAAGGTCAGGCTTGACAAAGCCCTGGCTGGGATGATTTAACTGGGACTTGGTCCTGCTTTGAGCAGGGGGTTGGACTAGATGACCTTCTGGGGTCCCTTCCAACCCTGATATTCTATGATTCTATGATTCTATGATCTCACGAAAGCTTATGCTCAAATAAATTTGTTAGTCTCTAAGGTGCCCCAAGTACTCCTTTTCTTTTTGCGAATACAGACTAACACGGCGGCTACTCTGAAATCTAATAAATTTGTTCGTCTCTAAGGTACCACAAGTACTCCTGTTCTTTTTGCGGATACAGACTAATTCAGCTGCTACTCTGAATACTGGCATAGGATACTCTGGGTGGCAATGGATCAACATTCTCGTCATACCTCCTGTCAGTACCTACCACAGTGCGGGGAAGCTAATGATCCTCCTAGCAAACTGAATTCAGCCAGCTCCTGCTTGGAGCATCCCAGTAGTGCTGCTTTCATTAATCCTAATGTGCAATCCCACGATTTTCATACCCGTCAATGTTGAGGGTTCATTGACAGCTAAATGACATTTACTCAGCACTCTTGCTTAACCCCAACTAGAACACAGTATCACAACTTGACTATGATGTGCCCCAGGAAGAGACTAGGCTGGACCACTGTGCCAGTGCCTGAGGGCCCCATAATGGCAGGAAATGATTAAGGGAGATACACCCAGATAATCCTGGTAAGTGACCTGCACGCTGCAGAGGAAGTTGTAAAAAAACCCCAAGGTCACTGCCAATCTGAGCTGGGAGAGAATTCCTTCTGACCCAACATCTGGTCAGCAGTTAGACCCTGAGTGTATGAGGGTTGAACCAAACACCTGAGAGAGAGAGAGAGAGAGAGAGAGAGGGAGGGTGTGTGTGCTCCATGCCACGGGCAGGGCTCTGGCTTTCTGGGTCCAATGTCCCATCTCCAACCAGGGCCATCCCTGATGCTTGAGAGGGGACCGGTTCAGGTCCAGCCATCTACCAGTCGTCCCCCCCGGGCTTCTCCTGGGAGCAGGGAAGGGCGCCTAGGGGCGTCTGGAACCAGCCTGGAATCTGCGCTCACACCGGACGGGGCCGCGCCCCGGCTCGCCCCTCTGGACACCTCCCCCAGGGCCCCCTCCCCCAGCCCGCGAGCGGCGGCTCCCACCTGCCGCAGCCCGCGCGGCTCAGCCGGAGGGGCGGGCGCTGGGCTGGGCTGGCCCAGCAGGGTGCAGCCCAGCGCGGCCGGTCACATGGGCGGGGGGAAGGTGACTCAGGGCTCCCCCTCCCCGCCCACTGGGGAGTGTGTGTGCGGCCGGCGCCGCAGCCACTAGCGCGCTTGCTGGCTGCCGGGGCAGGTGCGGTCCGCGCTCGGGTCTCGGCGCTGGTGAGTGGCCGCGGGGGGGGCTCCGGGCAACTTCCCGCAAACTTTCGGGCCGGGGAGTGAGGTTGGGCCGCCCAGGGCGGGGGAACGTGGCTCCCAGTCACCCGCTGTGCGAGGCGGGCTAGGGGAGAGGCGGGGTGCGGAGGAGGGAGGCGGGGGAAGGGGGTGGTAGGAATGGGGGGATCGTAGGGGCTGCGGGGGGATGGGAGGGGGAGTTAGGGTTTGCGGGGGGGGCAGGTCTAATAGGAGGTGGATTTGGGGAAGAACGCTGCTCGTTTCCCATCCCCTTCCCTCCCACCCCCCCGCCCGGCTTTGGGCGAGGTGAGACCCGCGTCCGGCTCCGGGCAGAGGGGCGGTGCGCTGCTGACACAGTGCTCGTTGCCTGGGCCCCGCTCTAACAAGTGGTTGCTGACTGGTGGGCTTGAAACCGCAGCGGCTGCAGGCAGAAGGCAAGGGACAAAAAGGTGTGTCTAGGCTGACCTACGAAGCCGCGGCAGCATGGCTGCCTGCAGCTAAAATCGCCTGCCCTGGGAGTGCGCGCGTGTTTGCCCATCCGGGAGGGCAGGAGAGGGAGAGACAGGTGCGGCGTGTGTATTTGTTCACGGTTCAGTTTCAGGTCGTAAGCCCTTCGCCCGCTGAGTAATGTACGACTTTCACTGGAAATGAGCAGATAGGCAAGTGTGAACAATCGGGGTAGGGGGTAATAGGTGTCTATATAAGAAAAAGCCCCCCAGATCGGGACATTTTCACCCTATGAGCAGAGCTTTTTCCTGAGTGAATCCGTCCCACTCCTGCCGAGTACTGGTCTGAATTCTTCATCTCTCTTTCCATTCCCCCCCACGCTCCTACAGTAGCTGTGCGCTCATGAAGCTGGTATAAACTGTGGGTTGGGCTTGCTTAATAATATTCCTAACTCATTCTCTATCCTCCAAACTGCAGTGTGCATTGAGATAATAAGCCCAACTTGCAAAACAAGTCGTGCCGAGGATGGGAGAGGGGAATGGAACACTTGTGTTGTGCAAGAGACTACATCAGCGGCTTTATCTGCTGGGAAGTGTGTGGTTGGCTTTGACAAACTCCACACCCCGCCCAAAGAGAGAAACTCAAGGGAGGGACTGTAGATCCAAGACTCCTCAACAGGCTAAAAATGGAGAGAGAGGGAGGGAGGAAGAGGATGGTGGGTATGGTTAAGGTAGAGTACTGAGAGCCTGTACACTTGGATTTGCTGTAGACTTTGTCTGACCTTGTTGGACAAATCACTTAGCTTCTCTGTGCCTTGCTTTCTCCCATACTAACATAGAACTAACTAGCTCAGGGCTTGAAAAATATACGTGACACTTACTAGACTGAGGACTCTACCTATTAGCTAGACCAGACTTCTCCATATGGGGGAGTTAAAATGAATTAACTAAAGGTGTGAAGTTAATTGGCATAAATTAAAGAAGTGAAATGGCCTTAATCCAAGGAAGATTAAGGCTACGTCTACACTTAAGATGTTACAACAGCATATCTGCACCGCTTCTGCATAGACACTATCTACACCAACAGGAGGGGTTCCCCCATTGGAGTAGGTAGCTAGGTTGACAGAATAATGCTTCTGTTGACCAAGCAGCGTCAGGTGTTAGGTCGGCTTAACTATGCTGCTCAGAGCTATGGATTTTTCACATCCCTGAGCTACATAGTTAAAACTGACTTAATTTTCTAGTGTATGCCAGACCTAAGCTACAGCAAACTAATGCCATTTCACTTCTGAATTGGTGCGCACATGGGAGTTTAATGCACATGGGAGTTTAGTTTAACTTTTGATGGCTAACTTTGCACCTTTAGTGTATTTGTATTAACTTTCCTGAGTGTCCCTGTACAGAAAAATCCAGGGTCTAAAACTGAAACCTGTGCCTGCTCTGCTCCTCCAAGGCTGTACCCATTGCAGCAGAAAGGAGTAAAACAATTGTATGCATCCGATGAAGTGAGCTGTAGCTCACGAAAGCTTATGCTCAAATAAATTGGTTAGTCGCTAAGGTGCCACAAGTATACCTTTTCTTTTTGCGAATACAGACTAACACAGCTGTTACTCTGAAACCTATAATTGTATGTTGTTTCATTGTACCATTGTCAATCAACATTCCTATTAAATGCTTCTTAAATTTTATTAGTACAGTAGGGCAGGTTGAATAGCAGGTAATCCATGGAATGTATTTTAAAAATTCCGTTGGTATTAATCTACTAATACTTGCTGACTAGCATTTAACCAGCTATAAAGGTAGCTGCATACCACAAAGTATTAATCAAAGTAGTCAAGTATCAGTAAAAGTAACTAAATAGATTTTTCTCAGCACTATGTGACCAGCTCTACTTAGTACATTTCCCTGATACATTTTTTTCTTCTTACCTCCTTTTCCTTCTTGGCTTCACTCTACTCTTTTTACTACAGTAATCTATGTATATGCTTTTGTGAGTTGTCATCAGTGTCTTTCCTCTTCTTTTTTTTTTTTTTCCCCTTTGATCCACTACTATATTTTTTTCATCTTATTTTTCTTTTCTTTCAAGCCCTCCTTCTGTGCAGCACTTCTTTTCTCTAACTTACCTAATCAGTCACTCCTGCTCATCCCCATTTGTGCACTCACACATAGGATTTTGAAATTTGCCTAAAAGCCAGAGTGAGTTCAACTCTATTAGCCATAGATTGATACAAAATGTGCAGGGGGAACAGCGGGAATGGAGTCAGTCCTGATGCCCTTTCCTTGTGTAGGAAGCAGCAGAGTGCTGAGATGCTTACCCTGAACTTTATTTGGGTACTCTAACTTTCATATCAGCCTCCAGAGCTAGTAGGTGCCTGATAAATGTACAGCCTCTCTGTTCAACTCTAGCTGGCTATAAAAAAACAGGAGGACCAAGGTGTCTCATAGGGTTTCCCCCATCCCAGAGCCTGTTAAATGATTTGGAGGTGGGGTTTTTCACTGTCTTACTCCTCCTTCTGACTAGTGCAATGGGAAGGGAGGTTCTGCTACTCTACCTTTCCCACTCAGCTTTAACACCTGCGCTAGCCTGCTATTGCTGGAAATCCCCCCTCTCCCCCCCCCCCCCCCTTTTTTTGTTTTAAAGCCACAGCAGGGTAGAATTGGTGTAAGATTTGTCAGTTTCACTACTGTGGGGATCTGAAAAACAGTGAAAACTGACAACACTGAACAATTTTCACTTTGCTGTAGTTCACAGAAGCTCTTTTATGTCTGTCTGCAAATTCAGGAGGAGACTAATAAGTTTGAATTTGGAAAGTTTTCTTTGCAACCACAAGGATCAGAACCTTAATATTGGTAGAAAGTGTTCTTAAGTATCAAGAATGATTGTTGCTATAAAACAGATCTAAAATATGTCAAAGCCTCATTATTATTTTACATTTAACGTTAATAGTTTTCTATCAATTTTTTTTAAATGAAATCATTTAATGTAACTTAAAAACTAAGTTATTATGCATTCCCTTATAGCCCTGGAAATCAGAAGGTGACAGACAGCATTGTACTTGTGCTTGAGAAGGGGAAAGTGAAACTGACCAGCCAACATACTTCTATTGTCCAAACTTGAGTGTGATAAAAAAGGTAAATGCAACATTAAAGGTGAAAAGTAAACTTTACATTTTTAGTATTATTGGATTATTAAAACAAATAAGATAACTTATTTTGTAAAACAGATGTTTCTTTAGTTAAGTTAATCTTTTGAGCAAGAAAATAGTAGCCAGGAAGGGTAATACAAGACAACTTTATTTTGCATATTCTCTGTCATGCATGCTGTACTCAAAGTGCTTTACAGAACTGAATGATATAATAGTTAAATAACAAAGGGGGAGAAAATTGAGGTAAAATCCAAGAATAATAGAGATTATTTAAGATAATGCAAAATCTGCGGTTTTTCACCCGGGTCATTCCACTAGTCCAGGGGTTCTCAAACTGGGGGTCGGGACCCTTCAGGGGGTCATGAGCTTATTACATGGGGGGGTTGTGAGCTGTCAGCCTCCACCCAAAACCCCACTTTGCCTCCAGCATTTCTAATGGTGTTAAATATATTAAAAAAGTGTCTTTAATTTATAAGGGGGGTTCACACTCTGAGGCTTGCTATGTGAAAGGGGTCACCAGCACAAAAGTTTGAGAACCACTGGCTTAAAGCAAGCTCAGACAAAGACTAGTCTGTCTGAATGCTGTCGTCTTGTTTGAGCATTCTTTAGTTTCAGAATATAACTTTACTTGCTGCAGAGGTAGTATTGTTTCACTCAAAACATGTTTAATATAGTAAAAGCTGTTCTGTGTGCACTGCTGGAGTACATCTGGAATGGGATTTTATTGGTTTCATACATTGATGCAACTTTGTTAGCTACATCTTGGCTCCTAATGCAGATGAAGGTCAAATTGGGCTAAGATGCATACACATTTTAAGTGATGTTTTTTATGAAAAACGACCATTATATTTTAAGGCCTGTAACTAGCATAACTTAGTTTTGTTCTGTTCTGAAAAGCAGCGCTGTAAAAATAGCACTGATTATCAATTATCTTGATTTCCATGTAAATGTGCTCAGAATACCAACAGGGGTTGAATTTCAGTGGGATTTGGGTGCCTAACTTTGCCTAGGCTCCTCTGAGGATACCCCCGCACCAAGATATTCATCTAAATGCCACTGAAGCAAACACAAGGTAGGGTCTCTTCATGCACTATTACTCATAATAAAGGTTATCCAGGCCAGATTAATCCCTTGGTTCCAACTTTGCAGCCCTGTAGTTCTCATTATGATAACTGTTCAAACTCAGGTGTCAGTGAACGGAACTTGGTGAATTGTTCTGATGATTCACAAGAAGGAGTGGAATCAAGACTATAGCTCTTAACTGCATTAGCTCTGCATTGCTAACAAAAGTACAAAGCAGTAAAAATGTACCTTTTAATTTAAAAAAAGAAAAACAAAACAACCCTGCCTCCTCTGTGGAAACAGTGCTACCATTACTGCACATTAGTTTAACTTTCCCTCAACCAGCCTTATTTTTCACTGATGCTGCCCTCTGTCAGGAGTGCTGGAAGCTCCTGAGAAGTGTGTGGGGGGGTGCTCCCCCTCCGGTGCCTGAGCCGTGGCCCCACCACCCTCGTTCCGCCTTTTTTCCCTGGGGCGCTACCCACTGCTCACTCCTCTCTGCCCCACCCCTGTAGCTCATCCTTAAGGCAGGAAAAAATTGATGGGGACATGGCCCTCTAGCCCTCCCCCACCCCGCCCGCATGTTCTGTACTTGAGAGGAGCTCTTTGTAGTGGCTCTATAGATTTTTACACTCAATTTTGCTATGTCTGCAAATCACTTGACAGTGGTCATGCAGCTGATGTAATCTGGCTGCTACTTTGTCCTCCTCACACCTCTTATGTTTTGTCCCTTTGTTTTACAGGGGTGTATTATGTGTATACGGCACCTAACAAAATGAGACCTTGATCCCTGACTGGGATCTCTAGGCACTACTATAAAATAAATGATTCTGAATACCCAGAGAATAGATGTGTTGAGTGAGGTTATAATTTTGGAAGGTTTATGTATATGCTTAACAAATGCATTGAAGTGAATAGGGCTACTCACAGTTCATAAAATTAAGTATATATGTGAGTTTTTGGAGGACTGGGGTCTGAGAAAATACTACTTTTACATAATTGTTTACTGTATTCTATGAATATCTCCAAGACAAGAACACAGCTACATTGAAGAATTCCCTCCCTGTTACTCTCATCTTCTAACAGAAGAAAGGAGCAAGCAATTCCCATTTCAAAGTCTGAAACACCAAGGATTGATTTGTTATTGACTTGGCAATAACTTGGATTATAAAGTAAAAATCCAAAAATGGCTTAAACTAATGCCAGATTAATTTGATTTAGTATTTTAATGTGCTCTTTTTTTTTATTTGGATATATTCCATGTTGGAACCCTCCATTTGCCTGTGCTCTTAGAATTAATCTTCATGTAAGTGAATTTTTTTTTTTTTTTGGTCATGTCACTTGGAGTATGAAAAACTGGAAGTGTTTATAAGTGGCCAGAATTGATGCTTTGTGACTTGTAACTGATAGGAATACAGGTAAAAGATTTTGAAATATACCCTTGGAGCTGGTTTGAAAAATAAGGGATATTTTTTATGAAACAGTTTGTGGAAAACTTATCCCTAGTTTTTGTTAAAATTTGAAATACGTTTTCAACCATCTCTAATGTGCATTTATACACTTCACACAGCCCTTAATCAGCCATCACTTATGCCACTTGTCCTGTTTTCTTTTCTTAAACAAGCTTTGCCTATTGGAAAGGTGTTAGCTGAAACATCAAAATACAGGGTTACAGTTAAGACCTGCTAGTTTTTATGCTGTCTGACATATATTTGTTCCATCCTGAGGCTTCTGTGAATAGGTCATTGGTAATCATGTGGGAACACTGATAGTGTATTTTTTCTTTTTAAGGTGAAGATTGAAAATTGTAAATTGTTGAATGCTGAAATATTTTTCAAGTTGAGGTCCTTTTAAAGTGCACTTTACTCTAATCATTGGATGACTCTGCCTTAAGGATTCAGAAGTCTGCATGTTGCTCTCTTCCATGCAAATATTCTGAGGAATGGTATAAAGCTGCTTTAGATCCTCTTGTGGAGCTATTAATGATGGCAAATTCATTGCCAAAGTTACTTTCTGTACCCTGAGTTTTACAATGTTCCTAAGGAATATAGGTTGTTTTTTTATAGTTAAATTCTACCAATGTGATACCTGGATCCTGTGTGAAATTAATTAACAGATTTTTTTTTTTAATTGAGGCCAAAAATTGTATTCTCAGCCTGCTTCTGCTGAAATTAATTCCTTAGGTCACTTAAATTGATATTAATGTACCAACAAGATGGAGCTTTTTATTACATATAAAACTAGGTAGTTAAAAAGAAGTCTCCTTAGGTTTAAATCTATTGAACTTTTTTCCTTTTGAGACCTAATAAAACTACTGATAGGAGAATCTTGGAAATCACTTATTGTATATCTTTGGTGTATTGTAAGTTCACTCCTTTGACATGTTCTTTATCCAGTCTTGAGCACAACTTTACAATTGTAGTACTCATTTAAAAATAAACTCTGAAAATTTGAAATGTACAAGTTGTAGTAACTTTCCGTATCTCGCTTCAAAGCCTTGCAGAGAATCATTACAGGCTGGGAGGAAATCCCTCAACCTAACCTCGCACCACTTCTCATGAGCTGTAATTGGACAACAAGCAATTTGAGGAATTCATTTATAAGTTGTGTTTTAAAAAAACAACAACCAACAAAAAACAAATGCAAACAAAACCCACCACCGCTTTCTAAAATGTGAATAGGAAAATGAGTTTTGCCTCAATTTGCTCTTTGGATTCTTCTCAACTCAACATTATTCCTGTGAGTTCTTCTGCTGCATTGTTAAAACTAAGTAGCTCAGGCCCAAATTTTGACCTACCTTTCAAATGATCCAGTGGAAAATTGCCTTTGGATGCATGGGACTCCTGCAATTTGTTGCTCCTCGTTCCTCCTAATGGAGACTTTCTCTGCATCATTAAACTATGTACTTGCATGTCAACAGTAGCTTTCGTTCAAGGACCCAGAGCATTAGACAAATAATGAATTAAAAGTTAAAACAATCCTTTGAGATTGGGAAGATATCCATTTTACAAATTGGGAAATTGTGTGATCTTGAGTCCCTTAGCACGTCAGTGGCAGAGGAGGGATAGACCCCAAGTCTGCTGTAACCACTTAAAACAGCAATCTTTGTGGGATACATTGTTGAATAACTTTGCAGTTACATTATGTGTGTATAAAGACAAACTTACCTTCCTGAGAATTGAAAGGAAGTTCTGTTTTTCTAGCTGGAGGGAAAAGCTTCAGTCTTCTTTTTGTCTATCCCCTTTGATAGCTACTGGGAAGCAGTATATGTGGGGAGTTTTTACATCCCATTTCACTGAATTTGCAAGTGAAATATATACTGTAGGACACCAATTATGACATGGGCTCTAGAAATTGTGGGCATTCTCTAAAAGTATCTAGAATCCTGAAGGATCTGCTGTAAGCTCTTTGTAACAAGCTTTTTTTTTTTTTTTTTAAAGTATTTTTGCTACTGTAAAAAGAGGCTCACGCTACATTTTACATTTTCCTTGCCCCACCTGTTCCATAGTGATTAGACCAGTGCTTCCTAAACTCAGTGGTAGCAGACGACAGAACAAGGAGTAATGGTCTCAAGTTGCAGTGGGGGAGGTTTAGGTTGGATATTAGGACAAACTTTTTCACTAGGAGGGTGGTGAAAGACTGGAATGCATTACCTAGGGAGGTGGTGGAATCTCCTTCCTTAGAAGTTTTTAAGGTCAGGCTTGACAAAGCCCTGGCTGGGATGATTTAGTTGGGGATTGGTCCTGCTTTGAGCAGGGGGTTGGACTAAACGACCTCCTGAGGTCCCTTCCAACCCTGATATTCTATGGGGCTGGGAGCATCTCTCTCCCCTCTGTTCCTGCAGGGGCTGTCTTCAGCAGAGAGACTTCCTACAGGGGAAACATTCAGCAGGAAGAAAAGGAGTACTTGTGGCACCTTAGAGACTAACCAATTTATTTGAGCATAAGCTTTCGTGAGCTACAGCTCACTTCATCGGATGCTGTAGCTCACGAAAGCTTATGCTCAAATAAATTGGTTAGTCTCTAAGGTGCCACAAGTATTCCTTTTCTTTTTGCGAATACAGACTAACACGGCTGTTACTCTGAAACCTGTCATTCAGCAGGAAGGCTTTCTGGTAAAAGCCCCCTGCTGGAGCGAAAGGATAAGAATGTTCTTCTTATCCTTCTTCAGTGGCAGCAGCAGCTCTGGCAGACATGGTAGGTTCATTATGTGTAGATTTTCGTGTCTTGGTACTACTGCAGAAAATACACAGCCACAACATGTCATTTGTGAAGTATGAGGCCAGAGAAACTAAATAGATATTTAGAAACCAAACACCTGGAACGAGAACTGTGATGTTTTTCTTTCAAAAACAAAAAGAGTTAAAAGTGGTAATAAAAGTCATGTCTAAAGAATCAGCTGTTCCTCAGAAAGCCTTAAAAGCATCTTAGGTTGTGGTCAAGTAAATTGCAAAAGGCAAACAAACCCTCGCTATTGATGAGATCCTCCTAATTTCAGTGGCAATAGGCATGTAGAATTATGACTGGGAAATGAGCAGTTATGGCACTGAAAACCATTCCTGTGGCAAATAATACCATCCATTGAAGCACTGATGACCTTGCAGAAAATGAGTTGAATGTGTTGAAAGTCAATATTTTGCACTGCAGCTTGATGATTTCACAGATATAACCAACCTGGCTCAGCTTCTTTGTTACATGATATTTGTCAAAGAAGGTACAATAGCTGAAAAACTTTTATTTGGCAAAGCAATATGAGTCCAAACAGCTGGTGAAGAAATATTCAAGATCCTTGATAAATTTGTAGTGGATGAAAGTCTGGGTATTTGGGGCTACGCACTGTAGGGGTAGTAACCATGACTTGAAAGAACAGTGGGGTTGCAGCGTGAGTGAAGAAAGCGCTAACAGTAATTTGGATACACTGCATGGTTTATTGTTAAGCTTTGGTATCAAAGAAATTGCATCCTGAAGTACATAAGGCCCTTGATGTTAATGTTCTAAAATCTCAGGCAGTGAATACACATTGTTTCAGTGTGCTTCCAGCCAATTCTGAGTCTGGATTTTCAGCAGTGATTTCTGTGAAAACTAAACATAAAAATGGTTTAAACTTGGGGGGAGGGATAGCTCAGTGGTTTGAGCATTAGCCTGCTAAACCCAGGGTTGTGAGTTCAATCCTTGAGGGGGCCATTTAGGGATCTGGGGCGAAAACAGGATTGGTCCTGCTTTGAGCAGGGGGTTGGACTAGATGACCTCCTGAAGTCCCTTCCAACCCTGATGTTCTGTGAAAACAACTTAAACTCCAGCACTATCAGATTCAACCCAACACAACTATGAATTTTGAAACACGCCCATTCCTCTCACTAGAAAATTAGACTGTATCTGAACGTGCAAAAAATCCGTTTTCAAATTATCATATTAAAACCATGAATTAGTGTAGAATATATAAGATTATATTAATATTATAATATTAAACTGCATGTAATCGAATAGTCAGAAAAACTCATGTCCCTCTTGAATCTAGTGTCCTGAACTCTTGACTCTAGTAACATGAGACTTTTTTTTTAAACAGAATTTGGTTGTAGGGCGCCACCCAAGATTTAAAATATCTGTTGAAGAGTCGCAGTGTTGTAACAAATTTGGGAACAATGGGATTAGACGATACTTAAACCCTTGCCCAGCAGGATCTGTTTCTAGCACATTGGCGTTTTTACTGAACATATTTGATTTCAACAATATAGACTTATATTACAATGCCGAATACCAACTTAAGTGTCAGGTTTCAGAGTAACAGCCGTGTTAGTCTGTATTCTCAAAAAGAAAAGGAGTACTTGTGGCACCTTAGAGACTAACCAATTTATTTGAGCATAAGCTTTCGTGAGCTACAGCTCACTTGCATCCGATGAAGTAAGCTGTAGCTCATGAAAGCTTATGCTCAAATAAATTGGTTAGTCTCTAAGGTGCCACAAGTACTCCTTTTCTTTTTGCAACTTAGGTGTGTCTTGGTCCTCTCATCAAGGATGTGTTTTGGAAGTATAACAGTCGTCTGTAATGTTCTGATAACATGGCATATCCATCTCCTGATATACTTTTGTTTGGATGAATTTCTTGAGCTATTTATACTTGTCCATCTTGGGGTATGGGGAAGGGAAATCACAGTGCAGTATATCCTAGGAAATGCAATGTTTCTGTGTGGCCAGATCTTACACTGATATAATACAAGGTTCGTCCTTGTATTATATCAGTGTAAGTTGAGCTGTTTAAACTGTGGAGACATAGACGCAGTCCTTTGTGGCATTTAAGTGCTCAGCAAGAGCATAAACATTTAAATTTCAATTGTGTGCTCTTGAGGATTGTGTTATGAAATGGAAAATATCACATACATTTCTCTGATAGACTCATGTCTCAAAACATACCTAACTAAATGTATATATTTTTTATTACTGCATAGTTTTGTCCTGTTAGTTTAGATAACAGTATTTTTTTTAAATCGTTCTTTTAGCAGGGACATTTTAGATGATTAGACCTAGAAAATTTAATGGACACTAACAGTTGTGTACAGCCATGCATGTCTTTTTTTTTTCTTTTGTCCACCTACTTTTTGTTGTTCTCTAGGAAGCCCCTCCCTCTCCTAAACACCACCTACTTTGCATTTTGTTTTAAACTAACCACTGCATATTGATTGATAAGATATTGGACCAAGACAGCAGGCATTGTTGTTTACAGTTGAGTTTGTATAGTGAGAATCAGTTTTTAAAAATGTAATATTGTTTTACATTTTACACACTTGAGTCAGGTTGCAGCTTTGCTTAGTGAAGCAAAAGTTTTGCTCCCTTGAGCACATATGGTACCTTGTATAATGCCTGAGTTCATGGTAGGCTTGACTGTATTCTGATACTGAAAATACGTTCCTCTGCTCCATCTCTCCTGCAAAGACTCATGTGCATGCACAATTCTGTACTTCAACGTTTGTAACTTTAAAACTACTGAACTGATTTTATTCACATTTGAGTGGACTTCAGTACATGAGATCACAAAGCAAGCTAAGCTGGAAGCTTCAGATGGAGTGACCAGAATGTCATTATGATTGGTACATGTGGGCAAAGTGCGCGATCTGTTTTTTAACTCCAAGAATTAAGCTACTTCTGTTCAAACTTGCATGGAAAAAGTCATTTGGACCAAAGCCAAAAATGGAAAATTTTGGCCCCAAAAGAATTGTTCAAGGAAGTTATGAGCATTTGGGGAAAATAATGGACAGGGAATGTTTGAATAGAATCAGGAACTCAATCTGAATTTTCTAGATGGGAAATATAACTTAATGTTTACCTCCTGTGACTGTATAACATCAGCCATGAGATTGCATTTGTTTAGTTTTTTTTCCATTGATCCTATTCTAGTTAGTGCGTTCATTAGACATACAGCTCTATGCACCACTTGATCTGTGAGATGTAGTGATAATGCATGTCAAATGTGGCTGGGGGGAAGGTTTAGTAGAAGTAACTGGCTGAGGGCCCATAGACTTCAGGGTGACTAAGATGTACCAGTCATGTCAAGGCAATCTTGATCTGTATTTCAACTTTTGGTGTTCCAGTTCTGTGCTCCCTGTAACCAACTCCCTCCATCCTCTGGGTCTTGAGCTTTTCCCTATGCTCCAACAAATTGCAACCAGCATCTTCACAGAACTCTCTTGAGCAGTGGGGTAATGGGTCTTCCATGATTATGACTTATTGACATTTCACCTTTCCAAAGATGAGAAGTGAGTTTTGTTCTTTCCGGAAGGTCTAGCAATGACTAACTCTAGTTTAAAATGAACAGGACTCTGCTGAGTTACTTTATATTTTTTTATTAGAAGAAAATAGAGATGAGCATAAACATGCCATAGACTAATATTAATGAATATCACTAGATGGGCTAGAAAGTTTCTAGTGTTGCACTTTCTCAAAATCCTATATAGAACTTGTCTTGATCTCAGCCATCTGTGTCCAGCTACCAGTGTAGCTGCATTGATGCAATGGCCTAGGCCCCAGTGCAGACAAACTAAGATGTTAATTTGCGCTGCTGCTTAAACCTAGCTTGAAATAAGCATAAACTGAATTGGTGCAAATCATAGCTTATAGCGCATTACTCTGTTTACGTTAGGTTTAGACTGTGGAGCTGCAATGGTTGCTGGCCACCAGTGGTTGTAAGTGGGTCAAATCCACATTATAGATAAGACCTTAACATAAAGTCACTTATAATCCCTCTCACAAGGGTGTTGGCATCTGTCTCTGACTCTGCCTTCTCCATTCCACGAGATAATTCTGTGTTTTATGGCAATTGTATTTTTTTGTTCTTCCTACAGCTGCTACTCATTGAGCTGTAGCTCACGAAAGCTTATGCTCAAATAAATTTGTTAGTCTCTAAGGTGCCACAAGTACTCCTTTTCTTTTTGCGAATACAGACTAACACGGCTGCTACTCTGAATCCTATATCTTGGCAGCTACAGAAGAGTTCTTACACATTATACCACCTTCCCCAAAACCAGTTTATGAAGATTTATGGCATGATTTTCACAAGTGCTGTGTACCCAGAGATCCCATTGACATTAGTGAAGTTTGTGGGTACAAGATAGTTTTGAAAATGAAGCTGCTCATCTTTACCACATCATAGGAATCACTGATAAGTAATCTCTGCCCATAGGTGTATCCCAGGTTTGCATATCTCTCACTATGTAAGGAATGCAGCACCCTTGTAGTAACAACTTGACTATCTGTTTCATTCTTCTGCTAAATGATGGGTAAACAGAAACTAAGGATTCCCCCAGTTCTCAATAACAAACAGTTCTTGCTGTTGTATTGATTGGATGTGGAACTCAAAGATGGAATTAGTCACCTATTTACTACCACAACACTTAATAATTTTAGGTGGAAGGTTTTTCAAATGGACTTTTGTTCACTTATAAGCAACCAATCAAAAATATCCTCTAAAAATGATTAAACATGCACTAAATAAAAGCAATTATGACACATACCTGGAAATCAAAAGTTAAAGGAATATAAATTTTGGAGAAATTCCTTCCTCTTTTGCACGGAGTGTTTCTCTATCTAGATTTTTCCCATAGCCTCTGGATAATACCAAATGTGCTTCTTGGATAAGTTGGGGGGGGGGGAGCAGAAAAGAGAGAGAGCTTGTTAACTGTTGACCCACAATTTAGTTTTAAAATGAATTGGCCTCTGAGGACAGATGTGATTAAACTCCTACAGGAGGAAGAGATGGAGGATAGAAAAGGTCAGTCTCTGTTTGCTTCACTGGCTTGTTGTTTGGACAGATCTATCATAAACAGGACCTCTAGTCTCCGAATCACAGCTCAGCTACCCATGTTGGGATGATGTGAGGTGGTCGTCTAGTGTCTTTCCACAAGTTCTCACATCCGTGCAGTGTTTAGCTGCCATGTTGATCACAGCAGTGGTACAAAGAAGCTGAGTCTGTTCCAAGACTGACCAATTTAGACATTCTTTAAAAGGCAGAAAAGATAGTGGATAAAATCGAATGGGGTTTAATGATATGCTACAAAGAGGTAATGAGAATTATAAAGCTTACGTGAGTCTTGGTGGTAAGCGTCCCTGGCTTGATCTCTGGTTTTCTCATAGTATGCGTATAGCCAGGATGTATGAAGAAACCCATGAAAGGTGTTGTGGATTGATATCTGCATGTTCATTCCACATGCTTCCCCAAAAGAAGTGCCCAGCAGGGAAATGGTTGACTCAGTGTCATAGAATCATAGAATATCAGGGTTGGAAGGGACCCCAGAAGGTCATCTAGTCCAACCCCCTGCTCGAAGCAGGACCAAGTCCCAGTTAAATCATCCCAGCCAGGGCTTTGTCAAGCCTGACCTTAAAAACCTCTAAGGAAGGAGATTCTACCACCTCCCTAGGTAACGCATTCCAGTGTTTCACCACCCTCTTAGTGAAAAAGTTTTTCCTAATATCCAATCTAAACCTCCCCCATTGCAACTTGAGACCATTACTCCTCGTTCTGTCATCTGCTACCATTGAGAACAGTCTAGAGCCATCCTCTTTGGAACCCCCTTTCAGGTAGTTGAAAGCAGCTATCAAATCCCCCCTCATTCTTCTCTTCTGCAGACTAAACAATCCCAGCTCCCTCAGCCTCTCCTCATAAGTCATGTGCTCTAGACCCCTAATCATTTTTGTTGCCCTTCGCTGGACTCTCTCCAATTTATCCACATCCTTCTTGTAGTGTGGGGCCCAAAACTGGACACAGTACTCCAGATGAGGCCTCACCAGTGTCGAATAGAGGGGAACGATCACGTCCCTCGATCTGCTCGCTATGCCCGTACTTATACATCCCAAAATGCCATTGGCCTTCTTGGCAACAAGGGCACACTGCTGACTCATATCCAGCTTCTCGTCCACTGTCACCCCTAGGTCCTTTTCCGCAGAACTGCTGCCTAGCCATTCGGTCCCTAGTCTGTAGCGGTGCATTGGATTCTTCCATCCTAAGTGTAGGACTCTGCACTTATCCTTATTGAACCTCATCAGATTTCTTTTGGCCCAAACCTCCAATTTGTCTAGGTCCTTCTGTATCCTATCCCTCCCCTCCAGCGTATCTACCACTCCTCCCAGTTTAGTATCATCCGCAAATTTGCTGAGAGTGCAATCCACACCATCCTCCAGATCATTTATGAAGATATTGAACAAAACCGGCCCCAGGACCGACCCCTGGGGCACTCCACTTGACACCGGCTGCCAACTAGACATGGAGCCATTGATCACTACCCGTTGAGCCCGACAATCTAGCCAGCTTTCTACCCACCTTATAGTGCATTCATCCAGCCCATACTTCCTTAACTTGCTGACAAGAATACTGTGGGAGACCGTGTCAAAAGCTTTGCTAAAGTCAAGAAACAATACATCCACTGCTTTCCCTTCATCCACAGAACCAGTAATCTCATCATAAAAGGCGATTAGATTAGTCAGGCATGACCTTCCCTTGGTGAATCCATGCTGACTGTTCCTGATCACTTTCCTCTCATGTAAGTGCTTCAGGATTGATTCTTTGAGGACCTGCTCCATGATTTTTCCAGGGACTGAGGTGAGGCTGACTGGCCTGTAGTTCCCAGGATCCTCCTTCTTCCCTTTTTTAAAGATTGGCACTACATTAGCCTTTTTCCAGTCATCCGGGACTTCCCCCGTTCGCCACGAGTTTTCAAAGATAATGGCCAAGGGCTCTGCAATCACAGCCGCCAATTCCTTCAGCACTCTCGGATGCAACTCGTCCGGCCCCATGGACTTGTGCACGTCCAGCTTGGACATTTGGTGTCCTACCAAAATGTCCAATTAAATGTCTTTTATTGTCCCCAAGTATAAGCACTGTTCACCAGTAGACCTTAATGATACTGACCTCCTTGTAAAATGCTTCATCCCTATTTTACAGAGACCTATTCATTATATTTCAAGTCCACCAACATAGTAACTTGTAATCTCGTCGGGCACCTTGGAGATTGGTTTTTAGTCTAGACAAATCCAGTCAGCACATTGTTTTCTAACTCATCTAGACCTTTTTTCAGTATTATCGTTACAGTATGTAACCTGTTTATGGATTAAAATGTTTGTGCTTCATAAGTAGAAGACCAGTATTTTCCTATGAGTGTAGTGGTCAACAACTGTGTTTTGACATAAACAGTGCATATTGTCTTTCAGTGCAGCTTTTACATTTGCCCCCTGAATTGAGTACGGTATCAGACACTGGTGCTTTGCTTAAATATTAGTGATGTGTGCAGTCTAGAAATACCAGTCATCAATCATGTTTTCATATATTGCCAACAGCCCCAGAAATACTGAGACCATAAGAGACACAAGGTGGGTGAGGGAATATCTTTTGTTGGACCAGCTTCTGTAGGTCCGAGAGACAAGCTTTTGAGCCCCCTTGTCTCTGTAATATCTTGGGACTGACATGACTACAACAACAGTGAGACTAATAAGAACATCCATGCTTTGGTGAAGTTCTTCATTATGTTTACTCTCATAGGAGTATACGTAGAGTATTGTGTCTGTGTGTTGGTTGATAGTCTAGCCAGTGGGTTCTCATTTTGTACTTTCGCTTAAACTTAATTTAGTTTATTTAAAATAATTTAACTTAAGTGTTTAATTCTGACCATTCTTATAAACTGTACACGTTTCGCTAGCGTTTCTTTCATTTAGACTGTCAGTGCTAGCAGACTTCACAGTAAAAAAAAGTCCAGTCCTGTATAGAGTAGAGTTTATATCATTCCTACCACCAATGAAGCTGTACTGATGATGAATTAAATTAACGGAGTTGGTCAGTGTAGATGCAGACGTATTGTTCTGCTTTATACTTTGTTGTTTTTCAGACATGGGGGAGTAAGGAAAACCCCCAACCCCCGCTTCACTAGTTTCATCAGCATCGGCAGAATCTAAGCTTTTAATTTAAAATTAAAGATTTTTATCCCCTGTGGTTGTGAAGAAAACCTTCTACATAGGAACTGAGGCTTTGGCTACACTTGCATGTTATACCACAATAAAGCCTCCCAGAGCGCTCTACCTTACTCCCTGTCCACACTGGCAAGGCACGTAGAGTGCTCTGACTCCCTGGCTGGAGCGCTCCTGGTACTCCACCTCCCCAAAAGGATTAACAGCTGTTGCGCATTGGCTGAGACGCTCCAGCTCCAGTGTAAACGGGGAGTAACGTTGTTATGCACTGATTGACCTCTGGAAACTCCCCATAAGCCTTTTAACTGAAGCGTCCTCTCTTGTTTTGTTGTGAACTCGGGACGCGGAAGTTCCGTTTCAAAGCTCTGTTTCGGGGGGGGCTGCTTATCAAAAAAACAAACACAGCTACTGTGCTTTGAGTGAGAGGTAGGCAGGGGGGCTCCGTTTGGAGTGCTGACAGCTAATGTTTGCTTGGGGGGGGGAAGGAGGGTTGGGGTCTGTTTCGGGGAGCGGCTGCTTATCTTGTCTATGAGAAAAAAAGAAACAGCTGCCATTTGCTTTCAGTGAGAGAGAGAGGCGGCGGAGGGAGGGGGGTCTGTACTTACTTACAAGACAGTGTGCTGACACACTCTCAGCGCCCCAAAAACCCACTCTCTCTCCCCCCATGCTCCCTGTCACACTCCACCCCACCCCCATTTGAAAAGCACATTGCAGCCACTTGAATGCTGGGATAGCTGCCCATAATGCACCGCTCCCAGTGCAGCTGCAAATGTGGCCATGACAGTGCACTGGCAGCTGTCAGTGTGGACAGACTGCAGTGATTTCCCTACTCAGCTGTGCGAAGGCAGGTTTAACTCACAGCACTGTAAATCTGTAAGTGTAGCCAAGGCCTGATTTAAAACTAGTGTTGAATCTGCTGCAGCCAGAGAACCTGAAACAGTACCCATAAGATATGTGAACTCAGCTTTTCTCAGCCTATCCCTACCACTTTACATTGGTGGGGTATTAGACTGCCTCTGAAAGATAACTTAAATATTGATCTTGTTAACAATTGACTTTATAGGCAGGAGGCGAGGGGACCATGAGCTGATCCCTTCACATCCCAGGAGGCACATAAGAACATAAAATCCATTGGATTTGCAGAGAACGAGAGTGAATAGTAAAGTATGACTAAAATGAAGTATGTGTTGTCTATTTCTGCCATTTACTGCTGCTTTTACTTATTAATCTAATTGTCAGATTAGGTGCTTGCAGGAAAAGTGCCTCCCTGTTCATTGCTTTTTTGAGTATATTTCAACAAATTAACTACAGTCAACTTGAACAACCAACTGCTGTGTACTATATGTACCTGTAAGCATCAGGTCTCTTGAGTACCAGCAACAGAGGATATTGGCGGAGAAAGGAGGCTGTTCCCAATGCTATTACTGAAACTCTTTCCTAGTGTAACAAAACTTTTTAGCAACATCTGCTCATTGTGAATATTTGCTACTCTGCCTCCAACTCCAGCTACTGCAGAATGTTCTTTGCCTTGTTCCTTTAGGTGAAATATTGTTGATGTGCTACAATGAATAAGAGCTCTAAATGGACTAGCTTTTGATGTATGTTTAAAAGTTGTTCCAAGATAGCAATGAACTGATAGAAAACTTGCCTTTTTGTAAGGCCACAAGACCTGGAAGATTATTGCTGGTCTAAAATTTTAGATGTGCTATTCACTATCTGTTGTAAAGATGCAGCTAAAGTGCAGAACATTTGCATAATGCTCCTTACTTGTATACTGTTCCCTCTCCCTCCATCCATTGTGATACTGGATTTGCCACTCTTGGGCTGTCATGGGATACTATAGCAAATTATTTTCTAAAATAAATAAGCGTAATGCAGCAGCCCAGCACCATCTGTTCTGTCTATTAAATCAGTTACCTTGTATCACAATTCGGAGCTAGCTGCATCTCTTTCCCTTATGGTTTCTTCTGAGTGCACCGCCTTCAGATATGGATCTTTCCTTTGTCTTCCTAGGGTAGAACCCTGTGATTCTCCCACCCTCGTACTAGGCCCAGAGCTACAGTCCCCTGTGCACCACAAAGAGTACTCAGCAGGACCAACTGGATTTGGTACCTGTCTCTCTTCCCTTTTGGGAGCTGTGACCAGTGGTGAATACAGTGATCCCAAACAGCTGCCTTAACAATAGGATAATCTCTTCTTGAATGTTAAGGAAAAGTTAGCATATGTGACTCCATTTTGGTTTGGGGCCCACCATTGTTGAAAAGCAAGCACATCATGCACCAGGAGGAGTGTTTCTTAGATACTGCATGAAATATTAAAACGAATGACAACTTTGAAAAAACCAACTGAATAATAACAGGTTAGAGTTTAGCTTAAACCGTTAGCAATATTAAATTCTAAGGCAAGTCTGGCATTTCAAACAAGTAATCTTTCTGATTCAGAGCAAAAATTAAAGCTTTTTTTTATTTTTTATTTTTTTTTAATTTCCTGCAGAAAGGAAATTCTGCAAATATTTCAATTCAGAAAAATCAAACATTTTGGATTTATTCTCCTCTGCCACCAAATGAAACAGAGCAGCTGGCTGCTTCTGGCTCCTGGGGATTCCCCAGACTCCAGGAGTCAGAGGAGTCCCCCACTGTGGAGCACAGAGCCTAGAAGCCCTGAGAATCCCATCTTGAGCTGTGGCTTTGAGCTACCAGGCTCTCTGTTGTGGAGCCTAGATCTTGACAGCCCCGTTTAAAACTAGAGCTTCCAGTCTCCTGGCTCTGTGGCAGGGAGCTGGAAAACCTGGGATCTCCAGTGGCCCAGTAGGTAAGCTGGTGGAGGAACAATGCAGATTTCTGTCAAAGCACTGTCTGTATTTCATTTAGAGTTTGTTGAAACCACACTGAAACACTCTGGTTTTGAAGAATTGGCATTTTCAGATGAAAAACTGTTCTGGGAAAAGTCCTGACCAGCTCTAGTTATGACTCTTAATTGCAAACCATTTAATTTAGAAGTAATTCTGGAGTTCTTCAGTTCTCCTGAGTGCTTGGCTACACTAGTGGGGGGAGGCCATGGAAGCACTGAGACAGAACTTGTTGCTGTCTTTCCTCTATTAGCTTTACTTTTTCTACACTTAACTAAGTTAACCAGAACTAAAAAATATAACTGAAGAGACACTAGCCAACGTGGCCAAGAGTTGAAATATTCCACAATTAGAAAAAAGACAGAGGGAAAACTGAACTGCTCTCAATAAAACCAGCAGTTACAGCCAGCACCCAATTGAAATTTAGAATCAGTTACACAGTACAAATAATACGGCTAGTCCGCATATTGCGGATGATCTTCATTTGTGTGCTCTGTGACGTGAGGTGATGATGCAGTTAAAATAGCATAACTACTTGACCTTATAAGAAAGAAAGGGTGGAGTTAATGTTTTCTGGGTAATGCTGATAATGTTTGAAGTGTTTAGATTTAATTGCCTTTTGAGCTTTGTCCTTTGCACACAACTATGACTATGCTCTTCCGTTGAAGTGACACTATGAACATCAGAATTTGCACCCGTGTCATGACACTTAAGTATTAAGGCTGCCCCTTAGGCCCTGATCTTGTAATCAACATGGGTAGACCCTCGTGGTTTTGCAAAATCCATTGAATTCAGTTGGGCTCTATCTGTACCCATGTGGGTCTGCAGGATCAGGGCCTCAGATTCTAAGTTGTCAAGACAAGAGAAAGCATCTTTCATTTTGTATGGCATTGAACACATTGAGGCACTGGTCCTTGTTAGGGCCTTTAAACGCTATGGTCATACAAATATTTGACACTGAAAGAGATTATGATAAAAGCGTGTGTCTGCTTCGTATAGTCAGTTTTGCTGCTTGCATGGATCTTTCACTCAACAGGGCAGAAGAATTTTTTCCCGAAACAATTGGATTGTAAAAAACCCCCAAACATTTATCATGGGGTTGCAAATATTTGTGTTTAAATTGCCTTGGTGGGGTATTTTTAATTTATTTTTAAAAAGAGATATTTTTAGTAGCCCTTTTACACTAAATGTTATGTAGGGGGAATAAAGGAGGATAAAGAATGACAAATATTTGTCATGTGGGTTGTTTAAGCAAAGAATGTCAGAAATTTTGTGCTCCCTTTTTAAAAAAGCAATAGCTATCTATGCATGCCAGTGATTCTAATTACACTAATCTTCACTAAGTTTCATCATGCTGATTGAACTATAATAATTGTATTTACGTGGGAACCTCCATCAGAAGATGACCTCCTAACTAAGGTTTGCTTTGCCATTAGTACCTTGTTTAGGACATGTATGTACATTTTTACTTACTGGTTTGAACAACTGTGATCATATTAGCCACAGAGATTTTTTTGTAAAGGTGTTTCACGTTCAAGATACTAATCTATGCTTAACAAGGCAAGCCCAGGGCCTTATTAATATTCTTACAAGAAGAACATAAATACACATAAATCTGAAAAGCAAATAGCTCGTGCTATTGTTGCAACCAATACCACCTTGTGATATATTGAATTTTCAAATCTCTATGTAAAAACTGCAGTTCTGCTGACAAGTAGTAAACAAATACAAAACATAGACTTCAGTAATTTTGAACTGAAAATGGGGTGAAAGTGAAGAACTAGCAACATATACAGAAAGATCAATTTAAAAATTAAAGCATTGGGTGTTTTATTTAAAAAGTCATTATTTTATCCTTTCTTCTAAAGCCCTGTACAGACATTACTCCTATTCCTAGAATTCATTAGTAAGTTCTGATGTAATTAGCCCCTTTTAAGGTGTAGAATAGATCCAATTCTCAATTAATTAAATAGCCTTATTAAAAATAAACTTACATTTTGAGATCAAGATATAAGTTTTCTATCTATGGCATAAGTTGTAAAAGATAACTTAAGTGTGACTCGTATTACAGTAATTATGCACATCATTTACTACTTTCAAAGTCTCTATACGTTTTGGAGAGAATGCTGGTGTAGCAAATACCAATACGTAGATGTAATATTAATACTCAAGATGCTTCTGCGTATAGTTGTATAAGGTGATATGTGGGCCCCGCTGATGGTGTGCCTTTAAATGTATCTCTTTACTTACACATTGGTATGTAAGTGAGCAAATTAGGGAGCAGTCTGAATGTTTAAAGAAGGTGAAGAGAGAATCTGCTGAGATGACTTGTGCTAGAGTTGTCAAGGGTCCCTTATTAGAAGGAACATCCCTTTTATTTTTTTCATCTCTGTACAACAAGATCGGGAGTTGCTGAGTGCTGCAAAAATCTGCAAGATTTGCTCCTGGCAAATGTAGGTGAGAACAGCATGAGCGGCGGGTATCGTAGGCTGGGGGAGGCTGTGCCTCCCCAAACAGCCAGGAGTGGCGCTGCCCACACTCTGCCCCCAGGTCCCCTTCTGTGGCTCCCCCGTGCGGTAGCCCCAGCTTGGGTTGGGGCCGGGGCTGCACCGCCAGTGCTCCTGGCACTGCGGGAGGGGGCCCAAAGGCGTGCTAGCCTGGGGCAGGGGCTGGTGGTGGTGGTGGTGATGGGTGGGCTCTGGGCTCCAGTGGGGAAGTGGGGGGAAGGCAGAAGGGGCAGGGCTGGGTGCTAGCCTCCCCCAGCTGGCATCTCACCTGGAGAATGGCTTATTATTTTTATCAGCGTTGTTAATGCTGCTGTGCTGCTGCTGCTGCTGCTGCTGCTGATAATAATAATAATAATAATAATAATAATAATAATAATAATATGGGGAGGGTGGGGTGAGGGTGCTGAGAATAAGTCTTTTTTTGAAATACAATGTTGGTGACCCTACTTGTGACTTAGTTTGGCGATTACTGATACCAAATGGTGAGGGACACTTTTTAAGCCGTATTACACTCTTAAGAAGTAGGAGATGGAGTTGTCATTGTCATCTCTCTTTTGGACTCTGGAAAGCACAGATGCTCTCTCTCTTTGTTAAGCTGCCAAACTGTCAAGATTAATGTGGCTGGGGCAGAAGTAGGACTGGACAGAATGAATAGCTTTATTTTAGGGTATACCCAAATGTGATCTAGTCTGGGTGAAATGGAAATACAAATTTTGATTACAGTAAAAACTGTTGATGTTCTCTGGATCAGTTTTATGATCATCACATGTTGTAATTCAAGGCCAATTATTGAATGCAGAGAGAAAGTTACAATTTTTTTTTTTTTTTTTTTTTTTTACAGTAGAACCTCAGTTATGAACAAAGTTACAAACTGACCGGTCAACCACACACCTCTTTTAGAACTGAAAGTACACAATCAGGCAGGAACAGAGACACCCCCTCTCCTCCTGAAGCAGCAAGTACAGTATTGTGTTAAATGTAAACTACTAAAAATTAAAGGGA
Organism: Chelonia mydas; assembly: GCF_015237465.2. NCBI lineage: Eukaryota > Metazoa > Chordata > Testudines > Cheloniidae > Chelonia > Chelonia mydas. Next base: position 37,774,784 of record NC_051245.2, on the reverse strand, counting down.
AAAGTTTAAAAAAAAATTTTTTTTTGACAAGGTAAGAAAATACTTTCTGTGCTTGTTTCACTTAAATTAAGATAGCCACAAGCATTTTTCTTCTGCGTAGCAAAGTTTCAAAACTGTATGAAGTCAATGTTCAGTTGTACACTTTCGAAAGAACAACCATGAACTTCCATTCCCGAGGTGTTCATAACGCTGAGGTTCAACTGTATAAGGCACTGTCTACTATCTCAGTACCCTTCATGCTGCATATGCAGGCTGCTGTCGTAGGGCTATTGTGCACATGTATGTTTTCTGCTGCCTGTGATAGTAACACGGAGCACTAATGTTACACAAGCCACATCTTCACTGCTTAAAAAAAAGTTTTGTTACCTTGGGGTAACTAACGTTCCTGAGGTAAAGACTCAGCAGAGACTAGGCACTTTACTTGTAGTAAAACTGAAGTTGAGGTCAACCCCTGGATGGGATAGAGAGCTGGTTACCTTGAATACCTTTTTAAATAGAAAAGACAAGGCATGTTAGTGCCACATAAGGCTCAATAATAAAAAGGTGGTGTCATGCTAGCAACCTTTGTAGTATCAGGCAGCGAGTGCAATTCCTACATAAAAAGCTCTAGAAAAAAGCATTGTGCAGGAGTTGCTCCCTTCCCTCCAGCTAGCCAACTTTAGAGAGCTCTGAAAATACCTTCTGATGGCTTTGGGTGTGCTGCTAAAATGTCACAATTACACTGGACACAGACTAGTTAAAAAACTGAAGAGGCAGTAATCTGAGGTGGTTTTTTCATATATTCATTCAACGTTTAGCAAGTCGTCCACTGGCAGCTTAGAAGTAATATGTACATGCAAACTGATTTTTCTGTGAAGATTTAGTCTTTTTTGAATATAGTGTTAATGTATTTTCTCTGCCTCTTACTGTAGCATCTCTTTGTAGTATCTCCCACCTGTTCCAGCAATTTTAAGTTTACTGTTGGGTAAAACTACTTCAGCTTTGCTTTGAAGTCTATAACACTGAAAAATTTTGCTCGAATCTCATGCTACTTGATGCAACATTCAGATTCCCATTCCTGTTACTCCTGATGATTACTAGGCTTTTCCTGTGCACCCAAATTATCTCACATCTTGTCTTAGCATCACCTTTTGGGAATGGGCATCATACTGGCCTATGCCTTTGATCAGGAGATTCAGGTCAGGTACCTCTTGCCTCTTACTAAAGGTCAGAAGTTGATTTGCCTATTGTTTTTTTTACCACTACTCTCATTGGTTATCTCTAGTGACTGCCTAGCTCCAAAGTCACCTTTTAAATAACCATTACCTTATTTAAAAAATCTAGAGAGAAATCGAAGCTATGCATTATGAAATCTAAGGTCTTCCTAAAAGCCTTGCTAGATTTAAGCAAAAGAATATTTGTATGTTCTTGGAGTGCTCAATCTGTTGCATTGCTGCCAGGTGTTGTCTCTCTCTTTTCCCACCCCCCTGCTCGCTGTTAGAACTCCAGATTTGAGCTTGGATTCTCTTTGGTAGTGAACTTGTCCCTGACTTATTCATAGTTCGTCTTGATGTTGAATCCGCATTGCAATCCAACTTCCATTCAAATCCATTTCTGCCATGTAATTTTAATTCAGACTTGGTTTCATTGCTATCATTATATAAAATTCATTGTGTTTCAGCTCCTCCAATAATAAATGACGGCTAGTAGCCGAGGCAGACAATGATTTCCTTTCCCTCAACCTTGTAATACTACAGAGAAGTCCCTTGAATCTGGGTTAGGTGGTTAGATCTGATAAAATCAAGTTGTGTCTTAGCCCTTTAACCTGCAAGGTGGTTTGCTGACCTTTGTTTGAATTGTTAAGCAAAACACAACTCTGTTTCAGTCCCAATGTTATATTTTGTTAATGCCAATTTTTCATGTGATCGGATATCTTAAACTCAGCCTGTTGCCATTTCTTGACATCTGGGTCAACCCTAGTTGCTCAACCATTTAGCAGTTCACCCACCTGCTGCTGAACAGTTTCTTTCTTTCTTCTGCTCTGGAGCTGAGCCCACCCTCTGGGCAGTTGGCTGCTCTCCAGCTGGACTCTCCTTCCCTTCTGGAGAGTAGATGAATTGTCAGGCTGCTGCCCTCCAAATAGCTAAGCAGCTGCTCTAGAGTCACATCCCTGCCTGTTTGCTAGGCTAGAAACAAAGTGGACTTTGAAGGAGAAGAGCCCCTGCTTCAGTCTCTCCCACAGGGATCCCAGCAGCTGATTCTAACTGTTTTAAATTATGGAACAGAGGGAAGGACAGAGTTCAGTCCAGCATTGTGGGAGGGCCAAGGCCAGGAAAGAGACACTTTTTGCTATTGGAATGGACTGAGGAGGGTGGGAAAGAAATGTTTTCATCCACTGCAGGTTCATTGTGTAGGTCAGAGGCTATATATTAAAAGCACTCCGAGGTTGATGTTTCCAGGTTAAAACCAAAAACCAAAAAAAACCCCCTTGCTCTTGGCTGCAATGTTTAGCAGGCATATAAAAGACCATTTAAATCTAGACACACTATTTCACTAGCTCCCAACACATAACTAAAACAGTGTTGACAAGATGAATATAAATCATGTGTGCATTTACAATGCAATTGTTGGAATGAGAAGTGTTTGCATTAGTGCAAAAACAATACCATATAAATGGCAACCACTTTGGCAGCAGTAGCTGTTTCCCAAGTGCTATGGCTTTTTAAGTTTCTATTTAAAGTAATTGAAATCTTTGTTAATTTACTAAAATGTTAGATGAATTAATGACTGTCCGTAAATCTGTGTTGCAATAAGGTTTCTGTTTCCATTGTGTCAGCCTGTGGATATGCGATGAATTCAGTGTATATATGGGTGAGTGACTGACTTTTTTTAAAGGCATTGCTAAATTTAAATGGAACATGATTTTGAGCAACATAATTTTTTGTTTAAAACCTGTTCATTGGGTACCAAAAAAGATAGCATTTGGTTTAATAGAAGCACAAATAGTTATCTGGCATATTACTAACGCAGGTATCCTTCACTTGCCTATTAATACAGTGCTCATATAAAATGGAAATGGATGAGTATTCAGTTAAGCTTTTAATAGTTTTAAGTAATGTAAATAGTATAAAGGGTAGGAGGGAGAAAGAGAGTGAACAAACACACACCACGAGAACACACTCACTTGTGTTGTACGAGTCTTTAAGAATTTTGTAGTGGGCTCAGTGCTTCAGAAGAGGTAGGGTTTGTGTTGGGTGTTGCTGTACCCAGCAAAACTACAGACAAGACAGCAGGGATGTTCACATTTTGTAATGTGTCTCTGGTAGGAAAATTCTGTTCCCTTGCCTGGGTAGCCAGTGCCAAAGAGGAAGAAACCATTGTTCTTCCTCCTTTGTGGGGAGTAGGAAGAAGATGGCTTTTACCACTTTCATGTCCCTATCCTTCTCATAATGGTCACCTTTATAATAATCTAGAATGCTTTGTAAAACATCATACTTCTTAAAAGATTAAGAGAACAGAGCATACTGATCTGAAAATATATGCACTTTGCGAGTGTGTTGATGGACGAATAGGTGAGATGAGTGTATAGATGTATGTGCATGTATTACAGTTGTGAATGAATTCAGCAGTTGGGGCTTGGTGAGACCAGCTACAATTATGGAGGATGTACATTTTGTAGTTTGCTGAGGGCAGCAGATGCTTATGCCTGACCTGTAACGTAATAAGGGGAATCTTCACTTGGTTCTATCCCCTACTGTATATCGCATTTTTTGTTTTTTTGGTTAGGGCTTTGTACTATTTTGTCCATATAAGCAAACCATATTTACATAAGTGAAGCAATATGCTTAGAGTCACAGTTCACTACAGAAAGAAAAGCAGTACTTGTGGCACCTTAAAGACTAACACATTTATTTGAGCATAAGCTTTCGTGAGCTACAGCTCTCTTCGTCGGATGCATGATACAGACTAACACGGCTGCTACTCTGAAACCAGTTCAGTATAGGTGTTCATATAAATATTAAGAGCCTAATAGAGATCAATGGTGGTGGTAGAATTTACCTAATAATTGATTCATCTACACATGCATACAAAAGCAAAACAGTGACATTTGGTGGTGTTCAGTGAGATCTGTCTTGAGTTTAAAAGATTTACATGCTCTGAACTATCTCTGCAGTTCTCCATATACAAGTTATTTGCCCAGGAGACTAAATTGACATCAGAGTTCAGTTCAGCACTACAATAGAAAGCTACTTGTGTGAACTCAGCAGTATGATGAACAGACTTTCCTAGGGATTTGAGAGACAATCCTCTGTTGTAGCCTGTCTTTTTTGTTTTGCTTTTTTGGGTGAGCAGTGGGGAGTCAGTCTAACGATAATTATGATGTTCATTGGCTCAGTACAGTACTTGGTTTACAGCAATGCACAACTGTTACCATGGTGACTATTTTTGTTGGTTTATCTAGAAATGAGAAGGAAAAATATCTTCACTGTGTCTTCTTTAAAGTGATCTACAATATGAGACTGATAATCTCTGCCAGTGACAACAGTCTTGTTGGGTCAGCATTCATGTTACAGATGCATCCCAGAATAAGCTTGCAGGATCTTTCAGGTGCAAGAAATATCTAATGTATAATGTCTTAGAGCATGTCCGCATAGTGAAAGCTGTGCACAGCTAGCCTGCTCGAGCTGGCTTGAATCTAGCGCGGGTTACAATAACAGTGAAGACCGCACAATGCAGGCTTCAGTGCAGGTCATACAACCCTGGCATGGATTCTGGGTGCATAGTCAACTGTCTAGCCCACTCTGAAGTCCACGCTGTGCTGTCTTTGCTTGCTATCGTTACCTGTGCTACCTGGATTCAAGCTAGCTTGGGTAGGCTAGCCCATGCGCAGCTTCTACTGCATAGACGTACCCTTTCAGATAGCCGCTATGAATAAATAAAGCCCTTACATAATTAAATATCACTACATTTATTTTTAGACATTTTAATTAAATGTTACTTATGTAGCACTTGAAATAAACATGGCACTTAAAAAAGCTAGATTAAAATAATCCCTGTACCAAAGATGACCCTAACGAACATGGACAAGAAAAAGATAAGATGTGATATTGGTCAGTGATTCTGGAAAGGGTAGATTATGAAGAGATTTGGGGAGGAGGAGAAGGCAGAGGGGGTATTTCTGGGCTTCTGAGGAAAAATTTGTAATGGGAGAATTCTTGGTAGACAAGAAATTTGAGGTAGTTTCAGGCATAGGAAGCAATGTGACAGAAGATACAAAGCTGGAAGTGCAAAGAAGAGTAAGCAAAAAGTAAGAGTTGAGTTAAGAAGAAGGTATGTTGTAAGGTCTCTGGGGGAAGGGATATGTCAGTTCTGCTTCTGTGATGAAGAACCTAGCATGCTTCCAGGTGCTCAAAACTCAATATAGGATATGAGGGAGTGGAGGAAAATTAAAGCGGAGATATAGACGGAAGTGAAATTTTGTGGGACATTGAAGGAGGGGGCAGAGGTACGAGAAGAAACCAGTAAAGAGTGATTTGAGACCGGGTCAGAGCGATGTCAGAGAAGTTACTTCCAGAAGTGGCACTTGGCATAGTCTGGAGAAATTTAATAAATTTTCTCTTCATATTTCAATTATTTTCTGAAAGCAAGGTGCATTCTCATTGGTTGATATAACCGTTAAAACATGTTGATTTACAGCTAAATCGAGCCTTTATATAAGATTGGTACATCTTTTTGCTAAGTACTATAACTATTACATAATTGCTTAAATGCATACTTATTATTTTCAGATTTTTAACTGTGCATTATTATGTTAGAAAATGATGAATGAATATTGCTTATTTACTAATTTTTGTTTGCTCATGATTTGTGTCAAGCTGTATTAGGATGGTAACTATAATTTATTTAAACACACAAACAGCATATAAACTTTATTTTTAGTAAACCAAATCCTCTCCCTCCTCATTTTTACTCATAGACTAGAAGAGAGAGACAAGTTTTGCTACTTTTTCAACTTCCAATTAGTTTCTCTACTTAGAATGAATTAGTCCAAATGAAGAAAATCATCTTTCTCTGCCTTCAGAAGAGGTTACTTCTGTCACAAGCTGGTTTAACCATCTAACAAACTCTGGTTCCAGGTGCTTAGCTAGGGATTTCCATCAGTTCAGGGGTGTGACTTTCTTTAAAACCTCATCAGCAAACGTGTACTGCTTGAATGGTTTGCCTCCAGTCCTGAAATGTATTATGATTGATGCGTGATTATTAGATTTCCATGTCATAGCAGCATCTTCTGTAACAATGAGGCATCTATCCTGGTACTTTGGGTTGAGACTTGGCAAGAAAATGAGGTGGAGTATGTGCTTGATCCATCTGCTGCTTAACTGCCTGCAGTATAATGTTGTTGTTGGGTAACTCTTGAATGGCTCTGGCAATTCTTTTGAAATTTCAGGAGCAACAGCAGTACAGCAGGAATCTTTCTGCAGTTTGCAAAGGCTATGGAAATAGGTTTCAGTATATTCATTGTATCTTCTATATTTCTCTTTACTCCAGTGTTGACTACTTTGGCTGTGATAATTCCATCTGTTTTGTCATGATTTTTTTCACAGCTTGTTATTGTGACAGATTTTCATTACCAATCTGCCTGGGGCCACAGTCTATCAGGCTGGGGCCACAGGATCTTTTTGGGGAGGAGATGACGAGGCACACCAAGTGTCTAAATTTTAAAGCTTTATTAATTAATGTAACAGCAGAGTGTGTTGGGAACACTCCCACATCACTCAGAGGAAGAAAGAAAGCATTAATGCCCCAAGCCCTAACCCACTTTCATACTCTCACACACAAGACCCAGACTGGCCAAGTCTGAGTGTAACGCCAGAAGAAGAGGTTGGGGGGGGAAGGTGGACGGGAGTACTGTCCTGGGCCCAGGCCATCTAAGGATCTGCTGTGCTCTCCAAATTGCTCCAGCTCTCAGGAGGGTTTTAAGTTCTGGCTCTTCGGGGGGGCGGGGGCGTTGGCATTCCATTCGGGGACCTCTGCTCCTGGTGCCCTCTGTGCCAGTCCAAGCCGGCTGTCCGTGGGTTCTTTAGCTTCCCAAAACACCTCGGCTTCCGGGACTCAAGGCTCAGCTCCATCTCGCTAGTGTTTTCCATCTCTGCAGTCTTAGACTTTGTTGTCTTCTGTGCTGACCTTGCTGTCTTGCAGATTTGTGCAGTTGGAATCTTCTTTCTCACGGCTGCTCGGGCACCTGCAAGCCCCCGTCTTTCTCGGCCGTCAGCTAAGTCTCGGCTGTCAACAATGTCCTTGGGCGGGGGCCAGCATCTTTATCTTCGCACTGAGCTAGCGCTCCAGGGTTGAGTTAACTCATTCTCTGCTCTGTTCTTCCTCCTCCTCCTCCCCTGGCTTCTTGTATTCTGCAAAGGAACCTTCCACTGTCCACTCACGCTCCTTTGACCCTCCCCAAAATGCTTTGTGATGCTTGCAACAGTGTTAGCCACATACAGTGCCGATCTGCCTTCCCTGGAGAACCCCTGAGATTGTGACATTGTCAGAATAGACCAGAGCTTAAGTAGCTCAAAACAGTCAGCCACTGAATTCCATCATATGTCTTGGGCAGAGAATTAGTTTGCATCCTCCTGTTCTTTCCAGTGAAACTGAAGCCAAGTGGTTGTTACCAGAAGTATTTAGCAATTTCAACATTTTTCTTTCTTCCTGGAGTTGTACTGAAGAGGTCTTTGGCTAAAAGATGCATCAAATGAGCATTGCGCCCATATGTTGTAAGTTTCAGGTTTCCCTTTACCTCATTCTAGATGTCTTCTCATCTTTGCTACATTTGCAGCATTGTCTGTGACAAAGCTACACTGGAATTTTTGTTTAGTTATAGCTTTTACTGCTGCTACTTTTAAGTATTCTGTATGGGCATCTCCAGATGTCTCAATTGTTTCTGTAAGATAGACAACCCCATCTTCTGCTGTTACACAGTGATCCAATAATAAGTGCTTCTGTTTGTTGCTCCACCCATCAAGACTCCTATTAATGAATTTCCTATCATAGTTTTTTTTTTTGTACACCGTACAATTTCCTTATCAGATATTGTATCCAGCAACCTTCCAGCAATGTTTGCTCCACAGGGTGGAGTGTAATCTGGTTGTAATGAGTGACCAATGTCAGTGAAATGTTTGTTCTGAAGAAGATGAAAGGGAGAGTTTATTGCAATCTTTTCATCTATGGAGTCTTGCTGGAATTTGCTGATCCTGATAACGAACTCATCCATGGTTTTACTGGATGATGAAGAAAGTCTTATTCCTATTATTATTTCATTGTTCAGGTAATTTACTATTCTAGGCACCGACTCTGGATGATCTGGGACTGTAGCATCCATGGAAAACAATATTGCCACAGCTGTTTGGCAGGCCCCGCCGATCAGCTGGCAAGAGGTGCGGGGGAGGGGTTGGAGTGAGGGCAGGGTCTTGGGGGAAGAGGTAGAGTGGGGGCGAGGCCTCTGCTGAAGCATTGGTGGAGCACCCACACAGAAAAATGAGTCAGTGCTTGTGATCTGAGGTATGTTGAGTTGCAGCACTGTTCATAATTTGAGAACTCTGCCAATCAGAGCTCCTGTAGGAAGAAGCTAGAAAATAGAAGTATGAGACCACCTGGGTGTAGGGTGACCAGCCCTCCTTAATTGGGTGGGACATTTCAAGTCCTGGTCCCAGGCTGAATGACTACAGGACAGCATTTGTCTTGGATTCCCTTTGGCACCACTCTGCGCCTGCCTGTGGCTTAGGGGTGGCAGCAATCTCTTCCCAGTCAGGGGGTTGAGGTGGGCCTTAGCACCCCTAGCCAGGAGGTGCCACCCCCTGCTGCTGCTCCTCCTCCTCCTTCGCCCAGGGGGAAGAGGAAGAGCAGGAGTGAGATCACAACTTGGGTCAGGGCTCCTGCATGTGTCCTGTTCTTCCATTTTGAAAAGGTGGTCATCCTACGCAGGTGGGCTCAGTAGATGATCCTGATGAGATAACTGATGGTGTCTTCTGGAAGCAGGGGCCTGGTTCCAACAACTGTGATGAATTTGCCAGTCTGTTGCACCCAGTACACAGCCCCTAGGTCCCCCACAAGATCAAGTCCTTAATACAATATATGATCTATAGTATCATATTTAGAAAACTTGACCTCTGAAGTTAGATGTTTTTCTCCTGATTATTTCTTTATATAGATAAGCAGCCTATAATTCAGTGTTTTGTTAGAGGCGTATGGATTCAGCATATTTATTTTTATTTAAATATTTTAAGAGCTTATTATAAATTTAGGTCTTCACATATTTTGTAGTAAATTCAGATTTCTTTTTAAACAGGTTAATTTTTTTAAAGGAAATACTCTTTATAATTTAAATAACAGAATAAAAAAACTCCAGTTTTAAATAAAATCAGATGTCTTTTTCTCTACCCTGGTTAGGCAGTGTGCAAATACTCATCCATTCTCCAGCTCTGTAGAAATCTATCTATAGTCTCACATTATTAATTAATATAGTTTGTGTGTGTGAATCATCCTCCTGCCTCATTCTGACTGGGTAAGTAGCATGTTTTAATGGTGCTAATCCCAGGAGAGAATCTTGCAGTAAAAACAGTGATTAAATCTGCATTGGCAGACTGTAATTTACATACTAGTTATAAATGCACATGTAAATGAAGTGTGGGGAGGGACGAGCTCCTCTCCTGCCATGTCTTCCATATATTTGCCAGCTGGAAAATGAAGATGAGTAATTTTGCAACTCTGCTCTTGTAGCATCACTGTGTTGGATTTTAAAATGAAGAATGATAAGCGTGAGTAAGATCACCTGCTTCTTATTATTCTCTTACCTGTAATGATTAACCACCACATGGCTTCTTCAGCTGTAGAGCCTTGTGGTATTATAACACTTCAGTATACAGGATTAACTAATAATATGGTTGTACTAGCTGAATAGGTTACAAGTTGCATCAAGCAGAGTAAATGCAGTTAGCTAATTAATGCTCACTAGTCTAATTAATCAGTGTACTGCTGACCTTCCCTGTTACATTCTTTTTCAGGGCTGCCTTTGAAAATCTTCCACCAAGAATACTTGATCTTTTCAGCATAGATTTAAAAAAAAAGTTTTTTTGTTTTTGTTTTTGTTTGCAGGAGAAGTCATAATATCCACTTATCCCAACGAAAATGGCCTTTAGCAATTTGACATCAAAAGCTGCACTGCTTTATGATGAATGGATTAAAGGTGCTGGTGAGTCATTAAATCCTAATGTCCGCTAATGTTAAGGCTTTTCAACAGATGTGGAGTTGTGTTAAGCATAATTTTGTATTGCTAACTTAAAATAGCATTGTTTTCCTCTAATTACACCTAAGTTGTCAAGCTAAATGTTCACATGTCTAACTGTAAAGAAAAGTAGTATAATGTCATGCAGACTTTAGAGGTGTAACTTTTGCAATTACAAAAGTTGATTTGTTAAGGATTTAAAACTTCAGGCACTATGGCATGGTCTACCCGGGGGCGGGGGGTGGCGATCGATCTAAGTTATGCAACTTCAGCTACGTAAATAACATAGCTGAAGTCGACGTACTTAGATCTACTTACCGTAGTGTCTTCACTGTGGTAGGTCGACTGCTGACGCTCCCCTGTCGACTCCGTCTACGCTTCTCGCTTTGGTGGAGTACCGGAGTTGACAGGAGCGCACTCAGCGGTCGATTTATCGCATCTTCACTATACATGATAAATCGACCCCCACTGGATTGATCGCTCCGGAGGTAAGTGCAAACGTGCCCTATATGTACAGAATGGCTCTCCTAAAAAGATCTCTACTATCAGCAGAATTGCACTTTACATTTTGAAATTCTACTGGGACAGTCTAAAACTTTAATTTTATTTAATTATAAATGGAGTTACATTTTCTTAGTTAACTGAATTAAAGTATTCTGTTACAAAGTGATGTATTTTGCTCTTCCTGGTACTAAAGTAGCAGGTGAAAGAAAATGTAAACCTTGATAATTTATCGTTGTATGTTGCAAACTCCTGTAAGTGATTCACTGCATCAAGTTCCTGTTTTGAAAGGGAGTATTCATACTCTCAAAGTTCAGGAAATAAGTATATAAATCATTCTGTGGTTTACTGTGAATGTTTTATAGTACTGTATATCTGCTTAGTTCCTATTCTGAACTTGTACGTGTTGAATATCCTGACTTTTTTCATAATTCTGTAGCTATGGAACTAGATGCAGGCAATGGAAAATACCACGGCTGTAGAGCATATGTTGTCTTGAGCTGGACAAATATGGTGAAATCTGAACAGAAATTCACTGTAAATATGAATGGCTGAAAGATGCTGTACATCTGAGACTGGGATGAATGAGTTCAGATTAGTACCATAGCTTTTTTACCATCATCAGTGGGAATTGGGCACAGCTGGTGCCAGGGGGCTAGTTGAAAGTGAATGGAGATGCTAGCCCAGAGGATAACTGATGGACCAGAGAAGGAGGATGAATCTCCAGAAGTAGATGATCAGGATGAGAACAAGGAGTTGATAAGGACAATGTAGGCAGAGCAACTGGAAGACTACAGACCTGGAGTGGGAGAAAATTTATTTGGAGCCAGGGGTGTCACAGAGTGAGTTCTGCTTCAGCCTAAAAATACACCATGAAGTGAAGATGCAGATACCGCACCAAGAGAACCTAATAACCTGGTAAACTAACATGGAATCCTAATAACATGGAACTAACACTCTGACTTCTGCAGTGTTAAGATGGCAGCCTTACGTAGGATTTTGGGTGGGTTAGTGGAGATTTCTAATTCTCTTTTGAGCAGTAAGGTTTTAAGAGTGTATCTGGTTTGTCAGGTTCTGATTGTGTGTACTGAAATTTAAAACTGCTTTGTTAGGAAACAAGACAAATAAAATACTTGAATTAAAACTTGAGCCCTTTAACAAGTGGTTGTGTGGACTCCCGAAGGAGATGACCATGATCGGGTCTCCCTGCTAATGTTGTTGTATGCTGCTTGTGTTAGGGTTTTGTTCTGCTGCCCGTCACTGGAATAGGGGTACACTAAGGAGTTAATTGATCTCCCTCCGGGATCAATTATTGGGAAGGAGCTGGTGGAGTGGGCGAAAGGGAGTGGCTTGTTGTGAGGGTGTGGTGATCCCCTTACAGTTCTGATTACTTATCTAGTGTTTGTTTGTTTATAGTGCCTAGAGCACTTGACTAATGCTTTGTAAATGTGAACAAATAAATTAGAGAATTGAGCAGTTCTTTTAAAACATTGCAACAGTAAGTTGAAGGTCTGGATTCGTGACTTCACTCCAGTAATATGGCAGCAAGCCACAAAAGCAGCAGAATACTAATTCAAAAGCCATGTTGGTATTTTTCAAAAACCTAACACCCCGCCCGCCCCAAAGGTAATTGGTAAAAGCAGGGGTCCAGAACAACTAACCAGGTGACTACGCTTCCCAGTGAGGAAGAAATAGTCAAACCTTCCAGATCCCCATGATGATGTCACTGTCAAAAGCTTGAATGTAGCTCCAACCAGTGTCAACTGTTAATGAGGGAAATGGGGCTTGTATGGAGCAACTCTAGACACAGCACTTAACATCCTTGTAAGCTACCTGGGGAGGGAATCACAGCATTTTCTCCATATGGATAATTTTAATGTGAGTTCTCCCTGTTTACCGTGCAGACTCAACTCTGGACTCACCAATCCCTGCACAAAACCAGATATTTCTGAGAGAAGGGTGGGGACAACTTCCAGGAATTGCAAGATTTAACAGGCACTATGTTATGGCTCTCCAAGTGGTAGGGAGTGGGTCAAATCATCTGCTTAAAACTTCCAGATTTAAAGCCATTCTCCAAACTAGTAACCCAAGTATGATTAAACACAAGAAGGGACAAGGTTCTTAAAAATAGGGGCATTTCCCAATTTACAATTTGAAGTTCTTTAAGAATGTTCACATTTTCCCAAAAGAGTTTAATTTCACTCATATGCAGCCTGGATCAGTTGCTTGCAAGACCTCTTCCTCTTTTTGCTTTTGAACTACATTGTCTTGTGACAATACATACTTTCCATGGGGTGGAGATTGAGGTGAGTGGTGGGTGTCAGACCCAGTCTAGCACACAAGTCTGAGTGGATGATGGAGGAGAGTGATGATGTGAGACACACTTTTATCAGCATGGAAACCCTGCTTCTAAAGTGGTGTTGTTTTTTTTTTTTTTTTGTCAAAACTTGGGCTCCAATTGACAGCATCCAATAACTGGAGTTTTCATCCCAAAGACAACCAGCAAACAACCTTGAAAGTCACTCCATAGCCAGATTATTTGGAAGCCCTGCTGATCCCCACTAACCAAAACCTTTGCTGGGAAGACTGTCGCACCAAGAGAGGGCATCGAAAATGTCTTAGAAGGAACGCTACAAATGTCATATGTGCAGAGGACATAACTCTCTGTGCCAGATGAGTTTAAGGGGTAACTTCAAGTGAAACAAACTCCATAGACCAAGGGCGGGGGGAGGGTGAACTCTGCTTACCATCTATGGATGAATAAATCTGCAAAGTATACCTGTTTATAGATTTATGTTGGTTTTTATTTTGGCAAGGGAGGAGTATGTGAAGGATGACTCTATCTGGGCAAATAGCTTTAGAATTCCATATGAGTCTGTTGGGCAAGGGTTGCTTAGCCAGCATGGCCAGAATTTTCTTCAAGGTTTGGACTGAGAATTGCCTGACAGTGCATATGAGATTGGAAGTGGGGAATTAGGCAATATCCTTTAACGACTGTCTGTACTAATGTGTGGGACAGAACAGTCAATTGTACCTGAGAGGATGATGTGGTGCGCAGTAGAGGTGAGCACGTGTGTAAACTTTAAGTGTAAGATTTTTGTGCCTGGTTAATGGTGCAATTTATAGTATTAGTGTAGCTGAGTATATATTAATGTTTTTCTCTACATTGCCAATAAAATGTCCTTTTAAATTTGAGTTGAATGTGAAGACTTAAACTGAGAATAAATCACTGCTAGGTGATGAATGGAAAGAAATTGACCTCTGGTCTCCAGAGATTGTGGTCAAGGGCAGCAGCGGCTTTAATTGCGTACCTTAAGTGGTATTCCAAAAAATCTGGCAAGGACCAATGTTGGTTTACGAAGAGGCTAAGAACCCTGGAGACACTAAATCTTGTTAAAGCAAGTTATAAGAACCTGAAGCTAATAAGTGATTCTAAAACCTGAGCAGTGAAAGCAGAAACAATTTAAGAAAATAATTTAATCAAATTTAATCAGGAATTTAAGAAAAGAATATCCTTGTTAAGTTAATGTAGATGTAAAAAGCATTATGAAATACCTGTGACGACTTTTCCCCTTCTTCTAGATCCAAGAGTGGAAGGCTTCCTACTCATGTCTTCACCTGTGCCACAGACTATTATCATTGGAGCCTATATTTATTTTGTCACTTCTTTGGGACCAAAACTCATGGAAAACAGAAAACCTTTTGAACTCAGGCAAATAATGGCATTTTACAATTTTGGTGTAGTAGCCCTTTCAGTGTATATGACTTATGAAGTAAGTATTTTTCTATAAATGCTTGTTTAACTTCAGCTAGCTCAGCTACTATTATGTAATTTTTTGGATACGGTAATTGCGACATTTAGCATAATAGATTAGAGAGAACCTCCTCAAGAAAAATCATTTGACATTTTTCTTAGGACATATTACAGATATAGTTAGACACAAAAAAGAAATTTAACAATGACTGTAAATGAAAGTTGAACACAGTCAAGAGGGTGATTGTATATTTTAGATTAGAAAGACCATAATAGAACACTTTAAAACAGTGGTTCTTAAACTTTTGTCCTGGTGACCCCTTTTACATAGAAAGCCTCTAAGTACGACCCCCCCCCCTTATAAATTAAAAACACTTTTTAATATATTTAACACCAATATAAATGCTGGAGGCAAAGCAGGGTTTGGAGTGGAGGCTGACATCTCACGACCCCCCATGTCATAACCTTGTGACTCCCTGAGGGGTCCCAACCCCCAGTTTGAGAACCCCTGCTTTAAAGTCTGGAAAGTATTTAGATGGTTAGTTTTTGAACTTCTTTGGGTGAGGAAGGTTGAACTAGACTGGCAGGTTGCATGCTTTGTTTATAGTCTTTTACTTTTTTGGCTGCCACATGATAGAATATGTTGACATCTTTCACACTGCACAGGGAATATTTACGTGCAAGATCCTCTTCAGTTAGTTTTTGGTTTTCAGACTGCACAATCACACTTTCCTAATGTTGTAAATGATACTTTTATTTACAAAATTTAGTCTAGGGTCTCAATTCATATAAAACAAGGTTTTTAGAATAATTAATAAAATCTTTCCTAGAAGAGTTCTGGGGTGTTGTCCCCCCCCCCCCCCCCCCCACTTGTGGCTCAACAAAAAGCTAGGCTTTTTAGGAGAAAAGAACATTTTTTATTAGACCGTGATCAAGTGAGATGCATTGGGTTTAATGATCGAGAACATAAATTATTATATGTACATGGTGTCCACCTACAAAGAGTCATTTAGAGTTAACTCTTAAACTGGCATTTCTTTAAGTGTGTAAAGAGACTAAATTGGGACACTTGCAATAAACAGTGTGGATACTCAGCAATACTACAAGCAGCTGCCTGATAGTTTTCTACAACTGGCCAGCTGAAACAACACTATTGTGGTAGCTATTTTCATCTTTGGCATACTGGTTAGGGAATTGTTCAGATACTGCTGCCAAATTGGCTGTACTTCAGTTAACCCAGTTCCCATAACCTTCATAATGGATTAGACTGAGCTTTTGCTTTTAAAAACAGTGCTCCAAGGTCTTTACATTTGTCGTTTAAAAAGAAACTGATGCATTGGCTAATAATTGTTGTGCAAATACTGTAAATGCAAAGAAGGATGAAAAGCATGCTTTCCTTTTGCACTTCCTGCTTCTACAGATCTTGTTAGTATTGTGCTTTTTTAGGAGTATTTAAAAAATAAACACTTGCCTCTTTCACTTTTGACGCTAACATGATATTTGATTTGCCGATCATTAGGCCTTTATTTAAAATGCCACAAAAGAATGCACAGATACTGTATACCAGATTGAATTAATTCTTCTCATTGGATATAAGCCATTTTGTGGGTGTGTTGGGATTATGTTCACTTACAATGTTTGAAATCCTGTTGGTTTCGGCGTCTGATTTTGTTAAATGGATAATCTTTTACTTGTCCTATTCAAGTGATGTTTGATTGAAACTACAACTCTTCACCTACCAGGAAAACTTGGTTTCCTATTATACATGCATGGATAATTATGATTAATTAACTAATACTCATTCAACACAGGTGGAGTTTATAGTATTGGCTGGGATTTGGGGTGGGAGAGGAAGAGAGAAGACGCTAATGAAATATAATATTTACAGTGCTACTCTTGGCTGAGTTTTAATATAGTAATAGAAGGAGTATTAGATGTGACGCCTCTTATAATCCATTGATACTGTACATCTGCATGTGATCTGAAGACAGCTCTCCATTTCTTCTGACAGTTATAGTCTAACTTGCATCACAAAGTAAATATTTTTGACAAGAAATGGAGATACTTATGGTACCAAATAAAAGAAGTCCAGTGCTGATTCTTCTCTAACCTCAAGCCCCTTCTGTGGGCTACAGACAATCAAACTCATTAAAACAGTTGCTGAAACAGAGGTTGTATGTGTATACACTAAAGTTCAGCTGGATGTTGTAAATGGAGGTGGGGAAAACCCATGGCAGAACATTATTTACTTTGGTTAAAACTTTTTTTTGGATTGTCTTTTATGGTCTTTTTGTCCCCCTTTATGGACTTGTTGCAAATAGATCTAAGAAACTATGTGCAGTTCAACCTGGCATGTGAATTGGCCAAAATCATTAAGTGCATAGGGGACCTCTGGCAAACATAAAAATTGCAGTTCTAATTCTGTGTGGACATAGTAACTTCTAATGAGCCCAAAACGCTTTGGATGTTAATTCTTGTTATTAGGATTTCCTCCTCATGGTGTGATATTATTTTATTACACTGTTGGTCAGTCACAAATACATGGTGAATGGGCTAAATTGTAATACAAAGACTTAATTAGCTGAATTCCCTGGTCCTGCATATACTGTATTTCCATTTGTAGAAAATCTATGAAGAATTGAGTTACTTAACTTCTAAATAATAAGTGTGGTTCTGTGTTAGTACTTGACTCTTTTAAAAAGTGTCTTATGTATTGAAATGCCTGGATTCAATACCAATACTCACTTTTTTGGGATAGTTTTTGTTTCAATCACCTGCTTCCCATAGTGGGAAGAGAGACACTGATCTAAAGTCTGTTCAGGGGAGCAACTATTTCTTCTCTTGTGGCACTGAGGGTTAGGTACCCTGAAGTGGGTATAGTTGGGTTTCTCATCCATATTGTCAAGTTATGAGATTCAAATCTCTCTACAGTGCTACAGCAACAGAGTTTTTTATAGTGTTGCCATCCCACATTGAGGTAGATATTAGCTGACAAGCTGACTGAATCCACAGGCTTTTTAAAATTATTACATGATTATTAAGGTCAACTGAAATTAATGAATTTTCTCAAGTGATCAACTAAATCTTTCCTCTCCCCCTTCTCCTTGTTACAGTTTCTTATGTCTGGTTGGGCCACAGGTTATTCATTCCGATGTGACCTTGTTGACTACTCCAGGTCACCTACAGCTCTGAGAGTAAGTAAACAAATGAAGCTAATTGTTATGCTACATTAACTTTATATTTTTGAAATGCTTTTAATGAAAATGCCTTGATGCATAATGAAGAGTATGTAAGTGACTATAAAGGGTGATGAAAGGGATGTTGGAGGCAACCTGTGCTAGCAAGGTGGTTTGATTTTAAATCAGTGACTTAAATCACCAAGTGGAAGCCTTGATTTAAATCTTCAATATTAATCAACTTTTCTATTTGTTCTTCTGTTCTTTTCTAAAGAAAGGTACATTTTCATTGCTTCATATAACCCTTAAAACATGTTGATTTACAACTAAATAGAACCTTTATGCTAGATTTGATATATCTCTTTCTACCTAGGAGTACATAAGTTTGTAAACAAAACAAGCCCTTTATACATTACATGATGTATTGTGCCATATTTATAAAGCTTGACCTCAAAATCAAATGTTTTTCCCCAGATTGTTTCTTTTTATGGAAAAGCAGCTTTTAACTCAAAGGTTTT
The DNA here is from genome assembly GCF_015237465.2 of Chelonia mydas. Lineage (NCBI taxonomy): Eukaryota > Metazoa > Chordata > Testudines > Cheloniidae > Chelonia > Chelonia mydas. The sequence goes on along the minus strand of NC_051245.2, from coordinate 37,756,577 downwards.
GATAGAGACTCATGGATTCAGCATATTTATTTTTTTTTATTCAAATATTTTAAGAAGTTATATGAAGTGTTGACTTGACATATCTTGTGTGACATTCAGATTTCATTAAAATGGTTTATTTTAAAAAAAATTATTTTTATTTATCCAGTGTGTTTACTTATTCAGTTCAACATTTTAAAGTTCCCTGATGCTGAAAAGGCATTTGTTTTGCTTCCTTGTTTTTAAAGAAAACCAACAAAAATTAGACTGATGTTCTAATGACTTCATTAGACTTGACTCTGTGTATTTTTTGGATTTCTTAGATGGTTCGGACTTGTTGGCTGTACTACTTCTCCAAATTCATTGAATTATTAGACACTGTAAGTATGTAGTGACTCAACCTGGTAAAAATACTGTGATCTCCATAGAGAAAAAAGGACACTGGTGTTTATAGCAGTTGGATCACACAGTAGTTTTACTCTGTTTGCTCACTAATCAGACCTCATATATTCAATCAACAAAATCTGTTAGTAATGGATAACAGTGAGAGTGGAGAAATGTTTCAGGCATTTCTGTACCACAAACTTTTAAGCATATCTCCCCATTAGTTACAAGGGGAAGTCTCTAAAAATGATAGCATGGTATGTCTCTTTTAAACTGTCCTGGGAAGTACTCTGTTAGGGTAGGTGGGCTGGAAACAAGTGCTGGTTATGCTTCAAGTCTTCCTTCGCTTCCTCCCAAACAACTTTCCATCCTGTTTCTCAAACGTTGGCAGATAGGGGTATGGCATAGCCGACAGTAGCCACCTGCCTCAATTTAAAGTATCCTGGCAGTCATGAGTAGTAACACAATGTTAGCCTGACCACTCTGGACTGTTTCTAAGGCCCAACTAACTAGATCTCCGATCTCCTGTTGGAGGGACCAGGAATGCTGGAAAAGGAAGTTGAGTGACCTTCCTGTCATCTCTACTATCTACTGACTGGTGATCTTGAATTAGTCCTGGACCTGAAAAGTTATTTTCTTCATCTGAATCTTTCTAGTTGTATACTTGCCCTTGTGCCTTCTCGTTATTTAGGTACCTATATCTCAGCTTCTTTTTAGTTTGATTGTGGAAGTTTAATTGTTTGGAACTTTGGCAACATTCTAACGTGTGACTATTGTGCTGCTTAATTTACTGTTTCTAGCCATATGAAAACAGTTTTGTATGTATGTTTTCTCTGTCACATCTGACGACTCTATTCCCCTCTTTCTGGGTGCCATCTTCTACCTGCTCTTGCCATCTGACTCTGCTCTTCTCATTCCCACATTTATTCCGATCTATTGGATTCTGCTTTTAGAATGTTTTTGCCCTTTTCTCCCTTAACAGTTTTCCTCAGCAGATTGATGGACATTTACTATGGCAGCACTATGTCCATAGAGAATATCCACGTTCAACCCTCTCAATACTTCCTTTTCACATCTTTGGGCAGTTATTGTCTCTGTAGTGCTTTTAACATGTCAAGCGCTAGATAGTCTTTCTTTAGTTACATGATGGTTCTGATTTAATCTTTTCTGCCTTCTGTGTACCTTTTCTGTGCCTTAAAGTCAGATCTTTAAATCATCCTGTCTTTTCAGTTGCCTCCGATACTCTTCTCAACCTGTCAACTTCAAGAGGTCTAAAATACTCTGGCTGGTCAGTTCAGTCCTGGAATTGGGGCCATCTTTCCTGCATCCTCCATCACTTGCACTGGCTTCATAGCCATCCCTGAATGTATTAAGTGCCTTTTCTGGCTTTCAGGACTCTATATGGATTTATTTCATTCAACCCTCTGAGTTTAGATCCACCTCTTCATCCTGCACACTCTCATTCCTAGGTCTTGGCCTCTTAAGTTCCTTCCCAGTAATTAGCCACTATAAAATGGATGTCACTTTGATTAGGTTGCTGCATCTGGAATTGACTTCCTTGCTAAATATGTTGAAAGCCACACTTCTTTTGCTTACAATTCTTTCTAAACCTTGCCTACATGCTTCACATCAATTCCATTTTGAACTTAATGTTTCTCATTCATAGATCTCAAGGACTTTAAAAAGGTGAAGTACCATTATAACCCTAATACAGATCAGAAACTGAAGCATGGTAGGGGTACCCGGGCCTGATTTTCAGACCCTCTCTACAGTGATGAAACAGTGAACCAGTATGAATATTTTTTGGAAATATCTTGCATAGACAGTTTTGTAATAGTGTGGATGAAGAGTCCTAGGAGAGGTGGTTGTGGTCTAGTGGCTTGAGCATGGAGCTAGGAGTTGAGACATCTGAACTGATGATTAATCAGAAATGCTGGTCTTCTGCAGCTTGCATTATTTGTAGTAGAAGTTTAGATTATTCAGTGCCTTTGAAAATTAGCCCCTCAATCTGTCACTCAATTTCCACATACATAAAATGAGCATAAGTGCAAAGAATTTTAATGTACTGTATTGAGCAACCTATGTTTGTGCGTACAACTAACTGCAAACTACTTTCACATGTGACTTTTCTAATCTCTTATTCTTAAAACTATTTCAGATCTTTTTTGTTTTGCGAAAGAAAGAGGGCCAGATTACATTCCTGCATGTCTTGCATCACTCAATCATGCCGTGGACCTGGTGGTTTGGAGTCAAATTTGCTGCAGGTAATCAAGAGAGCTGAAATGATACTTTACGTGTAGTAGTAAAACCTCCATACTCTAAATGAAAAACATGTTCAAATGGACACCATCAATTAAAAAAAAATTACTTTGTCATAATTTGTATCTACTAGAGTTACAAGCAATGCCCAAAGATTACTGTACCTGAACTAGATTATAAGGGAGGGGGAAATCTTCCAGTTGGCTCATTTGAAAACACTTTGTATACAGTCATTTTCCCCTGTTGCTGGGGGTGGAGGTGGGGGGCAGCTAGGGGCAGAGGGGACGGCATACCAATGGCGGGAGGTTGTGGTTTGTAAAACCCAGCAGGGGAATTATGGGGCGGGTACATTATTGAAGCTACTTCAAAAAATAGAGTAGATCTCACGTTGACATTGTCCCTTGGAACACACAGATCTAATCAGAGGGTAGCGTTGTTTTCTCATCATTGTTTCTCTCTATAACCTTAATTTTATTTAGAAATTATTTTAGTTTTTGTTGCAACTATTTCTGACTGCCCTTTGGGAGCAGAAATGTAGCCAGAGGTAATGCTGTAACTTTTCCAGAGCTAGTTAGATATAGTGATATCTGTCTGTGAAGGGCCAGCAACGTAAAAGATTTGAAAATTCGGGCCAGATAGCATCCAAATGTTTGGGAACTGGGAAAACCTTCTGCTGTTTTTCCCTCATCTTGGTCTTTATACTCTCTTGTTACCCTACCCTTGCAAATCCCTCCACTCTCCTCAATAATCTCTCCACAGAGCAGAAATGACAAAAATCCAGAGAGATCCTTGCATAAGAAGCTTGTAGAATGCATGGTCTTTCTAACCTGGGGCTTTACAGTGTAATGGACTTAAGGCTGCATCTTGAGCTAGGAGTATGATTCCCCAGCTTGCATACATATACCTGCAGTAGCTTGATGAGCGCTAGTGCACATATAAATAGTAACCTTACTGCAGCCAGACAGGCAGTGTCGGGCATGGCTTGCCATGAAGAGTATAAGCATTCCTGAAAAGAGTGGGTACATACCAGCTAAATTGTGTTGTTGCTGCCCATCGTACCACAGTGACGCTACTATTTATACTCGTGCTAGCTCTCATCAAGCTACTGTGAATGTGTACATGAGCTGGGGAATCATACCCCTTGCTTGTATTGTAGACATAGCCTAAAAAGAGCATACAGCTTGAAACCTGCAGAGAGAATGGAAACCTGGTGGAACCCCTGGTGCGGGATTGTATTCCTAGTGGTGGTGTGTCTGGAAGAGGTTACTAGTTGAAAAATCAGTGGAGACAACAGCAGTACTTGTCTGGACATAGTTTCCTTTTCTGTAACATTTCACCCATTTTCCTTGGCATTGTTTTTTCCCCCACAGCTTTTGATGCTTAATTGAAGGATTGAACCTTTGCTTACCTGATCCCTCCTGTGTATATTAGTTGCATGCATACAAAAATATGTTCTGAAAGAGGTACAAAAGCTTTGCATGGATTCCATGAAAAGTTGTCTAATGTGCAGTTAGCTAATGAAGGAGACTGCTACATTTTCACTGTATTTGAGTCCAATTTCTAATATATAGAATATCAGGGTTGGAAGGGACCTCAGGAGGTCATCTAGTCCAACCCCCTGCTCAAAGCAGGACCAATCCGCAACTAAATCATCCCAGCCAGGGCTTTGTCAAGCCTGACCTTAAAAACTTCAAAGGAAGGAGATTCCACCACCTCCTAGGTAATGCATTCCAGTGTTTCACCACCCTCCTAGTGAAAAAGTTTTTCCTAATATCCAACCTAAACCTCCCTCAACTGCAACTTGAGACCATTGCTCCTCGTTCTGTCATCTGCTACCACTGAGAACAGTCTAGAGCCATCCTCTTTGAAACCCCCTATAAAGAAACTCTCATGTTTTGAACTGCATCCTTTTCCCCAAATCAGTGGTACGGTAGTACTAAAATTGGAATTATCTTCCTCTGCTTACAGATCAGACTATTTTAGATCTGTTAATATAAAACACATTAATCTGGTATTCCCAGCACTCAACAGTTCCCCCTCCCCCCCCCCCCCCCCCCCCCCCCCAAAAAAAAAAAAAATTACATTACCCATACTGTTAATTTCCTGCTCTTTAGTTGGGCTTCAGAACCATGTACCAGCTGTGCACTTGTTCCATGACAAGGCATCTCAGACTTAAATCTCCTCTGTAGTAATCTGGCAAATGCTTTCCACAAAGTGAGAGATCCATTTTGACTTGAGTCAGTAATATTCCCTCATGTAATCTTAGCATATTGTGTTTCTTTCTCAAAGCTTTATTGCCTGTCTTTAAACTAATCTTTCCAAATGTTCTCTTTGATGCCTTAAAATAATTTCCAAGAATTTCAGTACAACTGATGTTTATCTTGTATTTCATTTCCTAGTTGTTTCTTTCCTTTAAATAATGGCATTATGTTGTCTATTGCCCAGCCTTCTGAACTTGTTCTTACTCCAAATCATCCAAATGAGTTTGTGAAGAGATGGGGATCTTCTCCTTCTTAGGACTTGACATAGAGAATTGAAAACCATTTTTGTGCAGTGACTTTCTTGTGTAACAGTATTTTTGTAATGTCTAGGTAGCTTTTTTTTCTAATGTAACTCATTTTGAGGCTTCTTCCATGAATTTTCACTATGCAACCTAAAAAAGTAAATGCATTAGTCTCAGAAAAGCAGTCAAATTGTTTGGGAATATGTGACCTAGAAACACAACATTTCAGAGAGAATTTGCAATTGAAACTGATGATGGTCATTTGTGGAGGGGGAAAGCTCCACTAACTGCTCTAATCAGTAATAAAAGAAACATTTAGTTTTTAAAATTAGGGCTAGTTGAAACTGGTTTTGATATCTAATTGGGCTTTCAACCAAATTTATTTTTTTGCTAAGTTTTTTCATGGACTTCTCACCTGGAAATGTAGAATGTTTTGTATTTGAATTTCCACCAAATAATCAAAATGCTTTTTCTCTGTCTCTCTCTCTAAACCATTTTTTGACCAGCTATATTTAAAACTCAATTCGCTTCTTAAATATTACTACTATGGCCAAGATAATTTAACCCTATTGGAAACTGAGCAGGAGAGAGGGTTCTGGAGAAGGAAATATCTGCATGGATCCCCTCAAAACAAGAAGTTCCTTTATTATCATTCTGTTTAATGGGTTTGGTCCCAAACTTGAGGGTTGCATGGGCAGCTAAGGTCACATACATTGAGGTCCCACACCTCTGCCCCTTGGGTCTTCCCTGGTCCTGGGAACATGGATGCTCTGGAGCGGTCCCCAGCTTTTTTGGAAAAAACCCCTTCAAAAACGGACTTCACCAAGAAACTGCAGAACTAGAATTAATTTGCAAACTGGACACCATCAAATTAGGCATGAATAAAATCTGGGAATAGCTGGGTCACTACAAAAAATAATTTTCCCTCTGATACTCACACCTTCTTGTCAACTGTTTGGGAATGGGCCACATCCATATGATTGAATTGGCCTCGTTAGCACTGACCCCACCCCCTCTTGGTAAGACAACTCCCATCTTTTCATGTGCTGTATATTTATACCTGCTTACTGTATTTTCCACTCCATGCATCTGATGAAGTGGGTTACAGCCCATGAAAGCTTATGTCCAAATAAATTTGTTAGTCTCTAAGGTGCCACAAGGACTCCTTGTTGTCCCCAGAGAGTGACTCAAAAGAATAGAGAGTAGAGCCTTGAGCTGTAGTACTTTTACTAGGAACCTCTAAGGGCTAGAGATAGGATTGCTACATGGTTGCAGCCCCTGGACTCATGAAAAGCCAATCATGGGATCTAGAAAAGAGGTAGAGCAGGAGGGGTGATGCTGCAGAGGTGTTTGAGTCCCCTTCATGTAACACACTAACAAAAAACTTACTTGCATTCAGTTACACTAATTAGACTTTTATTACAGCTTTGGAAAATTGATTTTAAAACATTGCAGCATTTTACTGGGGTATTGGCTAAAATATTTACATAAGCATTTGCTGAGAAAAGAGGGAACTGCTGAAATCCTTCAGAGTTGGTGACTACAGAGCTTAACTTGAATCTTTGTATTTTATGTGCTAGTGAAAGTTGGAGACCCCTCCAAAAGAGCCTCATGCTTTTATCTAGTTTTCTACTTAACTAACGCAAGGCAAAAACCTTGCTTGGTAGCTAGACACAGGGTTGGGTTTTTTAGGATCACTGGTGTAACAATCTTAGACTATTTTTATTATTCTACAGGTGGGTTAGGAACATTCCATGCTCTGTTAAACTGTGTTGTGCACGTCATCATGTACAGCTACTATGGACTCTGTTCACTGGGACCAGCCTATTATAAATACCTGTGGTGGAAAAAACACATGACAACTATACAGCTTGTGAGTATTGTGTCTGAGCCAGACTTTTTGCAGTCAGTCAAGCTGTATATGAGTGAGTTTTTAATGTCACTTCTATGAACATGGTTAAGAATTTTTACAGTGGCACAGAAGAGTTTACCTTCATTTTTCAACTGAGCTCAGCAGAAATCATGAGACCAGTAAACTGTGTAAATAAAATCTGTTGACCTGTTTTCCAGAGGTTCTGAGAACCCACAGTTATCTCTGAAGTCCGTAGGAGTTGTAGGTACTCAGTGTATTTAATTGCTTTGTACTTAAGTGTATTGATAAAGAACTATTTGTCCATTTAAGAACTGTTGGAGTATGGACTTACACTAGGAACAAAGTGTTTTTTTAAAAAGAAATTTGCAAAACAGTATTAAATAGAATAACAGTTTAAATTTAAAAACAAAAGGTTACAAGGACTGTTTCTTAGGATTTATCTCACTTTAAAGTAACGTAAACATTTGGGTCTACAGAAGTTGATGATATCTCTTTTAATTTGGATTTGGCCTTATGAAGAAATAACTGAATTATCTCAAGCATTTTTATCATAGCTGTTGTAATTGTGCATTATGATTTTCATATGAAAATCTTTTTCTTAAAAAACCCTTCTAAATTCTGTGCCTCAATATTATTTGGCCCTGAGTTCTCCAAATAAATCAGCGTGTGGAAAGGGGAAAGCAAGTAAACGTTTTTTTTTTTTTTTTTTTTAACCATTATTAACTTGGTTACCTTTTAAATTTCTTTTGGCTGCCATTTTGTTCTTGCACTAAACAAGAGTACCCCACTGACCTTCTGTTCCATTTTATATACTTTAGATGTTACCATTTTTGTTTCCTCTCTAAACTAAACAGATGTAATCTCTAACTATTAAAATCTTTTATAGGAAGAGAAGTTTATTTATGCCTCTGCTCAATGGCCTAATACTTTTAGTTTACCACATTATCATGCAAGTAGTCAGTGGGACTAGTCAACTTAAGGGGTGGCAGAATCAATCCCTCTGAGAATGTGCCACCTTGTAAATAGCTCCAGCCAGGCCTTTCCCTCTGACTGTTAGGGAGAGTTCCTTCCCTGGTCTCCCTGATATGGATCTGCTCCCCTATCCTTGCACCATGATGATGTTTATAACTTAAACAAAAACAAAGTTACTTCATCAAAAAAACACCTCTCCCTGGCCAAGTAGGAGAGTGGAGTTTTGCAGGACTACACAAATTCTATTTCTCACCAACCTTCTCTTTTTGTGTGTGCGCACATTATGCTGATAGCTATTTAAACTTCTCTCTAGTCTATCTTTTTACATTTTTAAACCTGTAATGCATAACCGAGCATATTTTTCCTTGTCTGTTTCCTCCAGGTTCAGTTTCTTATGGTTACAGTTCACATAGGACAAATCTACTTTATGGACGATTGTCCATACCAGTATCCAGTTTTCATATTCATTATTTGGCTCTACGGCTCTGTGTTTTTAATCCTGTTTCTCCACTTCTGGTATCATGCTTACACAAGGGGCCAGAGACCACCAAAGACTGTGAAGAACGGAATCAGCAAAAGCAAAGATCACTGAAGCAAGGTCTCATCTAATGAATGTGTACATCTCAGATCAGTAACTTGTACTACTTGACAATCAAGATATTTAGGTGCGCACTACAATGTGTACATTTTATATGTTTTTCCAAAACAAAGAGCTTGTATTTTTACAATAAGTTATTTGGGTTTCTGATGTTGCGGAGGGGTGGGGGAGGGGTAATTTTCTGGTTAAAGATTTGCAGGTTTTCAGCAACTTGCTGCACGTATCTAAAGAAATTTTCTCTTTGTGCCTAGAAGAAATGAATATTTAATTGCATTCTTACAGGTGAGATGCATATAAATAAAAAGATCTTCTTTAAGAAAATGTTATGATAAGTACAGAATACTTTGAGCACTAAGAAAGGGTATAAAGAGCATTCATTTTAATTGATATCATAAGATGTTGAAACTATATTTTAATTTTATTGAAATAATGAAAAATCATTGTTACATGCATAACTTAGAGACTAAAACACATTGTTAATATAGTTAATACCTGTAAACATTCATATTTTTGTACAAACTGTACCATATTAAAGAATGTAAGTTAAATAAAACCTTGGCAGATTAGAATGTGTTTTTAAAAAAAGATGGATTTTTGGATTATAATGTGTTTTTTACTAAAATGATTTAAGTTAATGAACTTTTAAAAATGTTTGCTGTTAGTTAATTGAACATTATAATTTAACATCCAGTCAAAAAAATAGCGATTGATTCATTGAAGTAGAATAATATTCAAAATTGTCTGTGGATGTATTTTGATATCAGCAAATAGGAATGTTTACTGGGAAAAACACCATGCAATTCAACAACCAAAACCTTATTACATTTTTAGAACAGGTTTTGTGTAAAATACAAATGGCAGTTTCATTACTTTACTTTGCTGTATTCTTTCTCCTTTCCACTGTCTGTGGAAATGAATGGTGCCTAATGAGAAATTGTTTTGTATAATTCATGGCTAAGTTTCTCTGTTAATAGCAGTAGTGCCTTGTTTTTGCCCTGTGGTACTAAATGAACTGTCTAAAGAGATTAGAAACTACACAGATTTATGGAGAGGGAGAAGGGACAGATGATTGTGTAGTATAGTTAACTCTGAACTATGCAGAATGAACTGATAAGGTATCTCCAGGGACTGGTCAGGGAGACGTGTCAGCTGGCTTAGTAGCAATTTATAGGACCTAGAGCTATATGCAGATAGTATCTCCCTACTTCCGTGAGATGGTCAAGGAATTACTGTATTATGCAGAACTAAACTAGGAGCTATATTCTGCCTTGAGATGCACACCATACAGCATTGATTCATTAATTTGTTTTTGTGACAACTCCCGCGAGTGATGGGTTGAAATCTGTCTTGTACTCTGCTCTGATCTGCTGGAGTTGTGATGTTCTCTAACATGTCTTCTGACCCACCTGTTTGTATTAGTGGTTGAAGAACTCCAAAAAGGCATGTTTTGTTGTTATATGGACATGATTACCACAATAGTGTTGCAAGTGACTTCTTATAAAATAACATATCTGAGTCTTCCTTATTGAACTAATAAACAGAGATTTGCTTCTTGTCTTTCTGCCTTGTATCCCTACAATGTTAAAGTGGCATGTGGGGACTTAGCTGCTATTTGAGGACTATTAGACATACATTTCTAATACTGTTTTCTTGTAACAAAATAGATCACAATGCTGCAGTGCTTAGTTTGAATTTCTTCATTAATTTTATGTTCATCTGTGTAAAAGACCTAATACCCCAATAAGCTGTTTTTTAATAACATGATGAAAAAACTCCATCAGTTGTTTTGAAATACTGTAACAAGATATTAAAGAACTAAGATTTATACCTATCTTCCAGCATATAGTTATTAATCTCTCTTAAATTAGTGTTTTATAACTCATATTTCCAAACTTGCTGGGTGAGTGAAGTTTTGATTACTGTTTTGGTGGATTTTTTTTTTTTAAGCCCTTCATCTTGCACAAACTAGATGAATTGGCAAACAAATCTTGGGGAAGACCAAGATACACATTTGTGCTAGCACTGCCCATCTTTCTATGAGAGTAATGTATGTACAGCCACTATTTACATGGAATACCAAGTTTCCAAAAATTACTCCTCATGCCTGTTAATTCCTAGAAAAAATTTTCAGGAGCTGGTGGAGGTGGGGAAAGGGAAATAAAGCTATATTTTCCTTCTGTGTACGTGTGGTAAGGAGAGGTTGCTACTGCTTAGTTTTCTTACAGTAAAAACCTTGCTTGGTAGCTAGACACCTGAAGAGCAAACATTCTCTACTTCAATAATTTCTTATCCACATACTGGATTATTTTTCCATATCTTATGTGGCCAGACTTTGTAGCCAGCCTCTTTGCCCCGGGAAGTCCTATTTATCCAGCAAACAAAAGAATAGATAGACAATAAGAAAAGAATGTTGCTGACCTATTTCTGGAAGGTGAGTAGTGATGCATAAAATAATCCTATCTCCTTCATGGTGTACACACCTGGCTCACCCCTAAGCAAGAGCAGAGGCAACTTTAATTTCACAAGTCCTTTGGCCTACTTCTCTCCACCTCAAAGTTGTTGAAAGTAAACATCTGAGTTGGTAACAGTTGAAGGGGACTCATCCTTTCAGAGGGGTGGTCCTGGCTTATCCTATAGGTTTGTATGTATGTGCAGTATGTTGTAAGTTTTTTAAATCAAATTATTCTCAAATTCACTACAGTGCACAAAACCCTTTGGCCACTCAAAACTACAGAGCCTGATGTAGCATTTTTAGTGACTCTCCTCTTTAATAACTAGACAGGCTTCTCCCTAAGCCCAATGCATTTTTGTATAAAATGAATCAGTTTGTCTCTGTGCCCAAACCATGCTTGGAAAAACTCAGACCCACTCTCTATTATGTTTTAGGTCAGAATAAATGGGTAGAGAAAATGGAACAATCAGTATGAATGGGTGTCTATTGCTACTGAGGGAAATTTGGTTTGAGTCTTGTTTCAAAGGTTTAGCTGAGGTATTAGAGCCCTCTGCTGGATGAAACTCTAACTTTAGGAGTTTCCTGAAAACCTGGTGCTCGCACTGTCTGTACTACATAGTGTACATGACATCTTCGCTTTATAAAATAGTGGCTAAAATCAGTTCCCAAAGCAGGATTAATGTCTTATTGGGAAAGGTGCTTTCTAGACATATATGAAGACCAGGCTCCTGTGCTGAACAGTTTACAAACTTGTCTAGATAACATCCAAATAGGGAAGTGAGAGAACAAGTAAAACAATACTGTTCATTAGTGAAGCTAAGCAAGGCATGTTTTAGGGTTTATTGGCCTCCTGGAAGAAAGGTGTTACTGAGAGCAATTTAGAAGAGAGGGTGAAGGCATAGAGGGCAGTAGATTAGGCCTAGTTTAAATATGACTCTCGCAATCGGGAGAAAATCATTGAAGGGAGTTTGAGTGGCTGGTGAGGGGAGATTATTTTGGACATCTCTGGTGTAGAAAGGTGGATGTCTTGGAGGCCAGAACTGGCTATCTGTAATAGGAGTGTTAGGAAAAAGTGACCAAGAAAACTATTTGATTGAAAAGATGGGCAGGGGAGAAATCAGCAAGAATTTGTAGATGCTAAACAATCAGTTTCCGATTGCCAAGATTATCAGATGTAGCAAACTTTTCACAAGACTGAAAATTCTCTAAAATAGAGTGCAGCACTGGTAGCTCATAAGTGGCTCTAGGTTGTGTGTGCACCCACGAATTTTCTTAAAGTAGCAGCAGAGAATTTTAATGTAGTTTTTAGTATCATTAAGAAAAAAAAGTTACTACTCTTCTGGCTACGAAAACAAACAAAAAGCCCCCTCAGGCACTAGTCTATAAGTCATTCCCTTGTGAGAGCCAAATTCAATATTAAATGTTGGTCCATAAACCATGCCTACAACATTAGAGCCATATACTACCCTTTCTTCACAGACATATACTGCTATTACCAATGAGATTTGGACATGTACTATTTGAAATAACAAATATTGTAGTAACTAAAATGTCAGTAAAATTTCCTGTTTGTCAGCATTACTGAGTGAGGAAAAACGGTATTAACCACCTTTAGGAGCACTGCTGTATAAATATTTAAATAATCATTGGGTCAGAAAGAGAGGGACTGAGAATAACTCTACAGCCTGACAGATCACCCCTGACTGGAGGTGAGACAGGCCAGGTCCAGTTTCCCCTACTCCAGTGACTCTGTTTAGTTATACACATTGGAACAGCTTCAACAGGAGATGCTGTAGGAGCTGTGCATCAGAACAGCCTCTAGTTCAGCGATTAGAGCACTCAACTGAGATGTGTGGGACACCTGTGTTCAAACCCATTTTCCCCAGCAGCAGAAAGGGGGGGACATTGAACATGGGTCTCCTACAATCCAGACGAGTGCTCTGACCACTGGGCTAAAAGTTATAACAGAGGTGATAGCAGCACCTCCACCACCTCTGGCAGCCAGCTTGCGATTGAGATCCAGGCCTGAAAGTAACTTCTGAGCACACCTATGGGACTGGGTCTCACAAGTGAGCTAGGTTCTCCTTGGCCAATCTTGTCTGGGTTCATGGATAGCACAAGGATTTAGGTGCGAGATAGACATCTGGATGCCCAGAATGAGTTAGCGCACGTGCCCGGGGCAGAAACTTAGGGTATCCCAACACAGCAAGCAAAAAAACATGGTAGAGTCTTATAGCCCAGGTCTACAGACTTGGGCTTATGTGATGGTGCTAAAAATAGCTGTGTGAGGTTTGTGCTCAGGCTATGAACTCCACCCCCATCTGGACATCTACACAGCTATTTTGAGTGTCATAGCATAAGCCCTTCAAGCCCAAGTCTGTAGACCCAGGCTCTGAGACTCGCTGCTCAGGTTTTCTGCTTGCTGTGTAGATGTAGCCATAGGCACATAGGGAACTTTTACAGTGGAAATTTAGGTGCTGAGTGAGTTTTTATGCACCTACAGTGGTAGTGAGCAGCGGCATGGTGTTTTGTGAATCACGGTGGTACCTAAAACTGGGCCTTAGGTGTATAGGTACCTCTGTAGTCTGGTACCTTCCAGTGCTTTTGTATAGCCATCAAAGTTTTCACTGGAGGAAAGTTTCCAGGTTCCTGCAAATGATTCACATGTTATCCAGGGCTTGCTAAGCAGATGTCTGGGAGACAGCAACCAGTAGAAAGTAGAAGCAACAGCTATACACAGCCATTCAGCTAACCACCTATGGACAAACTCCTACACCCACATCTCCCCACATCTTTTCCCCATGGCTTCCCTTACCTATCCTCTACCAGCCCCTACACCAGCCCTCAGTTATCACTAGTTCCACTCAGACACTCCCCCAAACCCAGCTGCCCTGTTTCTTGCCCTCAGTAGCCTTTTGCCTGTGCTCCTAAAATATCCTTTGGCACTCACTTACCAACAGCAGCTGCCACGTTTTGTGGTGTTCCTTGTCTACCTCTGGCACTGCTTGGAGAAAGGTGTATTGACTTCGAGCTGAAGTTTATGATCCTATACAAATTTGATGATGAGCCAATTTGAACATCATTTGCATAAAATGTCACATGGAGCTGCACAAAGCTTGGCAGTGATGTTTGGCAGTGATATTTACAATGCTGGTTCTAACTAGAGTCTGTGCTAAGTCTGTGCTACATTTCAAAGAACTTGGTGTGAACTTGAACCTCTTCAACCCAGTATTTACAGAATGGAAGATGTGGTGTCTAACTAGAACCAGCATTGTAAATACCTCTCGTGAACTCTAGATGCTTCAGAGCCTGGTCTTTTTCTGCAACTACTTCTTTTAGATAAAGACACTACTCTAGGCTGCTGAGAGAGGCATGGCTGCTGCCTGCTGCAGGCAGAGACTTCCCATTCTCTCTCTCACATTTCTTCCTGTGCTGGCCATGTTAACTCATTCTCTCCTCCACTTCTGTCCCATGGGGGCAGTAGGTGCTATACTGCTCTCCCAGGCCTTACCTAGATTAGGGTAAAACCAGAGGTGAAAGTGGGCTGGTATGGTGTACTGGTAAGACGTGGGCGCCGGGACCAGCCTGTACACAACAGATGTTAAAACACTGCTGCGGCAGTGCTTTAATGTTGCTGCTCCTTTTGCCCCTCCCTCCCACCAGGGCCACCGACCGGGGAGGGGGCGGGGAGAGGGCAAAAGGGGTCTCTGCCCCAGGGTCCGGCTATTTAAAAGGGTTGATGGCTCCCAGCCACAGCCGCTGCTATCATGGCAGCGGCTGGAGCCCCAGGCCCTTTAAATCACAACCAGAGCCCCGGGCGGCGCAAGCCGGGCACTGTGGAAGGGCTGGCTGTGGGAGGCTGACCCCAGCCCCACCCCTTCTGCCCAAGGCCCCGCCCCTTCCAGGGGCCCGGAGCTGGGCCCCCATACCAGTAACTCTTTTATGTTACTTCCACCCCTGGATAAAACATGTGTTGCTAGCATATGTTAGAAAAGTCTAGTGTAGACAAGGCACACTGCTCAACTGGTGGCATTAAAACCCATAGGGGAGTTGTATTAATTTAATTTGAATATATGGGCCCAAAGAGTCAAAGGTGCTAACATGACCCTGCAACTGTCCAACATTAAACAGTTTTAAACAAGGCTTGGGGTTTGGTATACAGAGACTTCAGCCTGCTTAATACCATGGCAAACACACCATTAAAAATCTTTTTAACCCTTTATTAAAATACAAGAAAAAAGGAAAAACCAGTTAAAGCATTTCAAATGTAAAGTATTAAATAAGGCTTTCATTTTAACAACATGCTTTGTTCCTTTTCTCTCGAGCTGAAGAGAGCTTTTAGAGGGAACCCACTATCTGACAGTCTCTTGGATGGCTAAAAAGATGGTTCTAACCACAGGCGAAGGAATATGTCACCCTACACACAAAGGTACCTTTTAGTTCATGCCAGCAGAGTCTACACAGCGGTGTCAGTGCTCTGCAATTCACACCCCCATCTGCAGAGCCACTTCTCCCGGAAATCTGCCACCCCCAGAGGCAACTGCAACCCTCTTTAACGGCCTGGAGGTAGGGCAGCCGCTGGGTGTGGGGGAGGCAGCAAACTAGGAGAGTTCCTCTAGTCTTGCTGTTAGGATCCTGGAGTTAGAATCCTGCACAGATGCTAGTTTTGGGGAATGAAACACTCATCAGAGCAAGGAAATGTACTTTTATTGGTGCTATGAGAAAAAGAATTGATTTCAATCCTTTCCTTTGGCATGGCCTTAAGTCTGTGCTACATTTCAAAGAACTTGGTGTGAACTTGAACCTCTTCAACCCAGTATTTACAGAATGGAAGATGTGGTTTCATAGATTCATAGATTCATAGATATTTAGGTCAGAAGGGACCATTATGATCATCCAGTCTGACCTCCTGCACAATGCAGGCTGCAGAATTTCACCCACCACTCCTACAAAAAAACCTCACACCTATGTCTGTGCTATTGAAGTCCTCAAATTGTAGTTTAAAGACCTCAAGGAGCAGAGAATCCTCCAGCAAGTGACCCGTGCCCCATGCTACAGAGGAAGGCGAAAAACCTCAAGGGCCTTCCAATCTGCCCTGGAGGAAAATTCCTTCCCGACCCCAAATATGGCGATCAGCTAAACCCTGAGCATATGGGCAAGATTCATCAGCCAGATACTACAGAAAATTCTTTCCCGGGTAACTTGGATCTTACCCCATCTAAAAACCCATCACAGGCCATTGGGCCTATTTACCATGAATATTTAATTACCAAAACCATGTTATCCCATCATACCATCTCCTCCATAAACTTATCGAGTTTAATCTTAAAGCAAGATAGATCTTTTGCCCCCCTACTTCCCTCGGAAGGCTATTCCAAAACTTCACTCCTCTGATGGTTAGAAACCTTCGTCTAATTTCTAATCTAAATTTCCTAGTGGCCAGTTTATATCCATTTGTTCTTGTGTCCACATTGGTACTGAGTTTAAATAATTCCTCTCCCTCTCTGGTATTTATCCCTCTGATATATTTATAGAGAGCAATCATATCTCCCCTCAACCTTCTTTTAGTTAGGCTAAACAAGCCAAGCTCCCTGAGTCTCCTTTCATAAGACAAGTTTTCCATTTCTCGGATCATCCTAGTAGCCCTTCTCTGTACCTGTTCCAGTTTGAATTCATCCTTCTTAAACATGGGAGACCAGAACTGCACACAGTATTCCAGGTGAGGTCTCACCAGTGCCTTATATAACGGTACTAAAACCTCCTTATCCCTACTGGAAATACCTCTCCTGATGCATCCCAAGACGACATTAGCTTTTTTCACAGCCATATCACATTGGCAGCTCATAGTCATCCTATGATCAACCAATACTCCAAGGTCCTTTTCCTCCTCCGTTACTTCTAGTTGATGCGTCCCTAGCTTATAACTAAAATTCTTGTTATTAATCCCTAAATGCATGACCTTACACTTCTCACTATTAAATTTCATCCTATTCCTATTACTCCAATTTACAAGGTCATCCAGATCCTCCTGTAGGGTATCCCTGTCCTTCTCTAAATTAGCAATACCTCCCAGCTTTGTATCATCTGCAAACTTTATTAGCACACTCCCACTTTTTGTGCCCAGGTCAGTAATAAAAAGATTAAATAAGATTGGTCCCAAAACTGATCCTTGAGGAACTCCACTGGTAACCTCCCTCCAACTTGACAGTTCACCTTTCAATAGGACCCGTTGTAGTCTCCCCTTTAACCAATTCCCTATCCACCTTTCAATTTTCCTATTGATGCCCATCTTATCCAATTTAACTAATAATTCCCCATGTGGCACAGTATCAAACGCCTTACTAAAATCTAAGTAAATTAGATCCACTGCGTTTCCTTTGTCTAAAAAATCTGTTACTTTCTCAAAGAAGAAGATCAGGTTGGTTTGGCATGATCTACCTTTTGTAAAACCATGTTGTATTTTGTCCCATTTACCATTGACTTCAATGTGGTGTCTAATTACAAATTGATTAGATAATTAAAATGAATAGATTTCATAGAATCATAGAAGATTAGGGTTAGAAGAGACCTCAGGAAGTCATCTGGTCCAACCCCCTGCTCAAAGCAGGACCACTCCAACTAAATCATCCCAGCCAGGGCTTTGTCAAGCCGGGCCTTAAAAACCTCTACGGATGGAGATTCCACCACCTCCCTAGGTAACCCATTCCAGTGCTTCACCACCCTTCTAGGGAAATAGTGTTTCCTAATATCCAACCTAGAGCTCCCACACTGCAACTTGAGACCATTGCTCCTTGTTCTGTCATCTGCCACCACTGAGAACAGCCAAACTCCATGCTCTTTAGAACCCCCCTTCGAGTAGTTGAAGGCTGCTATCAAATCCCCCCTCACTCTTCTTTTCTGAAGACTAAACAAGGCCAGTTCCCTCAGCCTCTCCTCATAAGTCATGTGCCCCAGCCTCCTGATCATTTTTGTTGCCCTCTGCTGCACTCTCTCCAATTTGTCCACATCCTTTCTGTAGTGGGGGGCCCAAAACTGGATGCAATACTCCAGATGTGGCCTCACCAGTGCTGAATAGAGGGGAATAATCACTTCCCTTGATCTGCTGGCAATGCTCCTACTAATGCAGACAAATATGCCGTTAGCCTTCTTGGCAACAAGGGCACACTGCTACCTAATATCCAGCTTCTCATCCACTGTAATCCCCAGGTCCTTTTCTGCAGAACTGCCGCTTAGCCAGTCGGTCCCCAGCCTATAGCAGTGCATGGGATTCTTCCGTCCTACATGTGAGCCAAGAACTTCTGGATGCCAAGTGGTAGAGGGCACAGGGGTACAGAGATCCCCTGAGTTCACCAAAAGAACACCTTGTCAGGTCTCTACTTAAAGTCTGTGTCACACTGGTCATCATAATCACTGCAAAATATATGTATGGGTGTTGTGTAAGGAATTATGTATATATACTGAAAATTATGTTCTTAAATTCTGTGACTAGGGACTGGTCATCAGAAAAGTAAAAAGCAGGTTTTCTTTCAGGCAACAAATGTTTATCCATCTGTCTGTTTACATGTAAATTAGGTATTGTATGGTTCAGAAGGGGCAGTCATTTAGAGTCTGAGTGGATTGGTAATGAAGGATTGTGAAATCGTCAAAGAGAGGACATTGACAAGAAGAAAACAAGGGAGAGCCTGTTTGAAATAAGGACAATGAACTTTTGTGAGTATAAATTAAGGGGTATGGAGATACACCCCTATTCCTTCAACGTGTGATGACGAGCCGCCAGTGGGCCTGATCTTATGAGAAGGGATCTCAGCCAAACTGGTTGAAAAGGCTGAGGAAAGGACTTGGTGTAAGTTATTTTGTAGTAGATGGGGCAGAATGCCTTGTGAGCTTAGGCTTTAAAAATTGTGTTATGATTTTTTATACGATTTTATTATATGTTATATATTATAAATTGTTATATGATTTTTTTTCATTTCCCCCCAATATTCTTACTTTCTGTCACTTGAATCTGTTCTTTGATGAAAAGCTCATTCTTGTATTTTTTCTCTCGCTCTCCCTCCTCCTGCCAATGGTGTGTATTAAGTAGACTGGGGATCCTGAGTTGAATCTTGAAAGCAGGGAGTACTATTCCTTCAGGAGTAGTGGATCTGAGTGTTCTATGAGTGTTCAATGAAGCTGGAGCGGGGCACTCCAGAGGGAAGCTTGGAGGACTCAGAGGTTGGTGTGTGCCCATTGCAACCTGTACAGAGAGAGCAAGGCTTGTGGAGGCCTGCAAGGTTGTGCCTGTGTTGCCAGAGGCTGGTGGATTCAGGGAGCTGCTTCATAGCAGACACAGAAAAGACTTCCTGACACTAAGGGCTCACATCCCTGTGTTATCCTGAGACACATCATAGGAGGCAAAGGTCTATCTAAACATGATGAAAATCTGACAAATTTAAACCAAATAGGAGTATTTCCAATTCTCTCAGCATTCCATGAACAATTCAGACTGATTAAGCATAAAGTAAGGTGTGACCGTGGGACTTTTTTTTTTGGTTAGTTGTTTTAATATTTTTTTTTAAATTGCATGGCAATATGGATCCTTGTGTTTGATTTCTGTGACACAGAGAACACATTTTCAAAAACAGGATATATATTTGTTGATGACCACTTGTTTGCATTTGGTGCCCAGCTGCATGACTGGGAAATGCCCAACAAATGCTGTTTGTGCTTAAATTGCAAGTTTTTCCAGGGGCAACATTGAGGGTTCAGATATAAAGGAGCCTGAATCTCTGTTGAATAACTCTGCTTTTACAGGGATGTAACTCCATTCATTTAGTTCCAGCAGAGTTACACAAACTTGAAACTGAAGTAACACAATGGTGACTCAAGAACTTCGGTGAGAACCTTTTGAAAATTCAGCCAATTGAGCATAAACTCACATGCCACAGAGACCCATGAGCATTTGTGAAATTAACGAAGGAAAAGTGGTAATTCTCATTATTAGCTCTCTGACATTAAGCAGGCAGAAAATGTCTCATGCACCTTTGTTCATAATCCTGCTCTAGAAGAGAAGTGTATAATCCTTTATCATAAAGTCAAAAGATACCGTTCCAAATTTGCAGACTCGAAACTTAAAATCCATGTAAAGTTTGAGATCAGTGTAAATTACTCTTTTGGAAACTTAAATGCTTTATTTGAAGTTTGTAGAGAATATTAATGTTGTAAAACCAGTATATTACATGTATCGCCCATGAGCTTTTTGACGAAATGCACATGTGCTTTGGAAGTGCCTTGCTACTTAGCCCTGGTCTAGACTAGGAGTTGAGGTCGAATTTAGCAGTGTTAAATCAATTTAACCCTGCACCTGTCCACATAACGAAGCCCTTTTTTTCAACTTAAAGGGCTCTTAAAATCGATTTCCTTACTCCACTCCACAAGGGGATTAGTGCTGAAATCGGCCTTGCCGGGTCGAATGTGGGGTACTGTGGACGCAATTTGACAGTATTGGCCTCTGGGAGCTATCCCAGAGTGCTCCATTGTGACCGCGCTGAACAGCACTTTCAACTCAGATGCACTGGACAGGTAGACAGGAAAAGGCCCGCGAACTTTTGAATTTCATTTCCTGTTTGGCCAGCGTGGCAAGCTGCAGGTGAGTGCAGAGCTCATCAGCAGAGGTGACCATGATGGAGTTCCAGAATCACAAAAGAGCTCCAGCATGGGCCGAACGGGAGGTACGGGATCTGATCGCTGTATGGGGAAAGGAATCCGTGCTATCAGAACTCAGTTCCAGTTTTCGAAATGCCAAAATATTTGTCAAAATCTCCCAGGGCATGAAGGACAGAGGCCATAACAGGGACCTGAAGCAATGCTGTGTGAAACTTAAGGAACTGAGGCAAGCCTACCAGAGAGGCAAATGGCCGCTCTGGGTCAGAGCCCAAAACATGCTGCTTCTATGATGAGCTGCATGCCATTTTAGGGGGTTCAGCGACCACTACCCCAGCCGTGTTGTTTGACTCCTTCAATGGAGATGGAGGCAACACGGAAGCAGGTTTTGGGGACGAGGAAGATGATGATGATGAAGTTGTAGATAGCTCACAGCAAGCAAGCGGAGAAACCGGTTTTCCCGACAGCCAGGAACTATTTCTCACCCTGGACCTGAAGCCAGTACCACCCGAACCCAACCAAGGCTGCCTCTCAGACCCACCAGGTGGAAAAGGGACCTCTGGTGAGTGTACCTTTTTAAATAGTATACATGGTTTAAAAGCAAGCATGTTTAATGATTAATTTGCCCTAGCATTCGCGGTCAGTACAGCTACTGGAAAAGTCTGATAACATGTCTGGGGATGGAGCGGAAATCCTCCAGGGACATCTCCATAAAGCTCTCCTGGATGTATTCCAAAAGCCTTTGCAAAAGGTTTCTGGGGAGGGCAGCCTTATTCCGTCCACCATGGTAGGACACTTTACCATGCCAGGCCAACAGCACATAGTCGGGAATCACTGCAGAACAAAGCATTGCAGTGTATGTTTGCTGGCATTCAAACAACATCCGTTCTTTATCTCTCTGTGTTATCCTCAGGAGAGTGATATCATTCATGGTCACCTGGTTGAAATAGGGTGCTTTTCTTAAGGGGACATTCGGAGGTGGCTGTTCCTGCTGGGCTCTTTGCTGTTGCTCTGATGGAGGGAGGGGTGACTGACGACATGGCTTACAGGGTTGGTTTACAGGGAATTAAAATCAACAAAGGGGATGGCTTTACATTAAGGAGAAACAAAAACAACTGTCACACAGAATGGCCCTCTCAAGGATTGAATTCAAAACCCTGGGTTTAGCAGGCCAGTGCTCAACCCAGTGCTCAACCCACCAAGCTATCCCTCCCCCTAGTATTTCAGGCAGGACTGAATCTCCATTAAACTTTTTCAAGGTGCCCCGGACAGGCCTCACCGAAACGATTGTCGGCTGTTGATTTCACGGAGGGAGGGAGGGGGGAGCAAATGAATACAAAACAAATCTGGTGTATCTCTTGTTTTGATCCACTCCATCTATCTTTTACATCTTTGGCTGCCAGCAGACGGTGCAGTAGGACTGCTAGTCATCCTCATCTCCTGCCTGCTCAGCAGAAGATGGTACAATAGGACTGCCGGCAGGACTAAAGAGAATGACCTGGTCGAGTCATTCCTATTTTAGTCCCTGTGCCCATGTCTGCCCAGGCACTCCTGACCGACCTTACCAAGGCGGCCAGGAGCACCTCGGACATGGTGACGATGGTTTTCAGGCCTATTGCACCGTCTGCTGCCACAAGGCAATGGGTTGCTGCTGTGTAGCAATGCAGTACCGCATCTGCCAGCACCCAGGAGATGTACGATGACAGTGAGCTGAGCAGGCTCCATGCTTGCCGTGGTATGGCGTCTGCACAGGTAACTCAGGAAAAAAGGCGCAAAACGATTGTCTGCCATTGCTTTCACGGAGGGAGAGAGGGAGGGCTTGACGACATGTACCCAGAACCACCGACGACAACGTTTTTGCCCCATTAGGCATTGGGATCTCAACCCAGAATTCCAATGGGAGGCGGAAATTGCGGGAACTGTGGGACAGCTCCAGAAGTCGATGCTAGCTTTGGTACTGTGGAAGCACTCCACCGAGTTAATGCACTTAGAGCATTTTGTGTGGGGACACACACAATCGACTATATAAAAATGATTTATAAAAAAACGACTTCTATAAATTCGAACTAATTTCGTAGTATAGACATACCCTTAGTTTACTGTTTGGCAGATAAAAACTGAGTTATGTGTGTTTTATGTTGATGAGATATGTGTATGTATTACTAACGTGTGAAGTCTCATAATTGCTGTTGCACAGATTTTCAGTTAGATAAAATTTACTGGTAAAATGTTAGTTAGGATTTGAATATGGGTACTTTATGGTGATGTCACACACAAGATAGATTTTAGAAACTATCTCGTGTGACAGAATTACCAATGTGAGGTCATTTCTGCAGGGCTCCTGTACTATAAAATTTAGCAGTACATCACTGGTAATAACTGGGGAAAAGAGAAAATGCTAGTTAATATGGGCTGAAGCTGCTGTTTCCTGTTTCCTGGAAGACAAAACAGGACAAACATGTACAAAAGGGGAAAGAAAAGAACAGTAAAGATAGCAAATGCAGCTT
The DNA here is from genome assembly GCF_015237465.2 of Chelonia mydas. Lineage (NCBI taxonomy): Eukaryota > Metazoa > Chordata > Testudines > Cheloniidae > Chelonia > Chelonia mydas. Next base: position 37,733,408 of record NC_051245.2, on the reverse strand, counting down.
CTGTCTCTGGTGCTGACTTTCACTTGCAACCTCTCTGCTGGAAAAACACAGGCACAGCCTTTCATCCTTATCAGCCTCTCCAAAACCTGGCAAACTTGTTCCAGTGTGGGACTGTGTAGGGCATTGTTTTGCTTGGTTTTCTGGTCACAGGCTCTCAGCAGTATTGTAAAATATGTAGTATTGGCTGGCTGAGCCAGACTTTTATTAGACAGAAGGAAAAAGGAGAGGGATAAGAAGAAGAAATAAGGTGGCGGGGGGGGGGCGGGTGGAGGGAAGGAAACTTGCGGGGGCAGGGGGTAGGAGAACAAAGTCTCACATTCCAGCCAGCACAGGTGACTGGTGAAAATGTTCTTTGAGGGACTGAATGAAACTTAATAGCAACTGTGCTCAGGAACATTTTGTGCCATTCAGAATTGTGCAATTCCGACAGCAGTGGTTTTGGTGTATAATAGTATATATGTAAGGGGACTGTTGCCCCCTTACTAACATTCAGTAGGGGTGTTTTGGTTGGCTAGCTCCCAGTACTAAAAGGGGAAGTGTCGACAGGAAATCAGGACCCTGAGACTGACAGTCCCTAGGAGCAATGGGGAGAGGCCAATGCTCTAGGTCAGCCTGAATGACAGGGCGGGCCGGCTAATCAGGGAGTCAGGAGGCCAGGGAGGTCCTGTCCTCTGTGTGAGCTGGAATTGCCTGGGTCAGACAGAGTGGGGCCGAGCTAAGGAAAAAACAGGGGCCCAAGCTGAGCTGTGCCAGATCCAGAGGGACCAGAAAAGCAGCCCAGAGAGAGCAGACCCTGTCCTGGGAGCAGAGCTGCAGCCCCAAAGCCAGAGGCACAGCCCAGAGAGAGCACACTTGCCCTGGGAGGAGAGCTGCAGCAACCAGAGCCAGAGGGACCAGAGAAGCAGCCCATGAAGCAGGTCAGTGCTGGGAGCAGAGTCACAGAAGCAGCCTGCAGAGCAGACCTGTCCTGGGAGCAGAGCTGCAGCAACCAGAGCCAGAGGGGCCAGAGAAGCAGCCCAGGGAGCTGGAGGCAGAGCAGCAGCTGTGCTGAGACAGAGTGGGGCTGGAGCTGAGACAGAGTGGTGGAGCTGGAGCTAGAGCAGTCCAGAGCCGGGTGTGGTGAGCAGCTGGGGAGAGCAAGGGGGGACCCTGGGCAGCGGGCCCAGCACAGGGAGACGCCTCAGCCAGGAGGCTCTGCAGACCAGACTCGGAGGGGGATTGGTAACCCCGACAGGGCGGGGACAACGCTGGGAAGAAGGGCCCTGCCACCTAGAACCTGAGAGCGTGTGGCCACCACCAGAGCGAGTGTCCAACCCACAGCATCCCTGCAGCACAGCCAGAGCCTGAGAAGAAGGCCTGGGACTTACAAGGAACAGACTCTGAACTGCCCTGACATTCCAGAGACACTGTTTGTGATGTTCCCTGCCACAGAGCGGGGTGATGTGTTTCCTTTAACCTTTCCCATTTTTCCTTATTCTTTTTAAAATTAATTGTTGATTAAATAACTTGCATTTGCTTTAAATTGTATGTAATGGTCAGTGGGTCAGAGAAGTGCCCAGTGCAGAGAGAGTACCCCTTAGTGGGGACACCCTGGTCCCTGTCCTATGTGACCACAGCAGGGTTGGGGGTTGAGCCCCCCAGGAATCCTGGGCCCAGCCTTGTTGGGGTTACGAGGACTCTGCCAGACAAGAGAGTGGAAGGGGAATCCTCAAGGGCAGGGAGGCCTCTGGGTAAAGGAAGTGGGAGCGAGGACTCAGATCCTTTCGCCAGCCCACTTCACCAGGGTAGTGCAGAAGCCAGGAAAGTTCCCCACAATAACAGGACTATTCCCCTGCTTACATATATATTCAAGCTGCAAATAGAAACATTGCTTGCTTACTGTATACAACATTTGACCACAACCCAGTGGCCAGTCTGTTTATCTTGTGTTAGTCCACTTCCATCGGTAGTAAAACACATTCAGCGAGAACACAAAAAATAAAAACCTTGCTCTTACCTTCTTATTCCAGTAGAAGTTGTCTGTTTCCCTTGGTAGCATAAATTTTCACAGCTTCTGAAGGATCAATGTCTTCAGTGATGTCAGATTTAATGTTCAGGATAGCCAAAGCTGAAAACCTTTCCTGGCTCATTGTTCTCAAGTATGTTTTAATTTGATGCATTGCTGAGAAGGATGTTTGAGATTTTACTGAGCCAGCAGACAGTGAAGAACTAACTGAATCAGTTTACAGAAATCTGAGGCTGTTAGCTTGGATCTCAGATTTTCTAACATTACAACCTGTCCATGAGATTCAGTATCAGTATGTGCAATCTGCATTTCAGATTTTGCTAAACTGGCATTGCTTGCTATGATCTTCCCTTAGATTTCCAGCACCTTGTCAACTGTGAGAGGTTCACAAGTCAGAATGGCATTTACACTTCTGGCAAGCATTGACGTTTCCTCAGAAAACCTTCTTTTAATTTCCCTATTAATGTATTAATAACTGGGGGAAAAAAGTGGTTGGCACCACTTTTGCTTAAGGTTCTGTGGTTCAGCTGGAAGGTGTTCTCTTGCTCCACTGCTTGAGTACACAATGAAGTCGCTTGGTTTTAAATTTTACCTTGGTCTCCAAACACCTTTTGTCTTCCTCTCCCTTAACAGAAATTCCAGCATTTTTGGCATTTTGCAAGACATCGTCCCAAATACGATTCCATGATTTTTTTTATTTCTCATGTTTTCCAAACTTGTGGCAGTAGTGCTAAGTACTTTTCCTGTTCAGGAGAGTGTGACCTTGTTGGTTTGCAGGGCCTTGTGTGTGATCTAATGATCAAAAACCAATAGATGTGATAAAAATCCATCTTTTGCACTTGTTGCACTAAACCACTTACTTCAACAAAACTTCAGTTACTTCCAGGCTGGCAGAGCTTGTTTAGATACTAGATGATAATATGAAATTAGAATAACTAACATGAAAGCTAAGTCAAACTTCAGAAAAAGAGCATCACTTGCATTTTGAAGTTATTACATGGAGGAGAAAAATCCATTTGATAACACCCTTACTGAAACGGTAGAACATACGGGATTAGCACAAGGTCTTACCATTTTCCCACATACCTACAAGTCAGAGCTGATATGAAAACTGTGTGGGTGGGGCCCCACCAGCAAGATCGAAGGAAACACTATGATGAAAAGTCCACTGCTCACCACTGATACCAGCTCCTGGAGAGGGATATAGATAGGACCCTCCCAAATTCATGGCCCATTTTGGTCAATTTCATGGTCATAGGATTTTTAAAATAATAAATTTAATGATTTCAGCAATTTATATCTTAAATTTCACGGTGTTGTAACTGTAGGGGTCCTGACCCAAAAAGGAGTTGCCAGGGGCGGGAGTGGTGGTTTGCAAGGTTAGTGTAGGGAGGTTGCAGTACTGCTACCCTTACTTCTGCTGCAATGACTTTGGAGCTGGGCAGCCGGAGAGCAGTGGCTGCTGGCCAGGAGCCCAGGTCTGAAGGCAAAGTCACAGCCAGCAGCAGTGCAGACGTAAGGATGGCGTGGTATGGTATTGCCATCCTTACGTCTGTGCTGCTGCCTTCAGAGCTGAGCCCTTGGTCAGTAGCTGCTACTCTCTGACCACCCATCTCTGAAGGCAGTGCAGAAGTAAGGGTCGCAACACCATGACCCCCCTAAAATAACCTTGCAATCCCCTTTTCGGTCAGGATTCCCAGTTTGAGAAATGCTGGTCTCCCCCATGAAATCTGCATAGTATAGGGTTAAAGCACACAAAAGACCACATTTCATGGCTGGAGACCAGATTTTGTGGTCCATGACACATTTTTCATGGCCGTGAATTTGGCAGGACCCTAGATATAGATAATCTTAGCAGAGTGCTGCCCTGGGACACTGCATATGTGCTCCATCTTTTACATATTTCATATCACCCTAAGTCTAATGAGTGTCTGATAGGTGTGAAGCAACCACCCTCAGCTGCTGGATGAGAGAATCGCCCTCTTTCTTATGCTACTGCCATATAGCCTGCAAGATGCTGTGAGTAGGGGGCATCACCACAACACTATACCTCTCCCCGTACCTTCCAGGCTACCAGTGAATGTCTCCAGTGCTCTGTTCCTCTTTCAGCCTTTTAAAAAAAATTATTTGTATTATTTTATCCCCCCACCCCACAAATAGATTCAGTACCTACCTCTCCTGTTCATCACTTTCCTAAATAGCAAGTAAACATTACAATTGATTATTGTTAGTTTTAGTGCTGTCCACAGGGCTTCAAACAGCATAGAAAACAGTGAACACCCTACGTGCTCACAAGCTCCTTAAAGGAATAGTACCCTATTCCTGTATACGACAGTTAGCTGAAGTAGCTAGTGTTTTTAGTGTTGCTATGAGACTCAGACAGTGGCAATGTGGCTTGGTACACTTTAATGGAGCGTGGTGAACTCTGTTTGTGGCTAGAATATCTTAGCCTCCTTTCTGTTTTAATTCCAGAACTCCATCACAGACATGCCAGCCCTCAGTTTGACCAAGTTTGTGGAAACATACAAAATGGTTTCTAATGTTGTATGTGAGTGATTTCCAAACTTGTTCCGCCGCTTATACAGGGAAAGCCCCTGGTGGGCCGGCTGGTTTGTTTACCTGCTGCATCCACAGGTTCGGCCGATCGCGGCTCCCAGTGGCTGCGGTTCGCTGCTCCAGGCCAATGGGAGCTGCTGGAAGCGGCGGCCAGTACGTCCCTTGGCCCGTGCTGCTTCCAGCAGCCCCCATTGGCCTGGAGCAGCGAACTGTGGCCACTGGGAGCTGCGATCAGCCGAACCTGCGGATGCAGCAGGTAAACAAACCAGCCTGGCCTGCCAGAGGCTTTCCCTGCAAAAGCGGCAGAACAAGTTTGGGAACCACTGTTGTATGTTATCCCAAAAACTTTGTACCTATAATGGCAACACCTTTGCTTTAATAAACTCTAGTATTTATGCCAATAATTTTGATGACCTTAATTGCAATAATCAATATTTGAAACATTAGTTTAAATATTAATGCTATGTTAAATTTACTTGGAAAAGAGCTACAGAAAGGGCACATGAAAGATTTTTCTGGGGTAGGGACATTTATTTTTTGTTTGAATAGTCAGTGAATGGTATTTGAAATGATGCAGATGATTACTTTTGAGATGTATCCACCAAAATGTGTCTAGTTTTCTTTCAACTTACTTATTGTCATGTACAGACATCTCTGATGGAAGTAGCAAAGGATCAAATGTTTGAATCTTTCTGTAATCAGACTTAACTGCAAGTGTAATGAGTAAGATTCACCATTAATGAAATGATGTGTACTCAATTGACGTAATCATTCGCACATGTTCACTTTGACTCTGAAATTGTAAAATAAGCTAAAAAGTTGCTATTTATTATAATAAAAATATTTTAATTAATTGAGCAATTGTTGCTGTTGTTGTTAATGACGATCACTGATGACACCTATATTTAAGCATTCGTATGACCCTGTTTTGCACAGAAAGGAAGTTTCTTTGTAATGTGGTGCTCTCTGTCTCTCCATAAGGAGGTTTATATGGTCTGTATTCCAAACACAATTAACTACTGCCCCAAACATCCCCATGGAGGAGAAAGCTTTGAAAAAGGTATGTGCAGAAGGGCCAGTAATGGGGTTTCATAGATTGAAGGATTTTCAGGCTAGACAGAACCATTAGATAATCTAGATTGATATCCTGTATATCACCATAGAATTTCATCCAGTTACCCCTGTCCTGAGCCCAGTAACAAAGTGTCTTTGACTAAAACGTATATTCAAAAATGGCATCCACTCTTGATTTGAAGACATGGAGAATCTACCATTTCCCTTGGTAGTTTGCTCCAATGGTTGATCACTCTCATTAAAAATTTGTGCCTAATTTCTAATTTAAATTTGTCTGGCTTCAGCTTCCAGACACTGATTCTTGTTCTCTCTTTCTCTGCTAGATTAAAGATCCCTTTAATGCCTAGTATTTTGTCCTCGTGAAGGTGCTTACACACCTAATCAAGTCAAATCTCAATGTTCTTTTTGATAAACTAAACAGATGGCGCTCTTTAACTCTCTCACTTTAAGGCATTTTCTCAAGCCCTGGGATCTGTGCCCTCTCCAATTTTTGATAATCCGTTAAAAAATGTGGACACCAGAACTGGATGCAGTATTTCAGTATTGGTCACACCATTGCCATAAATAGAGGTAAAATCACCTCCATGTTCTTACTCATTTTTCCTGTTTATATATCCAACAATCACATTAGCCCCTGCACTGCACTGGGAGCTCCTGTTCAGTTACTTGTCCACTTCATTAATGACTTGGATACCAGAGCGGAAGATGGGGAGTATGCTTATACAATTTGTGGATGACACCAAACTGGGAGGGGTTGCAAGCACGTTGGAAGACAGGATTATAATTCAAAAGGGCCTTGATAAATTGGAGAATGCATCTGCAATCAAGATAAAAGTCAGTAAAGACAAGTGCTACACTTAGGAAGGAAAAATCAAATGCACAACTATAAAATGGGGAATAACTGGCTAGCCAGTACTACTACAGAAAAGGATCTGGGGATGATAACGGATCACAAACTGAGTATGAGCTAACAATGTGATGCAATGGCAAAAAAGAATAATATCATTCCGGGGTGTATTAACAAGCATCATATATAAGCTATGGGAGGTAATGGGCCCATTCTACTGGGCACTGGTGAGGCCTCAGCTGGAGTAAGGAGTCCAATTGAAGGTGCCACACTTCTGATAAGATGTGGACAAACTGGAGAGAGGAGAACATCATAAGTGATCAAAGGTTTAGAAATCCCAACCTCTGAGGAAAAGTTAATAAAAGTGGTCATGTTTAGTCTTGAGAAGAGAAGACTGTAGGAGATGGGGGTAGAACCTGATAACAGCCTTCAAATATGTTAAGGGCTGCTACAAAGAGGACAGTAATCAGTTGTACTCCATGTCCACTGAAGATAGGACAAGAAATAATGGGTTTAATCTACAGTAAGGGAGATCTAGGTTAGTGTCACCACGTAAGCCACCACTACTCCCTGGCTCTAAGCACATGCTGCCACATTCAGTCTCAAGTCTCAGTCAAGGAGGTTTATTTATTTAAATTTTTTATAACAAAGGATAGCAAAACAAACAGAAGGCCGTCTTAGCTCATTACCCAGGCTTCAGGGCCACCCCTCCCACGGGACTCTGGTACTCTAGCTCCTGGCAGCTTCCTCACCTCTGCCAGCTCTGCTCCCCTTTTGGAGCTGCAGCCACAGGATTGTTTCCTTGAGCTCCTGGCCACCTTGCTCCAGGGACCCACCACCAGCATTAGCTCTACTCCAACATGACTGCTCCCCAGCCCTCTTTAATTAGCTGGATTAGGATCAGCTGTTCCAGTGCAGAGGCGCTAGACTCAGTCTATCCCCAGAGAGCAGTTACCCTGTGACCGTTAGCTATTACAAAAAACTTTCTAACTACCAGGATAGTTAAATACTAAGGGAAGTTGTAGAATCCATATCACTGGAGGTTTTTAAGAACAGGTTGGACAAACAACTGTCAGGGAGGGTCTAGGTTTACTTGGTTGTGTGTTAGCAGGAGGGGGCTGGACCTTTCCAGCCCTATATTTCTATCATTTTATACTCCTACGTTGGGGTATATATACCCCACATTGGTATTGGGATAGAATTGGGTTAAGCAGTTTTGGACTCCCACACCACTGCCGCTGCAAAGCCTGCACTAGCTAGAAGAGGAGTTTAAAAGAGAGCCAGGCAGCTCAGTTAGGGGAGGAAATAGCACATAGGCTAGTGGAATAGCCCAGCAGCTCATGTGCAAGCATATAGCAGAAGCCCTTGCTGCAGGAAAGGTGGGTCCACAAACAGCAGCTATCCCAGAGCAGGGATTGATTGGGGATTGGTCCTGCTTTGAGCAGGGGGTTGGACTAGATGACCTCCTGAGGTCCCTTCCAACCCTGATATTCTATGATTCTATGATTAATTTATCCCTAAGGATTAAGGAAGCCTTCACTTGGATTGTTTGGTACTGCGATCATGCCCAGGGAAAGTAAGTAGTAGGAAGTGTCCCAGGGAGACACTTGATATTGCTGCCACTTGTAGAGCCCTTGGTCAGCGCCTAGTGGAGAGGGAGGACCCAAGTTCCTCTGCCAAACCTCTCTCATGAAACAAGAGCAAACCCTTCTCCAGACTAAGGGGGAATACAGATGTTGTGAGATCTGAGTCAAGGGCACGCAGCCCATAGGAACCTGGAGGAGGGCTGAAGGCTCTTCATTTTGTGGGGACATTGGACATCTATATCTTGTTGGATTCTGTTACTCGGGAAGGGAATTGACTCAACCGGTAACCTGGCTGGAGGGCCAAGTTACTACCTACTGGAAGAGGGACTGCCACAGAACTGGAGTGAGTGCTGGCAAGGGATACGCGAGACAGGGGAGAGCTGGGACCCAGTGACCTAAGTGCTACGCAGCACAACAGTAAGTCACAGACCCCTAAATCCTTTCCAGAGTGACTGTTTTCCAGTCCCGCATTTGGTAGGTATGGCCTGTGTTCCTTGTTCCTAAACATGTTTTATTTGAATCCAGATCTCTCTGTAAGACTACTCTCGCCTCATCATTATTTACCACTTTGCCAAGCATTGGGTCAGCCACAAATTTTATCAAGAGTGAGTTTATATTTACTACCCAGTCATTGGTGAAAATGTTAAATAGTGTTGGACCTAGTACTGATCCCTGCAGAACCTCCACTAGAAAGACCTCCATTCGGTGATGACTTCCCGTTGACAACTACCTTGACAATTAGCCATTTCTTAAACCTTTTAATGTGTGCTTTAATGATGACGTATAGAGTGGTCACGTTTCAATCAGAATGTCACATGGTACTGTGTCAAATGCCTGACAGTAGTCTAAATATATTACATCTATTGTATCGTCCTATATCAAACTCATCACTGCAGTATCTGAGTGCCTTCCAATAGTGCATTAAGCAAAGTGACTATACATCTGTCATATGGTGTTTGTTCTTTCATCCTCTCCACAAGGATCGAAGAGTGTGCAGTGCAGTGTCTAGTTCTGGCTGGATTTTAGGTTTTGTTTTTAATTATTTGAATATACATGTTGCTATGTGTTTATATTAGAGTAGACATAGACAGAGGCCTTGCACTTGGAGCAGAAGGTGGTGAGGTTTATGTGGGTCCTTCGTTCTTGGGGACGTTCAGTCACGCCCCTCAGAAAGTTCTGTCTACTGCACAGACAAGTTTCATCCTTATTGTAGAGAGTTGTTCTATTGTGCCTGAGGAGCGGAGCTGCTGAACGTGATCTTTGTTCAGGAACGTAGGAAATCTTTTAGATATTGTAATGCTGGCAGACTAGATGCCAGCTCATGCCAAAGCCCCTAGGCCTCACTGAACACTGACAGATGAATAGCTGGAAACCAATCTGGCTCACCTGTGTGTTAGCATTGTTAAAATAGGTATTAAGTTTATGAAAATGTTTTTAGTGTTTAGACTTTATGGAATGCTTATAAGCTGCTGCAAGCAGTAATCTCATTTATAATAGCCATATCCCATGTTAGAAGGTAATATTTAAGTGTTTGCCCTGGAACTGTAAACCCTCAGAGTCAGGAGAAAAGCATTACCAAGTATGAAATACTAGTTTGCCACAGGAAGTGTTATCACCTGTCCAACAAAAGAAGGCCCATAGACATCAGACAAACCAATGTGGAACATCAATGGACAAATTACTTTCATTTCTTCCCCTGTGCCCATGAAGAGGAGATATGCATGGGGACTGGTCCCATCAGCTAGAACTATGGGAGAAGGAAATAAAAATCTCGGACAGGAAGAAACTGCATCTCTATGCTGCCTGGACTTGGATATGGCAAGATTTCTAAGAATAAGCAAGGGATCCACAGCTACTTAGCGTGGGCTAGGCCTAAAGGACTTAGAGGGCTTGCATTTTAAACAGCAGCCTCTATTATCTTTTGGAACCAAAGACTGTAACTCATTTGTGTGTGTGTTTGTGTATTTTACCTGCTTTGTCGCACTACCCACCTCCAGCTGGGAAACTTGTAAATAACTCTTATTTCCTTTTCCTAATTTAGTTTATTACAGGATTGGCTACAGGCGTTGTCTTTGGTGTGAGATCAAAGGTGCAATTTACCTGGGGTAAGTGACGGTACTTTGGAACTGGGAGTAACCTGAATAATATTGTGATTTTTTTTTTTTTTGGGTGTAACGGACCACCTACCACAAAGGCAATGTTATCTGGATATGCCTAATGGATTACACTGCTCAGGTGCTGAAAGAAAGGCTATCTGGAAAACTAGTCCTATGTAAAAGAACTTGTGTAGCTCCAATGGTATGTTACTGTCACTGAATCTGAGTACCATCCTGAGCTCTGTGTGCTTGACTCCAACCCAGGACAGATATCTGAAGTTAAGAAAGCTGGCATTCTGCTCCAGTCTGCCTCTGTCAAAGCTTTTTTATTTTTGGAAATTATAATCTGAATACAGCAGAATATTCAAAAGGCCCTGAAAAGCAAACACTTGCTGGGAGAGGTGGATGATTGGCGTGCAAGAGTAGGGGAGAATAGCAGGAGAGGGTTGTGGATCCAGGTGATGGGGAGGGGAGAATTAGGACACCAGGAAGAGGGACAGGGACAGAATTTTGTTGCCATTTAATTTCCTAGATTTTTAAACAGAAAGAGAAATGTTTGTTGGTAGGAGTTAGTGGCTTTTTAGACAGTTGTAGCTCTCACTTAGGTTGGCAGTTGATATGGTACTGTAATGCTTTTCTTCTGTAAATCTCAAACACCATTACATCATTATCCTCATTTTATGGATGGGAAACTGAGGCACAGAGAGGTAACATGACTTGCCCAAGGTCACCCAGCAAGCCAGTGGTAGAGATAGGAATAGTTCCAGTCCAGTGATCTTTCCACTAGGCCACACAGTTGCCATGTAATTCCTCAGTGCTCCCCTCCCCTGTATATTTTGTTATAGTGGAATGGGAATCATGGTCATACTTTGAAACGTTCACAGTTGCTAACAGGGCCAATGAGAAAAATCTCAACCATTGTCTATGTCCTAAAATGTTGACAGTTTTATTACATGATTGTTACAGTAACTTTACGCACGTGAGAGAGGACTGGTGTGTCTTTCTCCTCCTCCACCATTTCCCACATGTAGCTCACCCGACCAACATTTCTAGTTCCGCCTCTTCTTCTCATTCTAGTAAGCCACTGGTTGGTACCGTAGAAGCCATTAACGTATAAGAGGTTGCTTCTTGCTCTTTCCTGCCTAAGCTGCTGTGTATAAAAATCACTGTTAGCAATTTACTGGAGGGCTGCATCCTACCTTGGTTAGGTAGCCTGAACTGCACACTGAGCTGGGCCCCTAACTCCCGCTACCTACCTCCAGCTGGAATTTCTGCCCCTGCTGAAGCCAGGCTTCCCCAGATGTACCCAGTCTACCCCTCCTCCAAACCAAGATCTATTTTCTATAAAACCAGGTTGACTGGAATTAATTATGTTCCTATTCTTTAATTTTTTAGTCACTGAGATTTCCTTAACCAACTCTTCTAGGACTTTTTGGTGCAAGTTATTAGGGTCTGCTGATGGGCTGGAAAGAAATTCATTGGCTTCATATGATACAAATACATGTGACACAAAGCACCCCTGTATTCACACCTTATCCACTAGTGTAATAATCTTTGTACAACATATGCCTTGGGAGATATCATTTGACAACTAATAACTCACTGACAATTAATATTCTTGTGTGATGTATGTGCGTGACAGGCATTAGGAGTTATGAATATATGCTGGAATGATAACTAAAAGGTGTTCAAACCACATACGTCAGGGGGAGTTGTTAAACAGGCGTATGCTAAACAAAGGAATGTGTGTTACCTCAATTTACATATAAACAGTAAATAGACCCATCAAACTAACAAAAGGTGGAAGCAAACCATACACTAACAAGTGGGGAAGATGACACAATAGTGTCTACACTTAGCAAGAGAGAGAAGCTTGCTCTGGGTTTCACTTTGCAGAAGAATCCATTTCAAAGGTTTACTGGCATATAAAGACAGGGGACTGAACCTGAAGTGATAAGCAACAGAATCAACTGACTGTATACAATATTACTGTATTATAAAAGTGTACAGTGTGGTTCTTTTCTGAATGCTAATGACACACTGGTGATTAATATAATTGTGAAATGTATGTATTAACACTACATAAGAAATTATGGATACTCATTGATATTAGGCTGTATAGTCTGCCCAGACAGGAGAGAAAAATCACAGGAGGACAGGAATGGCTACAGATCTCATATGTAAATTAAGCAGGGTGGAATCAGAAACAATGGAAGCCCCATTTACATAAAATCATACAGGTGCATAGAAAGCCCATAGGAAGGGAAGAACATCATGAGGTCATCCTTCCTCTTGAAACAAGTTAATTGAACTTTGGAAGATACAAGGAAGGGCAGGAGCCATCTGTGGCATCCATCACTAGACAGGCACAAGAGGCCAGAGCTCTTGCAACCTGAGAAAGATGGGTCCTTCAACCAAGCAGGGTTGAAGTCTCTGGAACTGAATATAGGTGAGAAACCTGAGTAGGCAAAGTTCTTTCACGAGGGAAGCCAACACCTTTTACTTTTGTGGAAGATCTTGACTGAGGGAAAGTCAGCCATGTCTGGGAAAAAGAATGACTCAGAGAAACTATCTTGAATAAAGCCTGTATCTTCCGAGATTAAGTTGTAAACTCTTAGAAGTGTATTTTGGTTTACTTGTAATTCTTTCTATCTTCATTCCTTATACTTGAATTCACTTAATTGTATATATATTTTTGTTAATAAATTTATTTCATTTTTACAATAAACCAGCTCAGTGCTGTTTTTCAAGGGAAGGGTGTATTCACTCAGTTAAGTTAATAAACTGTGGTGTATTTTTGTGTCTTTCGAGAAACAAATCAACCAAATTATATCTCTGAACTGCCCAGGAGAGAGCTGGACATTGCAGAGCACGTGGTTTTGGAAAAAATCTGGGACTGGGATTATGTGAGGGTCGCACCGCAAGTAGTAACCAATGCTGGTGGAAGCCAGAGTGGGGCTGTAGACAGGCTGCTGGGGTCAGAGCTGCTGAACTAGGGCTGTGAGCACACAGACACTCTGGGTGCAATCTGCATGCTGGGAGGCTGCTTGTAAGCAGCCCAGCTTGGGAGCTACAACAGCAAAGCATTGGGAGGCACCCAAATTACAGGGCAGACAGTGACACAACCCTTCATGGTCTGGATTGCACCCAGAATGTGACACTACATCATCCTGCTTCTTTCCAAACACAAAACAGAAATAATTATTGAATACTTTCTGAATCATTATTAACAATTTGACCATCTCTATCTGGTAATGTGCTTATATCCCTATACCATTTCTAGAACGTCTTTAGTTCCTAATATTCTTTAAAAAACCTTTTTTATTGTGCTTTAGCCCTCCCAGCTATGGATTTTTCCCTGTCTTCCCTTTCCTTATCACTTTTCTACACTTCATAACTTCTAATTTCTATTGATTGCTATCTATATCTTATTTCTAATTGCCTACTCCACTTCAACACTGAATCAGGATGGACTTTTAACCAAAGTTTTCCTCTTTCTTGATTGTGGAATCTTTTTGTCCATCCAATAAACTCCTCTTAAAAAAATCCCAGTTTCTCTCTAATTTTTTTCTCCCAATCAACATCACCCATAATTTTCCTCATCTTGGTCCCTAGGCAAACACCAACATCCAGTCCAGTGATTAATTTTTTATCTGTCGTAATAAGGATCAAAATAGCATTCCCTCATGTTGGATGCTGTTCCTTCTATATTAGAAAATCATCTATAATTTTTAGTAACTGGACGGAAGTTTTATTACTGACCACGTGAGACCTCTAGCATATGTCTCCCAAATCCAACTCCCCTATAACAGCACCATTTCTTTTAACACCTTAAGCATCTGTCTGTAATGAGTTAACTCATGCTGTGGGCATGCCACTCCACACACCTCTTCTACCCACTGTATTTTTCCTGAAGAGGTTATAGTTAATGGTTTCAAGTATATAATTTTTTTCCTCATCAAGGAGAATTTATAATTCCTCTTGATGGTTACCCAGACTGCTAGCATTGATATACAGTATAAGCAATTGAAAAAATTCTCCTCTTTGCATTCTTTGCCACATCAGTACAATTTGTTCTTTGATGCTTTGGATTTGAGTTTTGCCTCCTTAACACTCTCCCAATGTGTTGGTAATTTAATACACTTCTAGCTGCTCCAGCTAATCTCTAGTTGAGAAATTTAGCCTCCTACTTGTGAGGGGTGACCTGAGACTGACTTTGTCATATACAGCCAGTCAAAACCCAGCTCTTTATGTGTTTATTTCATTAATCATAAAGAAATAAGTAATTTAAATTTGATCACATTCAATCACATTAATTTGATTACTTTTTTTGGAAATGTCATCTTACACTGATGTGTTTAAATAATTTTGGCCATTGAATGGGGAGCTGGAAACCACCAATAAGGAGCTGGCACCGCACCATGAATATTGTACTGGGAATAAGGAACCAACTTCAGCTTCATTTGTTTTAAGTTATTGTAACACTTTACAAACTTTTGTCCACTCTCCCACATGTAGGCTCACAAGTAGGGTAAATTTGTAGGCCTAGTTATTATAACAGACCCACGCTTTAACAGGAACAGCCCAGCACATGTTATAGCAGACACTGACAAAATCTAACATAGACCAGGTAATGTGTGAGCAGCTGTTAGCACCTTTCTAACCTGTGTGAGACAACCTGAGGGTATGTCATTTTTTGGGGGGGGAAGTGTGTTTTTAACACAAGTTAAATTAAATACCCTTACCAGAAGACACAAGCAACTGGGCTTCTAATTCAGATGTGCAGCTTGAGTACAACATCATGCTCTCCCATGCCTTGAACTTGAGCTGCTACTCTGAGGCTACGTTTATACTTATGATAGTACACTCTTACATGTGATTTGTTGTGCCATAACCCCCCTATTAGGCCAGCTTCCATAGGGCAATAGGGCACCCTCCCAATGTCCCTTCCAAGGACTCCCCCTCCATCACCTCCCAATGCCCTTTCCCAGCACCCCTCAATGTTCCCTCCCAGTACCCCCTCCATCTCCTCCCAATGCCCTTTCCCAGTGCCCCCGCCATTACCTTCAATGCCCCCTCCCAGTACCCCCTCCATCTCCTCCCAATGCCCTTTCCCAGTGCCCCCGCCATTACCTTCAATGCCCCCTCCCAGTGCCCCCTCCCTCTCCTCCCAATGCCCTTTCCCAGTGCCCCCGCCATTACCTTCAATGCCCCCTCCCAGTGCCCCCTCCCTCTCCTCCCAATGCCCTTTCCCAGTGCCCCCGCCATTACCTTCAATGCCCCCTCCCAGTGCCCCCTCCCTCTCCTCCCAATGCCCTTTCCCAGTGCCCCCGCCATTACCTTCAATGCCCCCTCCCAGTGCCCCCTCCCTCTCCTCCCAATGCCCTTTCCCAGTGCCCCCGCCATTACCCTCAGTGCCCCCTCCATCTCCTCCCAATGCCCCCTCCCGGTGCCCCCGCCATTACCCTCAAGGCCCCCTCCCAGTGCCCCCTCCCCGTACACTCCCCCGAGGCTGCACAGTCGTTGCGCTGGGAGCTGGCCGATGTATCGGCCTCTTTGTCCTGCCCCGGCCCCAGCCCCTGCAATCAGGGAGCGATGAGGGGTCACGTGGTCACTTTGCAGTCCAATGAGAGGGCAGCATCGTGGGGGCCCTAATTCAAACTCTTCTTCGGCTCCGCCTTGTCCTGTGTCTTGTCGGGTTTCCGTGGAGACAGCGGGGCCTCCCGGGCTATGGAGCCGCGACTGGTGGGCCCCGGGCCCTACCGGGCAACCCGGCTGGTAAGTCCCCGGCCGGATGCTGCAGCATCCGGTCATGCCAGGGCATCGAGCTCGGCACGGCACAGCCCCCCACCCCCCACCCGGCGGAGCTTCCCCCCCGGCCTCGCGCCCCCCCCCCCCCCCAGTCCTCCTGCCCCGGACCGGTCCCCAGAGCCCCCCGATCCCGCCCCCTCCGAGCAGTCCCCGGAGCCCCCCAGCCTCGCCCCCCTGCCCCCGAGCCGTCCCCGGAGGCGAGCCCTCCGACCTCGCGCTCCCCGGCCTCCCTCACCCCCTTGCGGTCCCCGGAACCCCCCTGTCTCGCCCCCCCAAGCGGTGCCCGGAGCTCCCTGCCTCGACCCCCCTCCCAGCGGTCCGCGGAGCCCCCCATCTCCCCCCCTCCCCCAGCGGTCTGCAGTGGCAGAGCCCTCCCGAGGGGTGCCCGGAGCCCCCCGCCCCTGTCCTTCGGGCTGGTCCCCGGAGCCCTGTCTCGTTCCCCTCCCCCCGCATCTGCCTCTTTCCCTCTCTAGTCTGCCTCCAGTCGCCCGGCTGCCCTATCCTGGCCACTCCCCACCTCCCCAGTGCTGCTATTTGTAGTCTCCTTGGTCTCTCCCTCTACCTGGAGCCTTCTTCCTGCCCTCTGCTATCCCAGCCCCCAAATGGCCTCTCACGACTGTATCCTAGTCCAGTAGCTTCACCTCCTGGCTCTGAGCCCCAAAATACTGACACACACTTGTACACTCGCTCCCTGCTGGGTCTGTTAGGCTGTGAGCTGTTAGGGGAGAGAAAAGGAAGAGTGACACCAAGAAGGATGTTCAAGGTTTAAGAAAAGCAGAAGTGACCTACAGTGAGCT